>NC_050448.1:36939472-37278639 GCF_903995425.1 Onychomys torridus | reverse complement strand
TCTTAAGAACCCCCAAACACAATTCATTTATTTATTTATTTATTTATTTATTTATTTATTTATTTATTTATTTTTGCTACTGAGCAGGATCTCAGTTCCTAAGACCATTGGAAATACGTGTTTTCCTATGGTTGCTACGCACAGGTTGAGAAATGCCGAACTAAAGGCTTCCTCCAAGCAGTGGGTCTTGACTATGAATTAATTTATGTGTTAGAGGAAAATGGATCAGGAAACCTCTCTGTCTCTCCAGTAATGCCAAAATAAATTCAATCTCAAAATGCTCCCCAGAGAAAGCCTCTCATCTCCTGTTACTGCCTCAGATAATCAAGGGGATATGATGCTTCCAGACCAGCTGCTGATGTGGACTTGTGTTGGAAGTACACAGTGTGTTCAGCTCTGTGCTGTCTCCATTCACCATGTGTTCCCTGTTCTCCATTGTCAAGCTTGTTCTTTTTGCCCTGAAAACAGAGTACCTTGTTGATGCTTCCTTGGACCACAGCTTCACTACGGAACAACTTTCTCCCTAGCAAATGTGCACACCGAGTGTTTTCTCTGTCCCTATTCTCATGCTGTGGATCTTGTGAAAGAAAGTTTATAGACTGAACAGGAGCGGCCACACAAACTAGGTTGTAGAAAGCACTCTGTTCTTAAATGCATTAGACTCTGGACACATTGATCAGTACAAAGCAGTGTACTGACATTCTTGACAGTTGCTGGATAATTGTCAGCTGTGGAGGATGTCCTCCATCTTGTGGGACATTTAGCAGCATCTCTGACCTCCACTTACTAGGGTAGTTCCCCCCCCCCCCCCCCCCCCCCCCCGCCATCATGGTAATTAAAAAAAATGTCTCAAAAACCCTTTGAGAAACAAAACCACACACCTCCAACTGAGTGTACCATTTATGAAATCACATACTAAGAAGGTGACAACCAGGCTAGAAAAATATTCCCATAGAGGGCAGTGATTGCTTTAAACTACTTATTGAACACATGGAACATATAAAACAAATGGTGATGATGAGCATTTAAAAGTTAAGAACTCTGGGGCTGAAGTGTGCATTAAATACTCTTCACTCAACACGAGGTAATAACCATCATCAATTACTTGAAGAGCTCTTGATTGAAGATGGGCTTCAGCAAAGAGTAGAGGTCATGGGGAGGCAGATTTCCCGATACAGTGAAAGCATTTAGTTATCTTAAAAAGACAAACACTCAAAAAAGTCATGGGAAGAGGGATGAAGGGGTGAGCAAGAAGGCACTGGGAGCAAGACAGGGGGTGGATTTGTCAAAATCTGTGTAATGAGGAGCTGGGAGGCAGGCCAGGGTGACTGAGGTCACTGAACCATCCCTGTTACCATAAACAACCCAGCAAGCTAGCAAACAGACAGACAAAACAATCCACAGAAAAGTCCAGGAAGGAGAGCACCCATCAGTGAATGTGAAGGGGTTTAAGGCATTTTGCTGTTGGAATCAACATCCCTACTAGGTTTTCATCCCTTCTGGGGGTCTGTATTTGTGCATTTTTCTGTTGCTAAAACAAAATACCTTAGGGTTTGTCCTGTTGAGGGTGTTGACTTTCAGGCCATATCCATGCTACAGCAAGCCCATAGGTCTACCTATGAATGAATGCCTATGAAAGTGCAAGCTTTAGCTGGAAGTCAAAAGCAGGGAGAAATTCGCTGCTGGTGGCTATGGTGTGCCAGCAGGTTGATTAGGAGCTAGAACTCTGATGCGTTGGCTTTCAGATCCTGACCTTATCATTACTTATCACCTCCAGGGTTCAGTTTGCTCTTGGGCAAAAGGAATAGTTCTTCCTATCAGCAGGGTTGGAACTGGGTAGAGGGCAAGAGAAGAATGTCATCATTTATAGGAGACACACAGGGACAACAGTGTAGGTAGCTTGTGGCTAATTGGGACCCTCTTGTTGGGTCTTTGTTGGAGGCGTTCGATCATACTCTGAACTTCCGAGTTTGCATTTGCACTAAGTGAAGAAAATTGACTTTGGGTCAGGAGGCTGCATTAGCAGTTAGCTGTCAGAAAGTAATCATAGAGCATCAGAGGGCGTCCGGGAGAGAGAGACACACAGGAAGCGCAGCAGAAGTGGAGCAATTCTCTTCTGATTTTGGCGAAGCGGCAACACGGGGCTTTTCAGAGATAACAGCAAGTAAGGAAGGTCAGCTAATTGCCACCCAGCCTCTCTGAGCTAGCAGGTTTTTACCTCAACCTTTGAATCTTGCATCTTACTTATAAATAAAACGATAGAGGTTTAGTCAAAGCTACCTTCAGTGGCAGCCGCAGAGCCGGCTCCTGAGGGAACAGATTCCCACTGCTGGAGAAGCAGGCCTGTAACCGTGGAATTGCAATTGCTGGCTGAAATCGCAGTAAACCAAGGTGAGGCCACTGTGCCGAAGATAAAACAATATGGCACGAAGAAGCCTGTGTCTGACAAAGTTGATTGCGAAGTGCTGGAAGAGCAGCCTTGAAACTGATTATTCCTTGGGCGAGATTGTGGGTAGTCAGCACCTGTTGCCAGGTGGCGGTAGCGCCTAACAGATCATTCATGGAGGTAGAGCCATCCACTACCAGGATAGCATGTTAATTGGTAAGGCCTGCCTCGCTGCAGGTCAACATGGTAAAAACACACCCAGAACCCTCCAGTGCACGTGGGCTGATGATGGACCACAGCGGTAGGACTTGCCTGGGCCTGCCCACACATTCACCCACTCACCCACTCTGGGAGAACTGTGAGGAACTGTTCATACCCCGCAGCAGGACTTCACTTCCCGAAGGTGCCTGTGTGAACTGCGCCCCACTGTGGGTGACACCGTCTGAGGAAATGCTGTCAGTCCTACGAGGATCGTAAAACCCCAAGCTAAAACTTCACTGAAGTCAAATGTTGTGGAAAGCATGTATTCCCGGTGCTTAACTCTTGGGGGAAAAAATGTCTCTAAGAATAAGCAGGATAATTTACCCGTACTGTTAGGGAAAACACAAAGCAATAGTTTAGGACTCTAAAATTAATAACAAAATTATTTGGTTTGCACTTCAAGATCAGAATTAAAACACAACATTTCATTTCCTCAACGTTTTACACACGTAAAAAGATGAAATTGCATGACAATTTCCAATTTCCAAGCAATTGTTAATATTTTTATCTCTCTTCTAACTTCATCTTTATCTGTATGTACAGGGCTATAACTGAATCTTTTCTTTCTATGTGTGCATGAAAATGTCTGTCTGTCTATTTATCTGTCTATCTACCTATTCTTGATGTAAGAGACCAACATGATACGTAACCCCTGAATACTTCAGCAAACATTTCTCAAGAAGAATAAGCATCCAAATGCTATCACTGCTCTCAAGAGAATTAACAATGACAAATTATTTGATATTAATTCTTCCAGCTGTACTCTGTGATGGTTAGTACTCATTATATTAACAAGTAATAACTCTTAGGCACTCAGGCATGCCTTTGAAGGATTTTCTATATTACAGTTGGTTCCTGAGAATGTCTTCGAGGGATTATCTTGATTAAGTTAGTGATGTGGGAAGAGCCATATTAACTGTGGGCCTGACCATTGCCTGATCAGGGAACTCTGGACTGAATGAAAAGTGTATAGAACCTGAGCCGTGGCGTGCATGCCACTTGGTACAAAGCCCCAGGCTCCTTCTGCTCCTCTGTTGCATCTGCTCCTCTGTTGCACCAAGCTTAGCACTAGATTATAACCTTGATGTTGTGGTGTGACCACAGGTGGTTGCTGGAATTCTAGTAATCATACTGCTTCCCATGCAGTAAAAGGAAAATGAGAGTCTGCCCTCTTAAAGAGACTTCGAAGTCTCACCAAATCAACTTCAATTACAAGAAAGGCTTAGGGGTCAGAAGAATCATTCTTTTTTTTGTTTGTTTTTTGTTTTTTTGGAACAGGGTTTCCCTGTGTAGCTTTGCACCTTTCCTGGAACTCACTTGGTAGCCCAGGCTGGTCTCGAACTCACAGAGATCTGCCTGGCTCTGCCTCCCAAGTGCTGGGATTAAAGGCATGTGCTGCTGCCACCACCACCACCACCCGGCCAGAAGAATCATTCTTAAAGGAACTTCCATTTCTTTTTAGGACCAGGAATTTCACATGCGAAAAGAAGACTCTCCAACCATGAAATTTTAAAGGCTCAGGCTGGAGAGATGTCTCATCATTTCAGAGCACTAGCTGCTCACCTAGCAGATCTGGGTTCAATTCCCAGAACCCACATGGAGACTCACAATTGTCTGTAACTCTAGTCTCAGGGGATTCAACACCCTCTTCTGGCCTCTGTGAGCACCAGGCAAAACACTGTGCAAGCAAAGCACTCATAGACAAAACAACAACAACAACAACAAAAACAAAAACAAAAAACCTAGTTAATAAAAAAATAAAAAATAAAAAAAGTAAACCCTAAAGCCTAGAAATGGTATTTGAATCACCACATCCAGAAAGTGTGGAGTGAATCCTGAATCTGGATTTAGTGTTTTTTGATCATTCTGAACCTTTTAAAACCCTGCCAATTGTTTCTGAGCTGGGCGGGGATGCTCAGCTAACCAAAGTATTCCATTCCCTGGTCTGCCAAGTAAACATGGGTTTATTGCCTTCCTAGGAGTCGGGGGTGGGTTCCTGTCAAATAGACTCCACATTTCCATGAGCTTTAAGGAGCTGACTATCAGCCAACTCCAGCCCACTGACTGTAATTGTTGACAGCTGCATCTTGAAAAGCGTTCCTTTTGTTGCTCATCCTGCTGAGTAGGTCCAATTGCTTCATTAACATTTAGGCCACGTTACACGTTCAAGTGATCGCAAGGTATTTAGACTTCAGATCAGGGGTTTTTGTTGCTGGTGGTGGGGTTTTTTTTTTCCTGTGTGTATGTGTGTGTGTGTGTGTGTGTGTGTGTGTGTGTGTGTGTGTGTATGTAAGCGTGTGTGCCAAACATGACAAGCCCCCATTTTTTGTAATGAGTTTCTGTGTATGCAGGTGCTTTTGAAAGTGGATTTACATCTTTGTTCATTTGTCATGCAAAGATGTGTGGCAGTGATTGTCACAGGTTGACCTAGTTATTACTGCCTTTTGTATTTGTGAAGACCAAATTTCAAATCATTTCTTAAAATAATGACAATCAGCCTGCTGCTTCACTGCCCAAGAAGAAAGTGTCATCTCTAACGGTCCAAAGGATGTTTGACAGGTTGAGGGGACATACTCCCCTACAAAGAAGTCTTTATAGATTTCACTAAGTCATCCTAAATAAACATACAATGTAAGCCAAACACAGTGAGCTTCTTATGACAGCTCAACATTTATGCTATAAAGCATTTTCCCATAAGAATTCAGGAGCTATACTTTTACTCATGACTCAGTTGAGACTCCAGGATAGGAGAAATTGTTGCAGACCCCAGCTACTTATTATGTAACATCATTCCTCCTTCCTAGCAGAAGGTGGAGGTGATGATGAGCTGTGGTAACAATGCTTGCCTTATCAAACTCCCTTGCAGCTAGATGTGGTCTGTGTGTAACCCCATCTTGCCAATGAAATGTAAGAAAGTCATGGAACACAGTGTTCAAAAGAAGCAAGTTGACAGGCAGTCTAAGGGGTGTTTGTTCCCTTATTGCTTTTTCCTTGGCTCTCTTTTGTCATTGTTGTTGTTGTATCTCAGGACATTGCTACACTGGCTGGAAGCCACACAGCAGTCCTCCTGTGTGCATGAGGGGCAAGAGGTTGGAAGGAGTCTGAACCTCTGATGTAGCCTAGAGAAGTTGTACTGATTTTGCCTGCCTAGTTCTGGGCTTTTATTGTCTGTTTAAGCTGTCAAATCGGGTTTCCCATTATTTTCAGTTAAACATTCTTTTTCTTTTGACTTTTTTTTTTTTTGTAGTGAGACATAAAAGCACTGAGAGTTGGTTGTTTGGGTTTTGGTATTTTGGTTGGAGCCTGTTCTAGGTGTTTGTTACTAACTAATTACTCTAAATACTTAGAATTTAGGGCAACAGCCATTATATCTCCTGACTGTTAGGGTCTGCAATGAGTTCCATAAAAGACCACCAGTCACATATGCAATCAGCAAGAGTGTTTATTAAAATTACCAACATGTTGGGGTCTAACCATCTGACAAAGTGGCAAATGGTGACCTCAAGAGAAGCTCACAGGCTCCTTTTAAGCAGAATGAGGGGGAATTCCAGGGAGGGGAGGTTAGTCTGGGGGTTGATTGGTAGGTTTAAACAAAAAGTTCATAGGATTAGTAGGTGGTTCTAGTGGTAGGCTGGGGAAAATTATCTTTAGTTAGCAGAAGGCTGTGGAGAGCTTGCTGGTTGGTTGCCCCTGAGTACTGATTTTCCTGAGAACTGCTTGCTTGGCTCCAGCCAGCTCCAGTAAACTGAAATTAAGGTCTGGTCTCTGGTAGGCCTATTAGTAGCCTATCATGGCCCTGGTCTAGCTCCCTGATCCTCTCACTGATTTTGCGGCCAGGATCTCAGGTAGTAATGGCTGGGCAATTTTCTTTGACTCGCTAAATTGGTTTAAGACATTGAGTGGTACTCAGCTGATAGACAGGCTGGCCCAAGGTGTCTTCACCTACATATCTGGTGCCTTAGCAGCAAAATCCATCGAGTAGGGATCAGCAGGGTTTCTCAAATACATTTGCATGTGGTTTCTTCATTGTTAAGAATTCACCATGGCTGGTCAGATATGTTATGGTGGCTCAGAGTATTCAGAGAGAAAGAGTTTCATAAAGAGAAGTAGTCACTAGCTCCTTGAGCCAGTGCCTGGGGAAAGGTGTACAACAGTTTATTCTCTATTGTGTTAATCAAAGCAGGCACAGAGCCTGTATAGAGTCTTGGGTGAGGAACTTGGATCTGCCTCCAGATTGGCCTAACACCAGAGACTCTGGAGTTACCAGAACAATGGTCAACAGCTACTTTAACCAAGTTTGTTTTATAGACCTACCACAGACAGTTAAGACAGCTGAAAGCAGGTGGAAAGTCAACTGTGGTTTATCTTTCAGATAGACAGAAAGGTGCCAGGAACTAATTCTGGTAGGATTTGCTAGATAGTAGTGTAGTGACCCATATCCCTTTAGGACTTTTTGGTGGTGTGGCTTGTGTGTGTGTGTGTGTGTGTGTGTGTGTGTGTGTGTGTGTGTGTGAGAGAGAGAGAGAGAGAGAGAGAGAGAGAGAGAGAGAGAGAGAGAGATCCAGGCTAGGGAGAGACTTTCATTGATGTGGCTGCTCAGGAGGCACTTAACATAAATAACTTCAATAAAGTCATGGGTTCACTAAACTGAGCTTGGATAGAATTGTTTCCTTGATCTACACGTGTTTCATTTGGGATGAATGCTTTTTTTTCTGTGTCTCTGTAGGAAAAGTAACACAGCAAATTGATAACGTGATGATGAATATACTCCATAAAGTGCATTTTTGTTAGGTCTGAGGCTGTAGGAGAATGAATGAATGTTTTCCATCCACTTTGGAGGAACTACAAATTAAATTGACATAAAACAGATTAGTGGAGAAAAAAATGTATTTAATTATATACACACAGCACACATGATTCCCACAAAATCTAGGGCTCAGAGTGGGCCGGGTGATTCAGCCTTACACAGGATCCTGAGGAAGTGAGGAAACATGGCCTTCGGGCTTCCAGGGGTGGTGAAGACAAGCCACTGAGCAATGAAGGAAGGAGACTCAGTGACTGCAGGGGGCACATTTAGTCTGTCTTTTTCAGCAACTCTTGTCCTGTCCACAGGTACTTATTTAGACTTCTTTGTAAATGTAAATTCTTTTACAAAGGTGCCTTTCTGGAGCTGCTTCTATGTCTGTAGTTTCCCAGAATAGTAACCTGGAAATACACCACAGAAGTACAGTTAACCTAACATCCTGGTCTCTTATAGACATGGAGTGGTATGTTCTGATCCTGAAGGTTCTCACCGGCTAGCCAAGAAGGTGTAACTCTTAAAAGATATTACTTGAAATGCATGGTGGCCTAAGGTAGCTGTCGTGATGGGACAGAAAGACTAGGCCTCAGATGTGGGGTCCTTGGTTCCTCTCTCCACCCAGTGCCAAGGGTGTGTGAGACCAGGAGCCAATCCAGCAATGTCCTTGGGCTGCTGCTTCCCTATCAATGAGTGAGATTTGTAATTGCTGACATCTCTTGCAGAACATCACAACTGTTGCAAAGTTGCATGGGCCAAAGCAATCACTAATTATGATTTATGATAAAAATGCTGGAGTCATGACTTCTTTCTTTTACTCTTAGAGATAACAAACTTCCTCCATGGTTGAATTCCACTGGATTTTTCTTTCACAGACTTAATTTGTTTGTAGATCAGACCCTAGAGAGAACTTGGACAATGGAAATATTTTTGTGAGAACTGAATCTGCCCAGTTAATTTAATTCCCTTAACTTTCCCTGAGAATACACTCTTTCTAAATGTTCCCTGCTGTTCTCTTGTTAAAATTATAGTATAAAATGTTTCCATTAACATTGGAATAGGGCAAACAGACTGAACAAATGTTCCAGGCTGCTTTGGTTCCCTCACAACATGGGAATCTGTCTTAATTACAGAATGAATGAACAAGAGCCTCAGAAGAAATAACTTGGGGTTCAGCAAAGAGAAGAAGGCCCTATGTGACCAATAGATGAATGCTTGGGAGAATATCTTTGAACTTGGTGAGGTGAAACTTTATTTCTTTCAAGGAATGTATTCATTTCTTTCCATACCAAGGATTTGTAGAAATCACATGCAATTTAGTTTCACAAACATTTGAAAATGTTGAGTGACTTCATGGACATCGGAGTGATTGGGGCACAGTTGCAAGGAAAAGTATTGGCTCAGGATCCCCAAGGCCAAGTTCTCAGCACAAAGGAGATTTATTTGCCCCAGAGGGTCAGAGGGCAGAAAATAAGAGATAAAGACAGGAGACAGAGGATGAGGGAGAAGGGGAAGGGAACTAGGGAAGGGGGGCAGGGATATTTGTCCTGAGAGATGAAGGACTCTCTCTGGATAGAGGGGAGACAGACATGGCCCATAGGAAAATGACAATTTATAAAGGTACAAGGGGAAACCCCATGTTAAGGTGAGGTGTTTAATTTTAATTGGACATGTTAATTAGGTGAGCCAAAAGGGGCTTTTGATGGCTGGGCTTCAGTGCTTTGATAGCTGGACCTTGGTTGTCAGCCTCAGGAGGAGGAAGTGGCCAAGTATGGGAACAGACCTTGGTGGCTAGCTTTAGGAATGGAATCTAACAGTTTTCAGCAAGGCACAGGGAATCGGGGAGAAGGACAAGGCTTGCCAGAGCCCTTCAGTAAGTTTTGAGAACTGACAGAAAAGCTTGGCTTCCCAAGGGCTAAAAATATGCCTGAATTTTGTTGTGACTTCCTGCAGTATCTGGTCAAATCTATCAATTATTTAATGATTACAGACAAACAATATTTGGGTTCTTCTGGAACAGCAGTTCTCAGCTTGTGTGTTGCAAACTCTTTGGGAGTGTTGAATGACCTTTTCACAGGGGTCGCCTAAGACCATCAGAAAACATAGATATTTACATTAGGATTCATAGCAGTAGCAAAATTATAGTAATTAAGTAGCAATGCAAATAATTTTATGGTTGGGGGTTATCACAACATGAGGAACTGTACTAAAGGGTCGCAGCATTAGGAAGGTTGAGAACCACTGTTCTAGAGGGAATGCCCCCATAATAGATTTTCCATGATCTTAGTAGGATCTTCCACTAGTGATATATAGTTTGTCTTAGCAAATACACATTCCAGGATCTCCTTAGGCTGCACTTCAGAGGACCTTAACAAATAAGACTGCTTCATATCAGCAGCTAATCTTCTTTGGATATTTTGTCCCCAAGAGGATTCGGAGTACAAATGTACCAAGTGTTATTTTACAAGTGAATAACATCATGCTGAAATTTCACCAAATAGTAGTGCAATAATCAGAATATTTACCAAGGACCAGTAACTTCTCAAACTATTGCTCCAAGTTTCCCACACACAGTTTAAGGACAGGCATTCTTAAGTGTCCATCTGAAAGGCTGAGTCCGGGAGACAGCCTCCACCCTGCTGAAAGCTGAGGCACTCCTTCTAAGCAAGTCCTGTTCTTCGTCAAAGGCAGAGAGTTCTCCACTTTTGTCTTTATCCAATTATCTCTTTGGGGGTAATGCAAATACTGCTGGAACATTTGAAAACAAACACTTTGTATTTTGTTGACTTAGTAACAAAAGACAAGGCAATCAGGAAGCAATTACTCCCTTCAAGGCTTATGTGGTAAACAACCATTGTCACCGATTTCTGCATTTCTTGGAGTGTCTTTTTACTGCAACAAATGTTTTGTTGAGAAATCCATGGAACCTGTAAGGGAGATTAGCCGGCAGCCTGGTGGGTACAGAGTTAAACTGCTCTAACATCTTATTAAATACTTGGATCCTGAGTTTGCAGTTAGAGGCACCTCCTACCTCCTTGTCCTTTCACATTTTCTTCTCTTAATAAGTTTTTTTTCTTTCCAGTTGGGTGGTGGGGGCATATGCTTTTAATCCCAGCACTTGGGAGGCAGAGGCAGGTGGATCTCTGTGAGTTCAAGGCCAGCCTGGTCTAAAAAGTGAGTTCTGGGACGGCCAGAGTGGTTACACAGAGAAACAAACCCTGTCTCAGAAAAGTTTTTTGTTTCTCTTTCTTCTTTGTTGCCCCTGGGAACTCTCTTCATTTACAAACACCCTTTCTGTAAGTCTGTCTGCCGGCCTCAGCTACTCACTTCTGTTGATTCAATACCAGTTAACACAAACAACTGGAGAAAAAACCCACTTTCTACACAGTGATTCCTACCTTCCTATCCTAAGCCAAACTCTTGATTTCTCGCTGTCCTTCTGTTATGTGGCTTTGCAAACATTTCATTTCAATTTAGTTCAGAGTTCCTGTCGTCAACTTGTGAAAAACAGACACAAATATAACAGCTACTTAGAAAATGCTTTTGCTGGAAAGCATTGACTCCTCCTCGTTTGGGTCTGTAGGAAAAGAACCTGTGTCTGCGTTCCTTTTGTGTCTGTGCCCTTTATTTAAAGTGGACTGTGGCTCAACTCAGGTATTGGGTAGTGAGTCAGACATTAGCTAGACTATAAAACACTAGGGCTAGCACTACCTACCACTCATCAACAGCTGGTATAACCAAGGACTGGAACTGGGGGCTGTAACTATTGGTCAGAGGAATCCAACACATCTCATGGAGCTCAAAACCTCACAATAGTATTATTGTCTAGCAGGAAATTCTCTGGTAGTCAAAAAAAAAAAAAAAAAAAAAAAAAAAAAAGGATGTGCCATTGCCCTCTCCTGCAAGTCACCCAAATGGGCTTGTCAAATACTTAGATAGGAAAACACCCTCAGGAATGAGTTCTGTTCCAGAGAATTTAAAAGAGTATAAAACCTATCTAAAATGTAAATAGAGTCTTTGGATCAAAGGCCTATGCTCAGCCTATCTCTATATTACCCTGTGTGTGTTTAATCTGAATGTTCTTCAGATTCATGTTTAGCAGTGTGTGTGTGTGTGTGTGTGTGTGTGTGTGTGTGTGTGTGTGTGTGTTTTCTCAGTACCTGCAGAGGTCAGGCCTATTTGATCTTGAGGAGCTGGAGCTATCGAGGGCTTTGAGCCGCCTGACATAGATGCTTGGGCCCTCTACAAAAGCAGCAAACACCCTTAACCACTAAGTCATTTCTCCAGCCCGCCTCTAAATTCTTAATGGAAATCACAAGGAGCTGAGGAGAATCCAAAGCAAGATATTGGTGAAAGACACATTAACTGTTCAAGAAGTATATCTCTATAAAAGATTATAAATAGATCCATATCTGTCACCATGAACAAAACTCAAGTCCAAGTAGATCAAAGACCTCAACATAAATCCAGTTACTCTGAACCTAATAGAAGAGAAAGTAGGAAGTAGTCTTGAATGCATTGGCATAGGAGATCACTCCCAAAATATAACACCAGCAGCACAGACACTGAGAACAATTAATAAATGGAACTTCTTGAAACTGAGAAGCTTCTGTAGGGCAAAAGACACAATCAATAAGACAAAAAGACAGCCTACAGAATGGGAAAAGATCTTCACCAATCCCACATCTGACAGAGGGCTGATGTCCAGAATATATAAAGAACTCAAGAAATTAGACCTCAAAATGCCCAACAGTCCAATTAAGAAATGGGCTATAGAACTAAACAGAGAATTCTCCACAGAGGAAGTTTAAATGGCTGGAAGACATTTAAGGAATTGCTCAACATCCTTAATCATCAGGGAAATGCAAATCAAAACAACTCTGAGATACCACCTTACACCTGTCAGAATGGCTAAGATCAAAAACACAGAAGACAGCTTATGCTGGAGAGGATGTGGAGCAAGGGAAACTTCCTTCCACTGTTGGTGGGAATGCAAACTTGTACAGCCACTTTGGAAATCAATATGGTGCTTTCTTAGAAAATTGGGAATCCATCTCCCCGAAGACCCAGCTGTAGCACTTTTGGGCATATACCCAAGGAATGCTCAATCATACCACAAGGGCACATGCTCAGCTATGTTCATATCAGCATTGTTTGTAATAGCCAGAACCTGGAAACAACCTAGATGCCCTTCAACTGAAGAATGGATAAAGAAAATATGGTACATATACACAATGGAGTACTACTCAGCAGAGAAAAAACAATGACATCGTGAGGTTTGCGGGCAAATGGATGGAACTAGAAAAAAATCATCCTGAGTGAAGTAACCCAGACTCAGAAGGACAAACATGGTATGTACTCACTTATAAGTGGATACTAGATGTAAAGCAAAGGATAACCAGACTGCAACTCGCAACTCCAGGGAGGATACCTAGAAAAGAGGACCCTAAGAAAGACACAGGGATCACCCAATGACAGAGAAATAGATGATGAGACCTACATGAGCAAACTGAGGATTTTGGGGGGGAGTAATGGAGGGCAAGGGTCTCTGGAAAGAGAGCTTAGGGGAGAGGGAGGTCCCACCTGGATCAGGAGCAGTGTGGGAGAATGGAGAGGGAGATACCATGATGAATTAACACATAATTGTTTATGTAGACAATCTGAAAGACTTGACAAAACACTCTTGGAACTAATTTAGCCAAGTTGTAGGTTACAAAGTTAACACACAGTGATTAATTTTCTTATGTGCCAGCAATGAACATGTGGAAATTGGAGTTAAAAATATAACACTACTTATATAAGCATTTGATAAAATAAAATACTTAGCTAGAACTCTAATAATACACACATAAAGAGTGAATTTGAAGCCAGCTGGACTGTATGAGATCCTGTCTCAAAAAAGAAACAGAAATTTTGAAAGCAATGGTGGTATTTTTCATCACATAATTGGAAAACTTTTTTTTTTTTTTTTTTTTTTTTTTTGGTTTTTCGAGACAGGGTTTCTCTGTAGCTTTGGAGGCTGTCCTGGAACTCACTTTGTAGCCCAGGCTGGCCTCGAACTCACAGAGAACCACCTGCCTCTGCCTCCTAAGTGCTGGGATTACAGGCATGTGCTGCCACCAACCATCGGAAAAAACTTTTCTAGTGGCTGATTTTATGTCAACTTGACACAAGCTAGAGTCATCAGAGAGGAGAGAGCCTCAATTGAGGAAATGTTTCCATAAGAGTAGGCTATAGGCAAGCCTGTAGGGCATTTTCTTAATTAGTGATCAATGTGGGGAGCCTAGCTCATTGTGGATGGGCCACCCCTAGGCTGATGGTCCTGGGTTCTATAAGAAAGCAGGCTAAGCAACTTGGGAGCAAGCCAGTAAGCAGCATGGCCTCTGCATCAACTCCTGCCTCCAGATTCCTGCCCTGTGTGAGTTCCTGCCTCACTGCTTTTGATGATGAGCGGTTATATGGAACTGTGAGTGAAATAAACCCTTTTCTCCCCAAGTTGTTTTTGGTGTTTCATCATAGCAATAGGAGCCCTAAATAAGACAACTGTGGTCCATCCAGTGGATGGAATACTATTCAGCACTAGAAGGAATGAGATATCAAGCCAAGGAAATATGTAGAGGAGATGTAGACACATACTACTGTGTGAAAGAGACCATGTTTGAGCCTCACTGTATGGCATTTTGGAAAAGGCACAGGTATGGAGACAATAAGTAGGCGGGAAGGTAGTATGAACAGATGGAACACAAAAGACTTTAGTACCAAGAAAATGTACTGTATTTTAAATATATTTATTTAAAATACTCAACCATGGAGAATGTCTGCCATTACATTTTCCAAAACGTACAGAACACTCCACACCAAGAATAATTGTAAATGGCAGATTTGGGGTTATAATGATATGTCAACACAGGTTTATCCATTACAATAAGCACTAAAGCAGGGGTGTGGTATTGCAGGGGGTTGTGCATATGGCTGGGAAGAGGGAATGTCTAAGAAATCTCTGTTCTTTCTCTCAATTTCCCTGTGAACCTAAAACTGCTCTAAAATCTCTTAGCTTTAAGAAAGAACACTTACAGAGCATAAAATGTCAAGTACTGAAAGATTCATCTACAAAGACTCCATTAAAATTAAGGACTCCTGTTCATCCAGAGACAGAACTGAGAGGCTGAAACAGCAAGCCAGTAGAGGGAGAGCCCACAAACCCCACGGCAAGAGTCCTACAGCTAGAATGTGCAAGGAGCCAGAACAATCATTAAGGAAAAGACAGATACTATTAAACAAGCAACACAGGAGGATGCCGCACAAGAAACACATATGCTGACAACCAGAAGTGAGGAACAGTCTCACAAACCACCAAGGGGTGTCAGTACCATGAGCATGAGAACAGCAGAAACAAAGGAGAGGACATCAAGTCTCTCAGAAGAGAAGGAGAAAGGGAACTTTTATATGTATTGGTGACAGTACCCTTCACTCAGCAACACACACACACACACACACACACACACACACACACTTTAGAGATTGGACTTAGGCCTTATGTATGCTACACTGGGTCGCAGCTCCATCCCTTTTTTTCACTTTCAGAAGGGTCCCACTGGGTTACCCAGACTGGCCTTGCACTTGTGGTATCATCCAGGTAGGTCTCAACTTGTGGTCCTCTAGCTTCAGCCTGCCCACAAGCAGAATTACAAGGCTGGTTCTGTATCCCCCTTTGCCCAAAGGTTGACATTATATACTAACGTTCAACGTATGATCGTCCTATGTGACTGATCAATTACTAGAACAAATGCCCAGCAGCTTTACAGGAACAGGACTCAGTGTATGTGCCCGCCACGGTTGCTATCTGAGCCCACCTATGGCATGCTCAGTTCTCAGCGGCATTGAATAGGCAAGGTCTTAGACAGTCTGATACTCCTTGGTTCCTGGTTCCATTTAGTCACATCGTTCCATTTTCACACATCTCATCGGCTTTACATATTTTTGTTTTGGGGGTGGGTGGGTAGATGATATATATATTTTTTTATTTTAAGAAGGCAAAGGTGTGTTTGTTCCAATACTGCTTGCCCCTGAAGAGGGTTAACAAGTCTGGGTGCTTTTGGTCGTACTTAGAAACGACACCAGGTGGCGCTCCTCCTTTTTCAGTCCCTGCCGCCTGCTGGCAGCTGAGCAGAGGGTTTCCCTGTACCCGGGAGCCAGGGCTCTTGTGCAGCCTGAAAGGACAAGGACATGTCGTCAGCTAACCCGGAATGGCCTGGAGAAGCCTGTCCTTTGGTGGAGGATGCAGAACGTCTTTCCTCAAGACAGCTAGGGGTTTAGCTGGCTTGCAGGCAACTCTGTTCTTCCACCCTTAGGCAAAGCCAGTGGAGAGCAGAATCCAGGAATTCCTTCTCTCTGGGCAACCTTGACTTAATCCTCCTCAGCGGCAGGCATTTACTGACTTAATCCTCTTCAGCCGCAGGCATTTAGTGGTAGCACGCAAAAGGCTCAAATGGTGTGGGTTGTCCACTGACGGGTGACATTATATCATTCAATGGGGAAAGAGAGAGAGAAGGGCTGGTCTTAAAACCACATGTTCTGTATCCTCTGCTTTCCTGTCTCAGGTGCTGGGCGACCCAGGAACAAAGCCGATCTAGATGGAGTTTGGCGTCAAACCGTCTCGGAGAGTCCTCTACCACAGGTGACTGTACATTTCTGAAAGAAATTTCTCTGCTTCAACATGACCTGGGCCATCCATCCATCCATCCATCCATCCATCCATCCATCCACCCATCCACCCATCCACCCACCCATCCATCCACCCATCCACAGTGGAGCCTCCAGGCATGGCCAAATCACCTGCTTGATCTCTTCATCTACTTGTTGATTCCATTTTCCTATAGCCTGTTACTCCACGAGATTTTGTGTGCCCAACCACTTGCCCGTTGTGTTCAAAGCACTGTCCTTAACCACACAGATGCTTTATGGAATGATGGTCGTGGGTGACCTAGAGCCCCAGGTGGATCTGTCTGAGGGCCTACTCCCCCTGTACAAACCACCCTATTTCAGTTGGTCAATTCTCTCTGTAACACAAGTCTCACAGAAAGTACTTATGAAAACCTCCACTGAACATTTGGGAAAAAAAAAAAAAGAAAAGAAAAAAAGAAAAGAAAAACGACCAGATATAGTGATATTTTATTTGTATTGAAATGTGATTTTATTTGTATGTCAATAAAGTTGCCTTGAGGTCAGAACAAGCCAGAACAGAAGCCGAGCAGTAGTGGGGCACGCCCTTAATCCCAGCACTTGGGAGGCAGAGCTAGGCGGATCTCTGTGTGTTCAAGGACACAGCCAGCATAGCAGACACACGCCTTTAATTTCAATACCAACCATAGAAGACCTGGAGGTCTGTACAAACAGGCAGTGACGAGGAGGTCATATGGCTGGGTTACAACCAATGAGGGAGGAGAACAGAAAGTCTTTAAATAGACAGGACACACAAAAGTAGGTCTCTTGCGGAGAGGAGGAACCACAGAAGCAGTGAAGGGTAAGGTTTTCTGCTTTGGCTCTGACCTCGTGGTTTTTAACTCTGCAACTGGCTCTGTGTTTCTTATTTAACAAGCAGGATACATCTACAATTGGCGCCCAACGTGGGGCGAATTCATTAAAAAACCGCTTGCCTTGGCAATGGGTCCGGCTTCCCGCCTGGGCGGGCCTGCCTCCCTAGCTCCGGCTTAGCCCTGGTCTAACCCAGGCCTAGCTCAGCTTAAGACTCAGGCGCCACAGCTAGAATTACTTGCTTAAAAAGCCAGTGCTACAAACAACTCAGGCCTGCGGGAGCTACCGCTAAATTACAGGAGCTACACGCAACTACAGATAGGCTGCTTTTGGCTGAAACGCCAGCGCACATGGTCAGTCGGAGCTTAAGGAAGCCAGAGCCCAGGCTCGACTCCGCTCAGACCGGAACATTAAAGCGGCTGGATTCAAGATTTTAGCCAAAACTTGGCTACGCTTTCTTGCTTTCTCTCTCTCTCTCTGGATTCCCACCTCGGATACAGGGTAGCTGTTTAGAAATTCCCTCGGATTTCTACTGTTCTGCACAAAATTGATAAGTCATTTATATCAGATATTTTAAAAAAAACTATTTAAAAGAGATTTTTTTCCACATTAAAAAAAAAAATGAGTTTTATATGTACATTGAAAAAAAATTGGGCTTTGTTTAAAATTTTAGGCAATATGGTAATAGAACAACTATATAAAAAGATTAATATTGATCAAATTATGTACATTATTATTCTTCTTATCCTTATTTTACAATTTAAAAAGACAGTCAATTTAAATGCCAAAATAAAAATTTTAAAAAAACTTATTAAACCTGTTAAAATAAATTATAAAAAAATTCAGATTCAAACAAAAAAAATTAACAATAAAATTATTTCAGGATTGGATTATAAGGTTACAAAAAAAAAGCCTGTTTTCACACAATCACCCTTAATTTATCCGGTAACCATACAACAACAGCCTGGTCAAATGACTACACAAAATATTTAGACTCCAGTTAAAATGCTAGACTTACGAAGGTTTAAGGAGACAATAGTATCTTATGGCATACATTCTCCATATGTAAAACAAATATTAAACTCCTGGTCGACTTATAATAAAATTATACCACAGAACTGACGGGAGCTGACACAGGCGGTTCTAGAACCCGGACAGCAGCTCCAATGACAAATATGGTTCAAACAGGAAGCTAAAACCATAACAAAACAATATAATGATAGAGATATACAAATCTTCCAAGATCAGCTTGTTGGAAAAGGCCAATATGCTACAGTACAAACACAATGTTTATATGATATACAAACTCTAATTCTATGTCGAATGACAGCCATAAATACATGGGACAGAGTTGAAAAACCAAAAAAAAAAACTGAGTCATTTACAAAAGTTATACAGGGCCCAAAAAAATCTTTCACAGATTTCTTACAAAGATTGACTTCAACAATAAAGAAAATGGTCCCAAATTCAAAAGCTAGCCAGATAATAATTAAATCTTTGGCTTTTAAAAATACAAATAAAACATACAAAAAAATAATCAGGCCGTTAAAGACGAGATCTACACCCCTAAAAGATTGGATTAGAGACACGGTTAATGTTGAGGCTCATGATCATGATAATATATGGGTAGAAAAAACAATTTCAAGAGGTTTAAAAAATGTTAGATGTTTTAAATATAAAAAACAAAGACATTTAAAAAAAAACTGTAAACAGGACACTTCTAAAAACAATGTTTCTTCAAAGAACAATGACAACAAAATGCCCCTTCCTTCAAAAATATGTAAAAGATATGGTAAGGAAAGACATTAGACCAATAAATGTAGATCAACAAGGGACAGACAAGATAATACTTTGCCTCAGTCTTTAAAAAACTCCCAGAGGGGCCTCAGGCAGGCCCCTACAGTAAATCCAGTTCAGACTTTTCCTGCAATCATAGAGGAGGCCCCTACTCAGAACAGTTAAATGACCAAATTCCTATTAAAATAAACCAGGCTACTCAGAGTAATAAAACAACTGAGACAAAAAAAAAACAAAAAATTCAAAAAAAACCATAAAAAGGGGAAATATAGTGATATTTTATTTGTATTGAAATGTGATTTTATTTGTATGTCAATAAAGTTGCCTTGAGGTCAGAACAAGCCAGAACAGAAGCCGAGCAGTAGTGGGGCACGCCCTTAATCCCAGCACTTGGGAGGCAGAGCTAGGCGGATCTCTGTGTGTTCAAGGACACAGCCAGCATAGCAGACACACGCCTTTAATTTCAATACCAACCATAGAAGACCTGGAGGTCTGTACAAACAGGCAGTGACGAGGAGGTCATATGGCTGGGTTACAACCAATGAGGGAGGAGAACAAAAAGTCTTTAAATAGACAGGACACACAAAAGTAGGTCTCTTGCGGAGAGGAGGAACCACAGAAGCAGTGAAGGGTAAGGTTTTCTGCTTTGGCTCTGACCTCGTGGTTTTTAACTCTGCAACTGGCTCTGTGTTTCTTATTTAACAAGCAGGATACATCTACAACCAGATAGTGTAATCCTGAACTTTGTGCATGTAACAGCCTCTAGTTACCCCCTATACCTGAAACCACCCCATGTACTCCCATTCCATGAACCTCGCTGGCACTTGAGGATCTTCCCAGTTCCTACGTCCTAAACAAACTTCCAGCCAAAGTTCGCTCACCTAAAACCCATTGAGGTATTGGCCAAATTGAAGAACTATCCTGCGTAGCAAACACAGCAAGGAGACAGAACAATCCTCTCCTAGGCTGCAACTAACTTGGTTTTTTGAAAATGAGGTTTTTCATCTGCCCATCTGACTCTGTAACCTCACACATCCATGTCTCCCCAAAGTTAGAGTACCCAGGCCTCTTTCCAGCTACTAATATTTCTGTCTAGAACAAAATGCTTGGGAAGATGACAGACAAAGGGCTCCAAGAAGACCACTAGACCCTCTAAATGTCTCAGTCTGAAGCTGAGGTGTTGAGTCTGGAAAGAAGGGAAGACCGTCTTTGCCACCATGGCTCTCTGAAGAGACATGGGTGTGTGCGTCTGTATTTCTCAGCACTAGTGTTCTCATTTGTTGGAAGGAAGAGTTAAAAGGGGTCATGGTCCTCATTCTAGAATTCCCTCTGCTCCCCAAGACCTCTCCTGACTTTTAAAATATGCTTATAAAGGGAGGTGCTGAGACAGATGCACCTTGGAATCTCAGAGGCTCACAGGGCATGCCGATTTGCCAGTCACTGCTGTCCAAGGTGGTTTTCCCTGTCTTCATTCAGAGGCCCTGGACCCTCTATCTGCCAGATCCGTCTCCCTCTCCATCTTTACAGTTGCTGGCAGACAGAAAAAGGTGGCAAAGGAGATACATCTGTGCTTCTGTGCATCTTTTACAGGAGCTCTGCTCACATCCCACATGGCTGGTTACAGGTAAGCAAGAGGTTTGGAAAGCCTGGCTGGATAGGAGGCACATGAACCTCTGCTGGACAAGTTGCTTGTGGCTGTTGCTCCTCAGAAAAGCAAATTTCCATCTGGGCTTCAGTTCCATGTATTTGGTCTCCTTACTTTTTCCTGAAAACATTTTTAATTTTTATTTTTTAAATTAACTAAGTAGTTGATTAGTTTTTGTGTGTGTTGTACACATGTGGATGTATGTACTAGCATGTGTGCAGGCACATGTGTGTACAAACAGAAGCTAGAATTACGTCAGGTGTCTTCCTTGATACCATATTTTTGGGGACAAGGTCTCTTACTGGCCTAGAGCTTGCTGATTAGGCTGGGCTGGCTCTCACTGAGCTCCTGTGATCTTCCTGTCTCTGCCTCCCCAGAGCTGGGATCACATATGCACAGTGCCACATTCAGCTTTTTATGTGTGTGCTGTGGACCCGAACCGGGGTCCTCATGTTTGTACAGCAAACACTTTACCTGTCTGAGCCATCTCCCCAGCCACCGCTCATTTGTAAACCTGTTATTGAATTGTTATTGATTTAGCCTTTCTCTCTCACTAACCTGTTCATGTTTCTCTTTCCGACTTCTTTTCATGAGCGTACTGCCACATGCTTGAGGGTCTCAGGGCTCAAAAACTCCACAGGGACTACATTTCCCAGCCTTCCCTACTCATATACCAGGCATGTCTATCTGGGCCTGAGGACTGATTTTCACCAATTGGATTTGAGCAGAATAATTCTGTAAAGGTCTGGGGGAGAAGGCATTAACGGAAGCACATATGCCCTCTCTGTCATCCCTTTCATCATTTGTAGATGCTAATAGGAAGAAGGAAATGCTGGGTGGAGAAGGAGGAACTGCTGGATAGAGGGGACCTGGACTCTGAAAGGCCCCAGTGGCCACAGCCTCACCTTGACTGCTAACCCAGGAAGGTAACTTCTACAGGGACTGTGACAGAGACATGGAAGGCTGTGAGAAAGCTTCACCTCCTTTCTTACTTGCTTTCTTCCGGACATCATCACTGCCTCCTCCTTCCTTTTCTTTCTTCCTGAATGAACTATTAAAGGCATAGTGTCTTTAAAAATTTTTTCTTTAATGAGAGGCTTGAAATTAGAAAATACTTCAAATTTCCATTAAAAGAATCTGGAATTATAGAAACCATGATAGGGAGTGGGGGAGAGATTTTAAAAGTTACTTTACCATAGCTTTTAATCATCTATAATTAGTGCCTACCACTTACTGACATTTACATACATTGTACTAAGTACTGCATACGTGCCTTCATTGAATTTCTTTTTCCTTTTTGCAAAGATATGGGGTTTATTTAGTATTTGACTTGCCCAACTTTTAGATATCAACCAGGGATTATTCTGAGGAAATCTGCCAAGCTCTTTCCCCTCTTCCTTCCTTACATGTTTTAAAACTGCTACTTAATTTCCTTATGAATCATAGTTTCATTCTTTTCTCTCTATCCCAATGAGCTGTAAACTGGTATCTGAAATCGTATGTATTTTTCTGCTATTTATCTGCCCACCTATCTAGTCCTCCTTTGCTGTTCAAAGACATTTGAGATGTCCTGTGTATATTAGGGTTCTCCAGAAGAAAGGATCCAATAGAATGTAGATGTTGTGGTCTGAGTCTGCAACATCTCCTGTTGTCGGTCTTTCTTTGGATCACCAGCTGCCAAATAATGATGAGGAGACATTATTAATTATGAAAGCCTGGCCTTAGCCTAGGCTTGTTCCCAACCCATTTCTATTAATTCACTTTCTGCCAAGTGGCTCGTTACCTCTCCTCCATTCTCTACATCTGATTCCCTCTGTGTCTGGCTGGCTTAATGCTGAGCATCTCAGAGTCTTCCCCAGTCCCTTTCTCTCCCCAGAAGTCCACCTGTTCTCTCCTGCCTAGCTATTGGCCATTCAGCTCTTTATTAAACCAATCAGAAGGTGCTTGGGCAGCTGAGGCAAAACAGAGACATATCTTCACAGTGTGATCAAATGGTCTTCCACACACTCACGTCTCAACATTTGGTCTTTAGGTGCAGATGCCATTTCAGAAGGCTGTAGATGCTCTAGGTGATAGGGCTTAACCAGAGAAATGAGTCCCTGGTGATGGGCCCTTGGGAGTATATATCCTTGACTCCTTGTCTAGTTCATTTCCACCACAAGCTCCCGTTGCTATGGAGCTGCTTTGCCACACCCTGCCCACCATGGTGAACTGAACCCCTTGAAGCCATGCACCCAAACAAATATTTCCTTCTTTAATGGCAGTTTTTGCCAAATTCATGAAAAAAGAAAATACCCCCCCCCACCTGTGTGTGTGTGTGTGTGTGTGTGTGTGTGTGTGTGTGTGTGTGTGTGTAATAGTATTTATTAATTGGCTTAACTGATCACAGACTGACAAGTCACATGAACTATCTGCAGAGATCCATGGAAACCACTAGCTGCTCAATCCAAGAATCTGGAGCCCTTGGACCAAGGGAACCAATGCCACAACCCCATTCTGAAGTCACAGGCCTTGAAACTCTGCAGGGAGTTGCTGGTGTGAATCCACATTCAAAAGCTGAAAATCTGGAACCTGATGTCCGCAGATCACAACAACAGCAAAAATGCACCTGCTCAAGAAGAGTCTTGTGTGCACATGCTCCAAGCTTCCCTCTCCTGCTTTCTTTCCTTTGACCCAGGATTCAGGTTGATGGGGTGGTATCAGACACATTCAGGAAAGGTCTTCCCCACTTAGTTTCCTGACCCCCACACCCACTGTCTCTGGAAGCCTCTCAGGCATTCCCTAAAGTATACTTTAATCATTTCCTAGAGGTCTTTCAATCCAGTCAAGTTGGGAACTGATATTAACTATTACAGCATGTCTCCTACATATTTGTTATTCCCAAAGAACCAAGTCAGGCAACTTTCATGCAGCTGACATTAATATCCATGTATTTAGATAATGGATCCATACCACCAGTCTTCTAAATCTTGCATATTAACTACTCCTTAAAACTTTATCCCTAAATCTAACTATCAGAATTGAGCATAATTTGGTATTTACACTAAAATTTCTGGAGATAGGTTTTAGAAATGTCTATTTTTAACAAGCTCCCCAAGCAATTTGGAAGCAGCCAGCTTGTTGCCAGCCTGCAGAATGACATTTGAAAACCAAGGACCGCTATATCACCCCAGAATCCTACATTTCCTTTCCTCTACCTGTGTGCCACCCTATTTTTTCTTAGCAACCAAAAACCAGTAACCAAGCTGGCTCATCTTGAGATGCTCACCATGAGATAAAGATATGCTTTCAAAGTCTTTAGCAAATAATCATCTCTATGAGACAGCAAAACATTGTCCTACCAATGAACCTCTATCTGTAAGTGAGTAACTCAGATAAACACAGAAACATGGTCCAGATATGTTTAGACACCCTTACCCAGGGACAGACAATTTAAAATTCCCACACTAACCTTGGACTTCCACTTGTCTTTATTTCTGCTTGGTACTTGGGACTCTCACCTTCTTAGAAACCGGATTCTGGGGTTTTCTCGTGCTGAGCCAACCTGGAGCATCCTCTTCTGGGCAGCTTTTGTAAAGAGGCTGTTAAAGGAGAACAAAGCAGATTCCAGAAAACTGCCATCTGGTTTCCACGTTGCAGATGCCCACATGAGCCTTGAAAAAATGCAGCAGGGGAGGAGGTGGAAGATCCTGTGGGCTGGCTGATGAAGGGAGAAGTGCAAAGACTTTTCCTCCTCAGAATTCCTGCACTTGAACCTAGGCATCATAACTGGAGCCAGAGAGAGAGAGATGACTGGTTGATGTTTTTAGAACATCTAAATCCTTCAGTAAACAATCTTATTTTTATGTTTCTATTCCAGATACCAGTGTTGTAGGACCACCTTCCTCGCTGTTCAGAGATGTGCAGGAAGAGAGTGTTTATCTAATCCCCCATTGTTCCCTTTTCCTTGTGTTTTCTAGCCAAACTTCAGCCAGACAAAAGGGACGAGGAGACTTTCCCACCCCATACACATACATGCATGCGTATGTCATTAAGATCTATGTATGTATGTATGTTATATGTCATATGCACATCCATATATCATACATATAAATAATATAGGATAATCTACATTCACTGTAGACATGGTAAAAGTCAGGGCAACAAAATATAATTGTACTTAAAATTTTTAGAATTTCAAAACTAGAGAAATCTTAGAAGTGGTCTAATCCAACCAGCCTCATTTTAGAGGATAAATTTGAAACTCAGAGGTGAATTGCTCTGCCCATGTGCATGCAAATTAGTCAGATTAGATGCATAGGGGTCTGAGCACTGTGTGCCCTAGCTCTCTCTTGAAGAATGATTTGTTGTTTCTGCTGCTGTGAGAATTGACAGCACTAGTCTTCAGCTATCTGCCTCTTTAAGATTTACCGCAGATGCCTAGGAACAAACCTTTCCTGGAGCAGTCCATATCCAAGTACATCCTGAAGTATGGAGGACCAGCCTTTTGTCTTTGTGTGGGGACACTTTATCTTCAGACATCCTCACGCTGAATGAGACTATCACGTGGGCAGTGGATCTACTCTGGAGTTTGGCTTCTCTCTCTGTTTTCCTCCAATTCGTCTACAAATGTTGATCCCAGGGGCATTAAATAATAAGTTAACATACTATGTTTCCTGTACATCGACCTTCACCTTTGACCTCTATCTTCAAAAAACCTAATCTGGAACAAGAATGAAATAATAATTGTTATCTTTTTGCTCCTGAGAAAAATATCGACTATGGAATTGTGCATCTACATATGTGTGTGTGTGTGTGTGTGTGTGTGTGTGTGTGTGTGTGTGTGTGTGTGTCTGTCTGTCTGTCTGTCTGTCTGTCATCTGTGATATAGACATATGTATATGCATGTATGGATACATATCTACATGCATTCCTGGTCTCCACAATTCTAAGAGTTTTTCTTTGGGTGATGGAAAATAGTTGAAAGAAAGAAAGAGAGAGAGAAAGAAAGGAAAAGAAAAGAAAAGAAATGAAACCATGCTCTACTGGACCTTGAAAGAAATCCTGAGAAATCTTCATACAGAGCAATTTACAGACATGCCAGGGGAATGTTCAGCAAAAGTCCGGGTTTCTTAGAGGGCAGATTGTGCTGAGGGCTCTCTAGCTGCAAGAATGCCATTCAAGGACTATGGTCAGGAAGCAGCTAAGGTGGGTGTCCAGGGGCAGAGACATTGAGGCTCTCAGCAACCACAACAGGAAGAAGGAGCGTGAATCAGGCAGAAGCAGTGGCATGTTAGATCAGCAAACTAGAGCAGTAATACCTGTGAGACTCTTTGTCAATCATTTTTCACATTTCTCCCCATATACGAATACACTGTGGTTCACCCGATCTTAAGACTGGTGTCTTTGGAATCGGAGGCTGAAAAGCAAGTTCATTGTGTAAGTCTGTATATGTGTGCCTATATGTAGAGGTTAGAGGACAACCTTGAGTGTTGTTCCACAAAAGCTCTGACCTGTTTCTTGAGATAGAGTGTCTTGTTTGGTTTCTTTTTGTCAATTTGACACAAGTTAGAGTCATCTGAGAAGAGGAAACTTCACTGGAAAAACAGTCCCTCCAGACCTGCCTGTGGGGGAATTTTTGTGATCGATGATTGATATGGGAGGCCCAGCCTAATGTGAGTGATGCCATCCTTGGGCTGGTGGTCCTGGCTTGTATATGAAAGCAGGCTGAGTAAGCCCTAAGGGGCAAGTTAGTAAGTAGCACCCCTGCACGGCCTCTGCTTCTGTTCCTGCCTTGAATTTGTACTTAGACTCTCCTTCATGACAGACTATGATCAGAGCTTGTAAGCTGAAATAAACCCTTTCCTCCCCAAGCTTCTCCGGCCATGATGTTTTATTACAGCAATAGAAACCCTAAGACAGATGGTCTTTCAGTGGTCTTCAGCTCATCAAGTAGGCTGCCTGGCTGCCAGCAACTCCAGGGATCCATCTGTCCCTGCTTCCCTAGCACTGGGATTACAAGCTGCCACAGTGTGTGGGTTCTGGAGATCAAGTTCAGCTCCTGCTTACGTAGTCAGCACTAAACTCATTGATTGTCTCCTCTACCTCCCAGGGTCAGCTTCAAGAGAAACTGATGGTCAGAACCCTCTTGTAAGTTATGAAATGTGAGGCCAACAGCAAGTGGGGATGCTTTATTTGGCTCTTTTCCACCACTGCCTTTTTTTTTCAGTCATCACAAATGCTCCTATAGATTACTGCCTGCTGTAGACACATGAAAACACAACTCTCACTTTGAAGGGGATAAGAGGTAATTCATTCTGAGTGACTATGGCCTGAGAACCCAAATTCCCAGTAACCCAAATTCCACAGTCCAACAAGATAACAGTTTTAAGAAAAATTTCAGTAACAGAACAAAAAAAAATTGATGTCAAGATGCTTTTCAAATACACGGAGGGAATATCGGGTAGGCAGGTTGCAGCACAGTGAGGAATTCTCTGGCATAGGCCTCACGTACTTATCTGATGACATCTTAGCCTTCGGGTTCATAGAAACTGGTGGTCTGTTAGTTAACACACTCAAAAGGTTTGATCTATGAGTCACAGAATGCTAGACCAGGCAAAGGGGTGAACAAACAATAGTTATTAAAGGGGCTATATAGATAGCCTAAGATAAACTGTAATTTCGCTCTGGGCCTATAACATTCCAACCATCCACAATCATTAAAGTGCTAATCTGTTAATCAGCCTGGTGGAAGAGTCTGCAGAAGGTGTGGGTCTTCCCAGGAACTTCCATTCACCTTGCTCTTAACTGGTTTTGTCAATTCAACTCCTTCCTCTTCCTGAGCACCAAGAACTATGACCCTGCCACAAGAGGCTCCTATCCAGCTCTGCCTGTGCCTCTCTTCATGTTGAATATCAGTACTACCTGGCTTTCTGTCTAGCCCCTCTCCTTCCCACTTGCCACCCCTCATATGGGCCAGTCATTCTGCATGTGATTTGCTATAACCCAATGCAACCTTGTTTTCAGATGGTAGGCCCAATGCCATCTTCAGTGGGAAGGCATCTCTGAGCTTTCTGTCTGGGGTGAGCATCTCTTCGTAGTGGATTTGGCTATGTACAAATCTGTCACCCTCCCTAGAGGGTGCTGAAGGCCACAGACTGCATCCCATTCTTGAGTCCAGGAGTCTAGGCTAGGCCTAACTGTCATGCTAGATGATTGATAGTTTTCACTAACCCTGACAAATATAGAGGAAGGAGCTGCCTACCACAAGTAACTGGATCTTTCTGCTTCCATTTTCCTTTACTTACTGAGGCCAACAGAGTGCCAAAACTCCCCGGTGTGCCCTAGCAGACGGGAGGAGGATGAGGAGAGGACCTTTGTTCGTATCCAGATGGCTGGAGTTGGGATAGAGCCCAACAGCTGTGTTTGGGTGGCAGGCAAGAGGGCAGATGGCCTGATGTCTGTTTGCAGACAGCCCGAGAAGCCACAGTCATGGTGGAAGGCCTTCTCTGAGGCTAACTCAGCAAGACAGTGATGGAGTAGGGCAAATGCCAGGGCAGCCACTGTGTTAGCATTCACTGCTCACACAATGGCCAGCATGATTTCAAGGCAGCAAAGACTGAGTACTCTGTGCAGAAGGCTCTTGTATTCTTTGTGGTGGCTTTTACCATTGCAATCCAAACAAAGCCCTTTTTGTGTTAAAACTCCCTTAATTACTATCATTTAACAATTGGTTTAACACAAGCAAGTCTCATTAGATTTCAATCTCATTTTCTGCAAATTTGGGCAGCCACTGAAGTATTCACCCAACCAGCGCTTGTGGGGGTGGACAGCTAAAGAGAGGGGCTCCTTAGTTGCTCAAAATATTGAGAATCGGAACATGATACAAAGCCTAGTCATTGTGTACAATGATAAGTTATATGTTTAGACTCAACTCTGCTTGCTGAGTTCTTCATATTAAAAGTTAAAAAAAAAAAAAAAAAGCAGGAAGGCAAACCCTTGCAGAAGCTGGAGGCGTCAGCGACACCGCTTTGCTGACAGTCCTTCCTCTCTTGATGTAGGGCCAGTCAGTCCAAACTGCAGGGCACGGTGTCACGTGATCTGAAGATGTGCATATGAGTTATGTGAGTTACCAATTTGTGTACTCTACCAGACAGGCCCTTCAAATATGTGATTCATTCTTCATCTGAATTGATTTTTTTCTAATTGGACATTCAAGCCCTGATTTAAAAGCGCCTGAGATTTTGAAAGATGTAATGCCGTTATTTTAAGCATCCGTTCCCTAAACTAGTTTTATGTTTTTGAGACAAGGCCTTGCTATGTAACAAAGCTTGCCTCAAATCTGTGTACCTTAGTCTCCCTGGTGCTAGAATTATAGGTGTGCTCAACGGAGTCTGGCCCTCCAATAATTTTTGAAAGTAATACTGGGGAATCAAAATAAATTGAAGACACACTAATGAGGGAAATAGAACAGAGTTCTTCCCTCCTCTCCCAGTTCTACCTACCGGGTACAAAACCTTAGAAAGCATTATTTCCTCGGTTTTAGTTTTTGAGATGGGGTCTTGCTGCACAACCTAGGCTGATATGGAACTTGTGAGCCCCCACCCCCTTCAGCTTCTAGGTACTGGAATTGCAAATGTGTGCCATTGTGTCCGGGTCAAGTCAATGTCCATTTTTTTTCTTTTAACATACCTGTAACCAACAGAGCTATGACTCATAGTGCCTTCCCATCAAGAAGTCCCCACCGCCAGACAGATTTAGCTGGAGTTGTCCAACATAAGAGCCACTAGATGTGGCCACGAAAATTTTTTATAATTATGTAAAAATTTAAAAGTTAACCATTCAGTCCCTCGGCCATAGGATATTTTAAGAGTACCAAGGGCCCATGGTGCAAATGAGTACTGTACTGGATGGCACAGATACATAGCATTATGATCATTGCAGAAAGTTGGATAGCACTGAAGCCTAACTACGCAGCTAACCCGGCACCAGTGTGGGCCTGCTGGCTCTTATGACTGAATTGACCTGTTGTCTGAATTTATTAATCAGTTCAGTTGGAATAACTGTGTCCTCAGGCAGCTGTGGGAGAGAGGATAGAAGGGTCTTGTTCCACAAAATGGTAATAGAGAAAGTGTTGAACAGTGGTGATATTTACTGAGCACTCTATGCTGTGTTGAACACTTAACCTGTATTACCTTACCCACTGCATGACAGTTTGATGATGATCCCGGTTTGTGAGGAAAGCAAATTGATAGTAGAACTGGAAAGGGTGTGTGTCTGTTCAACCCTTGATTTACAAAGCTCACACTCTAGAGTTTGATTGGATTCAGTTGTGTGACCTTGGACAAGTACCTCTTTGTGCCTCAGTTTCCTTATATGAAAAATGGAGAATTTTATATTTTTGTGATGTTTCAACACGAGTAATTCATATTAATAATTCAGAGTCTAGTTAAGTGCTTATTGTTGATTATTAGTTACTGGCAAGGAGATTCCAGGGGGATTAATGACTTGCTAGAGCTCACATAGTTAAAGCCTGGCTAGGACTCTTTCCAGCACAGCAAATGATCCCCTTTATATATAAGCCACACTGTGCCCTGGTCCAGCCACTGTGCAGCTTTGCTAGCCTGGCCCTTTTTATCTTAATGGCTTAGCAGCCCATTACTAGTGTCCTAGGAAACATCAGCGTTTCTGCTTTGCAAGGTCAGCAATGACTCTTATGAAACCATTTGGGGGCTCTCTGGCTTGCTGACATGTGGAGACTAGCATAGATGATCTCCAGCATCCCGGTCATTTAAAATGTGATTGGTGACTTGAGCTAAGAAATCAGAAGCAGGGTTCTGGGCTAGATCAAAGAGGAAAGATCTTTTGACTTGATTGTGTGCATGTTAAGATTGGAATCTAAATATCTGGTCTCCTAGAAGTTGAGCATGGAATGCTTGTTGGCAGAGGCTGAGGAGAGCAGAAAGGAGGGAAGGATGAGGAGAGGTTGGCCAGTGAGTTCCAAGTCACATTTAGAAGTTCTTGTCTGTGACTATGGATTACAATAACATCCTGTTTGAGTGTTTTCTCTATTTAAAAAAATCTCGAGGAGCTAGACATGGTGGCTCATGTTACCATTCTGGCACACTGGAAGATGAGACAAGAGAACTGGAGGTTTGAGGCCAGCCTGGGATATAGAGTAAGCCTCTTTTCTGATATGTTTAAACTGACTTAGACTTTGTACGTGAGTACAATGAACATGTATGGAAGCATTACACATTGCTCCATTACTAAGGACAATGTTCTGTTTTTATATATTAGTTAAGAATACATCTAATTTCAAAAGATTTTCTGATGCAGGATAATAGTCAAAGGAGAGAGATCAGAGAAAGAGAGGATGCTCAGAGTCCGCCATTTACAGCATACCTTTTATTTATGTGGCAGAACCCTCAACACTTCAGTGGCCTGCATGGGTTTCGCCTGGAGTCAGGACCTGAGACGCCTTTCTGCTTCACTCTTTTGTTACTGACTTAAGGTATACACTGTAAAATACCCAAGTTTCTTTAGAAGATGTTAATTCATGGGCTTGGATTTGTCTGTCTGCTCTGAAGACTGAGGATGAGAATCTGTGTAACCCCAACCCCGTGGATGGTCGGGCAACTTCTAAGCAGTTGATTCAAGATTTATTGTAAACCATTATTTTCTTTTTCTTATTGACTGCTAGGAAGCTCCTAACTAAAGTTTCAATCTATCCCTAGCAAAGTGTAATCTTTAATATGACATTCATTGAACATAAAAACCTCACCTCGATAGGTATTTTCAGATTCTTTTCTACTCTTGGTTTCTATTATTTGATTTTTATCACTATGCAGAGTATTTGATATAAATAATAGATATAATCTTTATTTTCCAGGCCATTTTCAGGACCTGGAAAAAGTTCCAAGCATCCCAAAGCATTCAAATTTATTTTTTTAAAAAATGGTTTGGGCTTCTTATTTCTTAGTTTTACAAAAACATTAATTGTGGAGTCCATTATTTTATTTATTTATTTATTTTTACTGTGGTACCTTGGCAATTGAGCAATTATACAAAAAGCATACTGTAGGAGGGGGATCAAACAAAGAGAAGGAATGGTTATAAAAAATAAAGTATAGAAACAAGAAGATTCAAAATAGATAAGGAAAGAATTAGAATTGAGTGGTTGGCTTGGAGACCCTGGAGATAAATATGCCTGCATGCTGTTTTTCCCTGAGCCAGTCTTGAACACCTGTCAACCCCATCTGGCACAGGTATTCAGTGTGATTTCAAAATGACTGTAAGTGCTGTACAGCAGTGATCAACAAGGTGGTACACATACCAATCACTGGAATCATAATTAATCAGTAGATTTGTGGTGGAATCTGAGGCTTACATTTTAACAAGCTCCTAGGCATGTGCTGCTAAGTCAGAGGTCCACTCTTTGACTACCAAGATTCTGCAAAAATGACTTGGTATCACTTGGCAACTGAGCATCTCTGGGCTCAGAATCTTCTGAGCTCAGGCCATCTGTTCTAGTCTTTCTAGCACAGATCTCTTAGCCTCAGACTTAGATTCTTTGGGGGCATTGCTTGGATTTCCATACATTGTGGCTGATCATGTAAAGTGGAGCAGCCCCTTTGGAAAGCAGTTTGGCAGTTCAGAATTTTCAATTCAGAGTTACCATAGGACCCAGCAATGCTATTTCTAGGTATATGCCCAATGAACGTGAGAACACATGCCCACAGATGACTTGTTCACATAAACACATTAATTCATCAGAGTGCCACAAGAGGAATAACCTAGTACACAACTGATGAATGGATAAAAATGTGAATACCCACAAAAAGGTATTCGGCAATAAAAAAAGACAAATTTCTGGTAAATGCTACAGCATGGATGAACCTTGAAAGTGGAAGTTATAGACACTAGTTCCAACATGTTATCTACTGGCTGATTCCATTTATTTGAAAAACCTAGTCCCACATGCCTGTAATCCCAGCACTTTGGAAATAAAAAGTGAAGAACCAAGAGATCAAGGTCCTCCTCAACTCCATCAAAAGCTCAAGGCCATCGTGGTCTATATGAGATCTTGCCTCACCGGAGTTGGCGAACACATAGTGATAGGAAGTGGACTATGGGCTGTGAAAAGCTGAGGGAAGACAGAATGAGATGACTGCTCATGGCCACTGGGTTTCTTTGGGGTGATGACAATGCTCCGGAATTATATTGTGTGGGTTTTTATACAACTCTGAATATTCGAAAACCTGATGGGTTATATTTTTAAGTATTTAAATATAATAATTTCAAAGGATATGAATTATCTTTGAAGAGTTTAGCCAAGTTTGATGGTGAATTCCCATAATCTTAGCATTCTGGAGGACAATACAGAATTTCCACAAGTTTGAGGGCTATTTTGGACTATGTAGGCAGTCACAGGCCAGCCAAGGCTACAGCTGATAAAGTTTTAATGGGTAGTGAAGTGGAGAACACTCTTGTTTAGGCTGTGCTTATCTCTTCCTATTGTGTAAAACTGATTTTCAGGATTGGGGATTTAGCTCAGTGGTAGAGCACTTGCCTAGCAAGTGCAAGGCCCTGGGTTTGGTCCTCATCTCTGGCAAAAAACAAAACAAAACAAAACAAAACCCCTGATTTTCAAACTGTGCCTTGCTCTGGGTGACTACATTGACAAATGTAGTATGTGGCCCCATTTGAGTGCAAATGCAGAGGCAGGTACCTCTTTATGCACGGAGAGACCGTTAACTGTCCAATAACACATATGAGAGACGGGGTGATAAATTAAAGCATCATCTATAAAATTACCACAGTAGAATGGGACCATATGAACACAAGGGCATTTTAAAGCCATATTCTGAAAGATTGGTCCCAAGAACTTATTGAACACAGTAGCCAAGGAAGGATGCAACATTCCCATTGGACCCACAAGGAAAGACAGCTAGTGGCTGGTCAGTGGTAGTGCATGCCTTTAATCCCAGCACTTGAGAGGCCAAGGTGGATCTCTGAGTTTGAGGGTCTACAAAGTGAATTCTAGGATGGCCAGGACTACACAGAGAAATCCTGTCTCAAAAAACCAAATCAACTAACAAACAAACAAAAAAGAAAGACACCTAACAATACAGCAATGGCCCCACCAACCTGTCAATAGGCAAAGAACTACTCTTGGGGCCCCACTGCTTATACAGCATGTGGTGGTTTGAAAGAAAATGGCCCCCCAAGGGGAGTGGCACTATTAGGAGGTGTGGCCTTGTTGAAGTAGGTGTGGTCTTGCTGAAGGAAGTGTGTCACTGTGGAGGTGAGCTCTGAGGTCTCCTTTGCTTAAGCTATACCCACGGAAATGGACCATTTCCTGTTGCTTGAGGGCCAAGATATAAGACTCTCAGCTCCTTCTCCAGTACTATGTCTGCCTGCACGCTGCCATTTCACACCATGATGATAATGGACTAAACCTCTGAACTGTAAGCCACCCCAATTAAATGTTTTTCCTTTATAAGAGTTTCTGCGGTCATGGTGTCTCTTCACAACAATAGAAATCCTAACAAAAGACAGAAGTTGTTACCAGGAACTGGGGTATTCCTGTGATAGGCTGGACCATGTTTTTGTTTGAAGAAATATGGACCTTGGGGCCGTGATTGGAAAAGCAGTTGAATGCTTTAAGTGCTGCTTAATGGGTCAGACTAATAGGAACATGGAAGACAGTGGTGCTGAGTGTGATTTGATAAACTGGAGGCCTGGCTCAAGAGGTTTCAGAGGAAAAGTATTTTAGTATGTTGCCTAGAAATCATTCTTGTAATATTTTGATGAAGAATGTAGCTGCCTTTTGTCTTTGCCTGAGGCTAAAATGAAGAGATTTGTATTAATTCTGTTGGCAGAGGAAATCTCAAAACAGCCTAGTATAGACTCTGTCATGTGGTTATTAGTGGTAACTCTGTTAAAGATTCATAATGGAAAGGAGCAAGCTGAGCAAGGAAAAATACAAAAATGTACAATTTGAGAAGAAAAGGAGCACCAGAGAGTGGAATGGAATTAAGTCCATTCAAGTTCAAGGAGATAAACAGATTAAAAAGGGAATAAACGGAGTGGTGACCTCAGGGCAAGATCCTACCCAGCTAAATTTCCAACTTCTGAAAAGGAATTAAAGAAAAGCTTAATGTGTGTGGTGTGGTACAAGTCTTTAATCACAGCACTACAGTGTCAGAGGCTGGTGCATCTTTGAGTTTGAGCCAGCCTGCTCTAAAGATCCAATTTCAGGATAGCCAAGCTTAGGCATCCTGACCATCAAAACCAGAAAGCTGGTGAAGATATAATTGAACAACGGGGCCATGTTCAAGCCCCAGCAAACCCCAGAACTTGGCAACTTTGGCCACATGCTTTTAGCTTTAAGGATAGAAGAAATAGGTTATGGAATTTTCTTCTGCAACTAAGGAAAGATGCTGAGGCCAGGCATGTGTCAGGGGTATCTGTGGAGGCCATGAGAGGCCACTGCATGAAGCTATGAAGGTGAAACCTGGAATGCCTTGGAGAGGCCAAGATATTGGAGATGTCAGAGCCATAAAATACCTGCCAGGGAGAGCTGCTAATAGGGAGTGGAACCAACCCACGAGAAAGAAGTATGCTGCAGGCAATAAAGTTGAAGGGAGTTGGGGATCTGAAGAGCGTTTTGACATCAGACATAGAGACACACAGTTTGGAGTTTGCCCAGCTGGTTTTCAGTCTTCCTTTGGTTCAGGATTTCCTTACTATGCCCCTTCCTTGTGTTTTGTAATGTATATCCTTTTGGAAGTATGTGATCTGCATTTTGAATTTGATTTTACAGGGGATTACAATTAAGAGATTGTATAAATCTCAGAAGAGACTTTCAACTTTAGACTTTTTAAATAAGTTTGAAACTGTTACAGATGATGATGGCTTTTGAATTTGGACTGAATAGATTTTTGCATTATGATATGACTACAAGCCTTTGAGGGCCAGGGAATGGAATGTGGTGGTTTGAAAGAAAATGACCCCCAAAGGGAGTGGCACTATTAGAAGGTGTGGCCTTGTTGGAGGAAGTGTATCACTGTGCAGGTGGGCTTTGAGGTCTCATATATGCTCCAGCTATGCCCAGTGAGACACCATTTCCTGTTGCCTGTGGGTCAAGATGTAGGACTCTCAGCTCCTTCTCCAGAGTCATGTGTGCCAGCATGTTGCCATGCTTTCCATCATGATGATAATAGACTAAACTCTGAAAATGTAAGTCACCCCAATTAAATGTTTTTCCTTTGTAAGAGTTGCTGTGGTCATGGTGTCTCTTCACAGCAATAGAAACCCTAACTGAGGCACCACCTATTCCAATGGCTGCCACCTGTTCATCCATCTGTCTGATCAGAATAGACCTTCACCTTGCCTCCATAGTTCTGTGGTCCTACACTGTTGATGGCCTATAACTTGCCTCTGAACCTCTGCCCAACCCTTGTGCCTGGCTCAACCTTATGATTCTACTTCCAACCCTAAAGGCCCTGCTCTGAGCCTCTGGCAGCATTTCAACTGGGTACAGCTGCAGTGACTCTCTTTACATATCCATCAACTTTTCTACCTCTGCCTCCAGGAAGGTCTCTGTGAACTCTTCCAACCTAGCTAAGGCTTCTTGGAAACTTTTGTAGCCATTGTGTAATCTATATGGATATGGATATAATTATTATATAGTATGTGATTATATGTGTATGTCTATGTGCATATGTGAGAGATCTGAGAGTTGATATTAATTATTAAGATTGGATTCAGAGAACCCATGTTTGCCCATGGCCCACTTTCAAGGGATGTCAGATCCACTTGATAAATTGCAGTGAATAGAATCAATGGAGCTTGAAAATGTATTATTTAATAACTTCTGACACTGTGGGAAGACATAAATGTGGGTGTTTCTAGCAAAGCATGCTTATGGAAGCAATTTTATACTTTGTGCTGTGCTCTCTTGGGTCATGGTGACATTTCATATTTAAGGAAATCTTATTTAAGATTCTTCAACTATGCTAAAATATTGGAGTTTTCATTAGTTGTAAAACCTTGGAAAAGTCTCAAGAACAAGCCTAATTAAGCAAGCGTTCCATTTCATGTTGTGAGAGAATGCACCATTAAGTTAATCTACCTGTAGATCTGAGTTGGAAATTGTAGGAGCTCAGGTTAGTTGACTTTTATCGTTTTCTTACAACACTTTGATTCCCATTGAGAATTCACAAACATCTGTAAAGCTAAACCAGCAGACAGAAAATTTAGAAATCTAAATCAGGTCTAGGTCAATATCAATACCATCAAGCTAAAGAAGAATTCCTTGACAAAAACAAAAATTTTAAAGTACAAGTTGTATTTATAAAATGTGCCTGTCATTTACTTAATCTGCCACTGTGAGGAACATCCTTAGCACGTGGGTTTACTTCAGTAGAGCAGCTTTATGGGCAGATGGAGAAACTGTTCACACAGAGTGAGATGGGCGACTTGTCACCTGGGTCCCCAGTAACTGTCTACATCCACTACCTCCCTATCAGTCTTTGCCCCACTGTGTCTGAAGCTATAGTTAAATGCTGGGCTACAGAACTGCCTTGGTTGTTATCCAGTTGCTTTTTAAAAACTGCCATACCCCAGACAGGAGGAGCAGACTCACCACTTTTAAATGACCAACTTCTTGGCTAGCTCTACACCTTGAATTTATTTATCAGATCCCTTTGTCTCCCTGCTGATTTAGAATAGCTCTCCACTAAAGACAAGGAAAAGGAAGTCAGTAAAGGACATAGAACTGGATGTCCAAGTCCTGGCTTAGTCCCCAGAGGCATCTATTATTTAGTTTAGCATTTTAGTTGCTTTATTTCCAAAAAAGTGATCAATGGTGGTGGTGAAATCTATCCTGCCAGCCAGCCTAGATGAAACTGCAGGTGGGATCACAGGTGGATCACAGGTGGAATCACAGGTAGATCACAGGTGGATCACAGGTGGAATCACAGGTGGATCACATGTGGGATCGCAGGTGGATCACAGGTGGAATCACAGGTAGATCACAGGTGGGATCACAGGAGGAATCGCAGGTGGATCACAGGTGGAGTCACAGGTAGATCACAGGTAGATCACAGTTGGAATCACAGGTGGATCACAGTTGGGATCACAGGTGGGTCACAGGTGGGATAGCAGGTAGTGGGCCAATGTGGCTGTAAATTTGAAAGGGCTTTGGAACCCTAAACAGTACTTTATAAGTGTGTGACCCAGGTAGCATTTGATCAGTCACCAAGATGGCTGAACACCCATTAAGAACCTAAATGGATTATTTCACCATAATTAAGCACAGACCTGAAGGATCCTATTTTTCATACACTTCCTGTGCAAATGCTAGATTTTTTCAACCTTTTATTAAGAAAATTTCAATCATATACAAAAGTTGAAAGGCATTTACAGTGAGTACACATATACCCACAATCTAGATTTTAAAATTAACATCTGACTATATTTGCCTCATCACACATCTCTACATGTAGTCAGGACTTTAGAACAATCCTTTTGTCTCTTTTTTGTTATATGGTTCTTCCTAAGATGCTTTATCTACAATGATATGTACAAAGGGAACCCCCCCTTTTTTAAAGCATTCTATGTGTACCTATTATTTTTAGTAAAAAACTTAAAGGTCAACTTCCCATGCTTGTTTCCTCCAGCCTTCAAAACATGGACACAAAATGGGAAACCATGAGGCTTGTTTTTGTTTTTGTTTAAGGCATGGGCAGAGAAAGCAAGTGTAGTATTTTTCAAACTGAGGAAAAAGCCACCAAATATAAATAGATTCAAACTGAGTACTGTATGCTCTACACATAAAGAAATGCCCACAGAGAAAAGTGATATCTGAAAACCAGACAGATTGTCTCCTTGAGGGTCAAAGAGACCAAAAATAAAAGCAATCTAAACATGACAGAACTCATGCCTGTAAATATCTAGTGCTCAAGAAGTGAAGTCAGGAGGTGAGGAGTTCAAGATCACCCTCAGCGGCACAGTAAATTGGAATCTCATGTCAGCCTTCATGGGACCCACAGTGGTTTGAATGAGATGACCCCTATAGTGTCAGGTTTTTTAATACTTGGTCCCCAGATAGTAGTGCTGTGTGGACAGTTTAGGGATGTGGCCTTGCTGGCAGAAATACGGGGTAAGCTTATTAAAACCTAAAAGTCTCCTCTCTGAGTTCTTGCCCGCTCGCTCTGTAGTGTATTTCTACAACTTCTCTGTCTTTCCAAGCTGTAGGTAAATTTTTTCTTTCTTTCTTTCTTTTTTTTTTTTTTACTTCCCAGGTGGCCAATCATTCTGATGCTGTCTTCCATGGCAGGATCCACAGTTTCTGTATGAAAGCCAGAGAAGGTTTTGGTAGAGCAGAAGCTTTTGGAAGATAGTAACAGTCACTTCATGATAGTATTGACCTGTGTCCCACACTTAGCCATTCAAGCATCCTTTCACTAAACCTTAAATAAGATAAGGCTTGTTTCATTCAGATGAATTTTTAGTTTAAACACATCATACCACCCCACTCTACTCATGTACATGCTTTCAGACAAGTTCTCACTATCTGGCTCAGACTTCAAATTCATAATGTCCCATTCCATTGTCCCCTGTTTGGAATGGCAGACACATGATGCTGCTCACTTTGATAAATATGTAGATCTCAAAATGCAGCCTGCACCTTCCTCATAGAGAGGAAAACCGGGCTGTTTTCCATAAGCAGAACTGTAAAAATCAGTGCCCTGAAAATGTCCAGCTAGTCACTAACTCTCAGTCCATCCTGGTGTTCAGGAGAAGCTCTGAACACAGGTTTATTCTCTATTTGAGAAAGGAAATTAGCAAAATGGGCAAGAGTTAGAGTTGTGAGAAGCTTCAAGTGGGAACTTTCTTCTTGACTTAATCAGAGGGGTTGGAGACATTAAAGGAACAGATTTCTTAGCCTGTGTTTCAGTGTGATACTACACTGAGGTCTTCTACTTTTTTGCACACTGCCATGGCACACACCCCACAATGAGGATTTGCAGCACCAAACCCCATTGTGGCAGTATCTTTGTGACTCTTTCCTGCCTTCTTTTTGCTGCAATGGACTTCAAGGACCACTTGCTTTTTGGTCTTCCAATGATCAGGTGCTTTCCCTACAACTGTCCATTATGTTCTAACCCTAGCAATTCATGGCAGACTGTCATGGCTCCACCCCATTGTCTGAGTGACACCTCAACATCTCTGAGGCGTGTCACCCAGTTGTCTTCTACAATGCCCTCACTCTGTACTCTTATTTAACTAATTCTATTTTCCAAGGACTTCTCAAACCCTATCTAAGGATCACTTGGCTTCAGCTAAACAGCAGCAACAGCAAAAATTAGACACATGGAGACTAGTGGGCAGGATAATTCTCTTCCTATAGTCTGTGTATGCACCCTCACCTCTGTAGCACCTACATAGGGTGAAAGCCCTGTGTTCGAGCTTTGAGAAATTTCTGGTAACACTGCTTGCCATAGTTCCCCTTACTAAAGGCAGTGATGATGTTCTGTTGATGAATCACCTTTCTGTCATGATATTACTTGTTAGATGTATTAGAATTTCACAGAAATTCTTATTACAGTATCTTCATTTGGACCATGTTGGTCAGGGAAACTTTCATTTCTAGGCAGACTCTGTCACAAAGATGATCAACCTACTTTGCACTATATATGCATCTGTATTATTTGCTTCGTGTGCTTGCTTGTCTTACCTATCAAAAATTTCAGAGAAGGTAAGTGATGAATCAAAGAAGTAAAACCAGGACACCCCAAAACATGTGGAGCAGAGGTGAAGCAATGCTGTGGGAACTTGCTGCTTAAAGAGAAGTTGGAAAAAGAAAATCCACACAAACCCACCAAAGGCATGGAGTGAGATGAGAGGAGAAATCAGCGGGCTGGAGGTAGAAGCAGAACAAAGCAGAAGTAAGTCCCAATTATCCTTCAAAATATCTATAAAATTGGTAAAACTCAAACATAGAATAAAGAAGAAGAGACAGCAGATGGATGTGTTTCATTTTGCAGAATTTGGAAGACTACAGTATATACACCATACCATTGACACCTATTCAGGATTTCAGTGGGCAACTCCTATAAATTCTGAAAAGGCTGATTCTGTGATTACACACCTATTAGAAGTTATGGCCATCATGGGAATACCTGTACAAATTAAGACAGACAATGCCCCAGCATATGTCTCCAATAAAATGAGACAGTTCTTTGCTTATTACAATATAAAGCATGTTACAGGTATACCACACAATCCCACAGGCCAAGCAGTCATAGAAAGATCCAATCGAACTTTAAAGGATATGCTAAATAAACAGCAACAGGTAACAATGACTCCTAGAAACAGATTGCATAGTGCTTTATTAACCTTGGATTTTCTCAATGCTGATGAGAAAGGAACAACAGCTGTGGAGAGACATTGGACGACAGAAAAAACCCCTGAGCTAAACCAACTGGTTTATTTCAAAGATGTGTTGACATCAGAATGGAAACCTGGATATGTCCTACATTGGGGAAGGGGTTTTGCTTTTGTTTCCACAGGAGAAGAGAAGCTATGGATACCAACAAAATTAATAAAAATTCGATTTGAACAGGAGAAACCCCTTGATGAGGAGAAGTAAAAGATCATCCACCAATGTGACATCTCTTCAGGTTGTAAGAAAAATTTAACAATCAAAGGTTGGGGTAGGGTTCTGTTTTTGTCTTTCCAGGATAATGGAAATACCCATCTTCCAGAAATCATAAGGCCTTGGATATCTGGATTTTTACAGCAGAAAGAAAGAATCTATTGGTACCAATCTACACAGGGTAAGATATCACTGTCTAACATCTATATCTCTATCAATCTAGAATAGTTGTGGTTCCAATTTAATTATAAACCAAGCTGGCTTTGGAGATGGAATTGGCTCACTCCTTCTCTAAACCCAAGCATATTGATAAAAGAAAAGGTTGAGAGATTCTTCATTCTCATATCAGAAGGGCCCTCTGGTGTGAGACAGAAGGAAACCAATTATAAGGGACCATTATCTTCAAGATTCTAATTCTCTCCATGCTTATTCTTGATTTCTTGGAATCCTTTCTTACATGTCATGACATCTTTAAATCCAAACCTTCCATTCTGATAAAAAAATAAGTTTTTTCCAATAGCAATCTCTGAAGTTTCCAGAAGGAAGATGGGACCCCAACAACAACAACTCTGCCAAATCCAGAATAATGCCATGGTAATCATCATCATACTACACTTCTTGCCAGAATTTCAGACAATCTTACCCATTACTCTGAGAGTTGCTGCAGAATCTACAGTTAGTCTAACTGAGATTTAACTATCTGATCACAATACCCAACAGAGATACCATTGCCCACTAAACAGCAGGAAGCAATTCTAAGAAAACGACGCCCCTTATCCCTAAGGTTTCATATTTCTCAGGGTTATGGATAATAGTTCTAGGGTTGGGGGTGGAAGAAACTGTTAAACTCAGTACTCTCCTTAAGGAAAGAAAATATGTCTCAAAAAAAAAAGGGAAATGAAGAAATGGAATGGATAGGTATAAGATATTATGGTAGGCTATCATATACATTAGTAAACAAATTTAGTAATATAGCAGCCTTTGCACCATTATGAATTCTTATGTGTTGATACAAATATAAACTTTTTACATTCCTATTTAAGATAATTTGTATATTGATACAAATACAGAACTATGTTTGTTATATTGTACACATATTTTTACTCTTATGTGAAATATTTGTATATTGATACAAATGTGAATTTATATCTGTCATACTGTATGTATGTTCTACTTCTGTTTAAGATATTCTATATACTGATATATACTTAGGATTATTATCATATTGCATACTGCACTATACATTCCTATCTCTGTTAAAGATATTTTGTGTATTGTTACAATTTAAAGTCATTGTCCTTTTACTGTACATTTGCTTACAGACTGTTTGCCTTATTTATAGGAAGCTTAGTCCTTAGGTTGTTTAGGTAGATAAGACTTACAGAGTTATTGTCACCTATGCTTGTCATCTCTATAATTATGTTAGTTAGGTTATCCAGATTAATAAATACATAGGTCAGATGGACAGGTAATCTTCAAACACTTCATGGACCTAGAGAACATGGCATTTAAATAACTTAGAATCCTGTTGACGTGAGACATAATTGCTCCTGGCAGCACCAATTTGTTCCCGAGAGAATGTTGGGCTTCTAAGACATTTCCATTTGGAAGTTTGTCTTCTTGGCACAAAATGGCCTACTGGGCAAAGAACTGCCCTTGCCTCAACTGCTGACAGTACAAATGCTGTCCTTTCTGGACAAGTGGGACACAAGGAAAGCGACCACTATACTTTGCCAAGACAGGGTAAGATGGTCTTTCAGAATTCCTGCTTCTGAAAATGGTCTGTCAGATACTCTATGCCTGTAGCCAATTTGAATGCACCAACGATGCTGAGAAACATTAGGTGACTGTCCAGGCTGCTAGCTGTCTCTGTCTACTCTTGCAAGACTCCCGAAAGTTGCTTGCGTCCTTCTCCCATTTCTCAGGTATGATTATATTCCTTCTCAGGTCTTTGATGAGGTTGGAGATTAGCAGTTATAGTTACAACTTAGTATATATGCATATATAACATCTTAGATAGAATATATTAAGTATTAGACTCAGGTTCTTTAGGATAGGACACCTTTTGGAATGATCTTTGTAACATGCCACCTACCCATGCCCTAGACTTCCCTGGATTTTACTATGTGTTTTTTGCTTGATATTGTTTGCACTTATTGTAATTCCAACTTATCTAGGTCATTATCCCTCATTACTCCTGGACAATATTTGATTACCATCTCTTTGTATATAGTCTTGTATTAGGTTAGAACTTTCTTATTTAGACAAAAGGGGGAGATGTAGTGGATAGCCATCCCAGCATTGGCCTGGAAGTTCCAACCCCCACTGAGGCTTTGGTAATGGTCACGCCCACAAGGCAGGGTGGAGGAGGAAGCAGAAGACCAAGGATCGAGAAGAGGTCTCTCTCTCTCTCTTGGTTCCTGGACCCTGGACGCTGGAGGTAGACCGAGCAGAGTTCTCCAGAGAACACCGCCGGACTGCGCTATACCTTTGCCAGACCCTGCAACCTACCCCTTCACTTGTAAGTTAGCCCACAAAATAAACCTGCCTTTTAACTACGTGGAGTGGCCTTAATAATTTCACCAATAAAAGTCAGTGGCAGAAAGGGGTCAGATTACAGGTCCTAACTACAAAATAAAAAAAAACTAAGAGAGGAATACGACAATTTGTACCAAAGAGTTGAGGACAAAGTTGAAGTGAACAAATTCCCCAAGAAATTATGATTATCATCAGGCAATGTGACACATGCTTTTAATCCCAGCACTTGAGAAACAGAAGCAGGCAGGTCTCTGAGAGTGTAAGGCCAGCCTGGTCTATATAGTGAGTTCCAGGCCACTTGGGGCTATACAGTGAGACTTTGTCTTTAAAAAAAGAAAAGATAAAAGGAAAAAAAAAATGCTGTAGGCTGGTCTTTCTGTGAGTGTGTTGCTCTCATTGGTTGATAAATAAAGCTGTTTTGGCCAATAGCCAGGCAGAATGAAGCTAGGTGGTACATTCAAACCGAAGACTGAGATGAAGGAGGGTGGAATCGAGAGACAAGATCCAGCCGCCCAGGGAACATGATGCCAGAGAACCAGTAAGCCATGGGCCACGTGGTGATGTATAGATGAACAGAAATGGGTTAATTTAAATGTAAAAGCTGGCTAGTAATAAGTCTGAGCCATTGGCCAAACATTTTATAATTAATATAAGCCTGAGTGATTATTTGGAAATGGCTGCAGAACAGGGTGGGACAGAGAGGAAAGTCTGGTTACAAAAAATAGAAATTATTTAAATATAAGAGAAGAATACATGGTCTAGGAAGATGGCCCAGTCAGTAAAGCACTTCCTTCATAAGCGTGAGCACCTGGATTTTGTATCCATAGGACTCCGTGTAAAAAGCCAGGGATGGCATCAATGCCTCTTATCCTACTTTTGGGAAGGTCTCTGAGGTGAAAAGTGCTTGAAGAAGATTTCCAATGCTGACTTCTGGTCTACACATGCACACATGCATGAATCCACACACCCATGTATGTACACAAGGCCACACAAATGAACACAGACACTACAAAGACATGTATCTATTTCCCTTTCCCAGGGTGATCCATATGTTCCTCTTAGGGTCCCCCTTGTTAGCTAGCTTCTCTGGAGCTAGTCTGTTTATCCTTTGTTTTACATCTAATATCCACTTATGAGTGAGTACATACCATGTTTGTCTTCCTGAGTCTGGGTTACCTCACTCAGGATGATATTTTCTAGTTCCATCCATTTGCCTGCAAATTTTGTGATGTCCTTGTTTTTTTACTGCTGAGTAGTACTCCATTTTGTATATGTACCACATTTTCTTTATCCATTCTTCAGTTGAGGGGCATCTAGGTTGTTTCCAGATTCTGGCTATTATAAATAATGCTGCTATGAACACAGTTGACAATTGAACATCGCTTGTATATGCCCCAAAATGGTACCATTGGGTCTTGAGGTAGATTGATTCTCAATTTTCTGAGAAACCACCATACTGATTTCCAAAGTGGCTGTACAAGTTTGCACTCCACCAACAGTGGGGGAGTGTTCCCCTTGCTCTGCATCCTCTCTAACATAAGCTGTCTTCAGTGTTTTTGATCATAGCCATTCTGACAGGTGTAAGATGGTATCTCAGAGTTGTCTTGATTTGCATTTCTCTGTTGACTAAGTATGTTAAGCAATTCCTTAAATATCTTTTGGTCATTTGAGATTCTTCTGTTGAGAATTTTCTGTTTAGCTCTGTAGCCCATTTTTTAAATTGGATTGTTCAGTATTTTGATGTCTAGTTTCTTGAATTCTTTATATATTTTAAAGATCAGTCTAGAGGGGATATTTCTGGGTCTATCATTAAGGGTGTTTCCACAGAGTTTTAAATGAGAAGGGAAGATTCACTCTGAACGTGGATGGTATTATCCTGTGTAGTAAGGCCCCAGACTGAATAAAAAGACAACAAGAAGAAAGCCAGTGAGCAAAACTATTCATCTCACTGCTTCCTGACTCCACAGTCAGGAATGTACAATGTGACCAACTACCTCATGCTCCGATAGCTACTCTCATTGCCATACCTTTCCCTCCACAGTGGACTGTATCTTCAAACTGCAAATTGCTGTTTATAAGATCTTTTGCCACAAGAAGAAAAGAAACTAACGTACACACTAATGCTAAATATATAAACATTCAAACCCAGCAATCCACGGCTAAGTATATTCCCAGAATTGAAGCTTCTATCTACTAGAAGATATGCACAAGAATATGGCAACTTTTCTCATAATAGCCAAATGTTATGAAGACCCTAAATGCCTATTAAAAAGAGAACAGAAAAATAAATCTTGCTCCATTTGTATAATGGAATACTATATGATTAATAACAATAATGAAAAAAAACCACGTGAGACAAAATAAGCACATCCTGTGACTGTTAAACTCAGGAAATGACTCTAGAATCTAAATACAGCAGAGTCGTCACTGTTAAGTACTGTGAGGATGGATGTCAGGAAGCCATCCATCATGCACCAATCAATCTCAGCTGTACTCAATCTCAACTGTGCTCAGAAGTCGCACATCTATAATTCATAGAGATTGTCACGAGTGTACTATGTCAGCAATACAGATGGACATATCTGTCCACTCCCACAATGGCAACATAGTGAGTAGTAATAACTTCTTCACAAGGGACAGGGGTTTCAAAGGCAGTGATTTGCCATATACTCTCATTTTCTTTCAGGTCTCAGAGGCAAACAAACACAGGTTCTTTTATTTCAATATTAATATTATTTTTCAGATTACACATTACATATCACACAATTTGTGTGTGTGTGTGTGTGTGTGTGTGTGTGTGTGTGTGTGTGTGTGTGTAGGTTACAGACTAACTACAAAGGGCTAAAGAGACAAGATGCTTCCAAGAGACCTGTGAAACCAGGGCTGGCAGCCGAAAGAACTATAAACGAGTCTGTGGGAATGAGATAACCAACAAGCCCAAAGGCCTCTGGAGAGTCCTTGCTGCTGCTACCACTATTGGGTCACAGTCTGGAACAAAGATACAGGTCTGAGTCCAGTTGGGAGTTCTCTGCCCATAGATTCCTTGATACACACAGTGGATAGGGAGATGACAGGTGCTGTGGATATCGCTCTGTATAAATAAAATGCTGTTTGGCCAGTGGCCAAGCAGGAAGTATAGGTGGGACAAGAGAGAAGAGAATTCTGGGAGGTGGAAGGCTGGGGCAGAGCGATGCTGCCAGCCACTGCCATGACAAGGAAGATGTAAGGTAATGGTAAGCCACGAACCAAGTGGCAAAGTATATACTAATAGAAATGGATTAATTTAAGATAGAAGAACTAGATAACAAGAAGCCTGCCACACCATACAGTTTGTAAGCAATATAAGTTTCTGTATGTTTACTTGGTTGGGTCTGAGGGTCTATGGGCCTGGCGGGTGAGAGAGATTTGTCCTGACTCTGGGCCAGGTAGGAAATTCTAACTACAGACATGTTTGTGGGGCTGTTACTGAACTTGGGGTCACAGCTTGTACCCCAAAGAGACTGGTTCAGTAATCTCTTCATGAGAAGTTAATTAAAACAACCACATTAATAGTAAACAAAACAAAACAGGAAAGAGATTTATTCAATATGACCACATTGGGAAGAAGGGCTAGTTCAATGGAGAGCAAACCACCAGATGTTTAATCATCAATATCTTCATAGCATGCTGTTCAGAATCAAGGGGAAATGAATGAAATGGAGCCATGTTGGTTATGGTAGCATGGGCCTATAATCCCAGACTTTGGAAAGTTGGAGCAAAGGGATGAAGTTTGGGCCAGCCTAGGCTCTGTGAAAATACCCTGTTTCGAACCAAGATGGAGCTGCTGTGTCATCTCTTCCAAATATAACTAAGAAAACTTGGATTCTTGGGGGTACAGACTCTGACCTCAAGCTTGGCCACAAGGTGATTGCCATTACAAAGCTGGGTGCTCACCTCATTATGGGATCCAGTGAAAGAGTTACAGCCTTTCCTTTGTGTGGTGTGTCTGATAAGTCCTTGGGCCTGGTTTTCTTGGTATGAATTTAATGCCCCTTCAAATATGTAGTGTGGCACCTTTCTGTTGCCAAGAGTAACTCTGTGTCATGTGGGTGGTGTAGACAGATGGCACAGTTTACATGCCCACCCAGGTGCAGAGTGTTCCTCTAGCCTCAAAATGGAGTCAAAAGCTGCTTGTAAAATGGAGTCTCAGGGCAAGGCAGTCTGAGAGGACGCTGTTTTGCCCAATGTGGAGTAAGTTAGAGTAGGACACAGCCTGTTTGCCACCGTGATGAGACAAGATTTGCTCTTTAAATAAATGAAAAGGATCAAAGGAATCTCATACATTTCAGAATCTAATCATTGGTTACATGGGGAGAGCCAACAGGAGCTAAACGTTCTTGGGAACTCACTTTTAAAAAGGCTTTCAGCAAAGCTTTGTGTATTAGCTCCCCCCTGAAAGGGTGGAATAATATTTTAAGACATTAACCCTGGGGCTCCCCACTCAGGCCCCAGCACTTGCCGATGGCACCTCTCCCACTCAAGTTTCAACATGCTTGAGTTGCTTTGCCACAGGATAAGACCACACTGCGGAGAGGAACAGCGGTCTTTTCAGTTTTAAATGTGTAACCCACAGCAGGATCCAGAAAGAATGTAGGACAAGAGATTCCAAAGAAAACATAATGGCTCCTAGTGTTTCCCACCTTCCTAACTAGCTGAATAAACTCTCTGGATTGATGGGAACGGAGAGCTAGACAGGAAATAGAAACTTGGCCCCTGAAGAGGTGCCCAGAGCATGGCCTTCCCTAGGTGGTATCCTGATGGGGACAATGGTAGGAGTCTGGGTGGATTTGATGGTCCAAGCATAAGAGTATCTATTATTGCTTTCCCAGTGGGACTTGAAGAATGGAAAACTCGCCTGATTGTGCTTGGCAGTAAACAGAGGCAAGTGAAGATGGTTATGTGGGGTATCTGGGAAGATGACCTGAAGTGTCCTCCCAGAATCACTACCTAGTTCCAAGTGCAATGCAAGATGTTCCAAGAAGTAGACCTCAAAAGGAGATTGAAGGAAGCAAAATAACCACACTTGAGGAAGCCTAGAGGTTAGAAATGAGGGTGAGAAACAGCACAGTGTGGACCAATGAGAAGGAGGAAAGTTGTGCATCTTAGCAGATTCCTGCCAAGTAGGTAGTCACTCAGACAAGAAAGCAAGATGGCAAGCTAAGAGGGCATGGGAAAGAAAAAGAAGCTGTGGTTCCCTAAGATCTAGTTTAAATCTCTTGCTGGCTGAGAGTCAAGAAGTTCAAGACAGCTGACCAAATGGTCTGCAGAGGATGCACACACACACACACACACACACACACACACACACACACACACATACACACTTCTGAGAAAATCTCACTCACAAGGTTATGAACCATCTTTCTAGACAAAGCATACATCATGACCTCCCGGTGAAGAACTCATTCTCAAGAACTCCTTGTGAGATAAGAATTCCTCTGACCTTTTGTGACTTTTTTTTTTCCTTTTTAGTATTTTTAGCTTTCCTTCCTCATTTGAACACAACACAACACACACTCCTTTATAATCACATTTATAAACAAAACTCCTTCAGAAAAAAAGGTATATCAAGCATTTTTACTTTCTTAAACTCTGACATAGGTGACATTCTTGAACACTGTGACTTCAAAATGCCACAAAATCATACATATGCACACACAAAGACTATTGGTGAGATACTTGGGCATGTCTCTGTCTTCAACCTGAGCATATACCGTCTTTTGCTGAATGAACCCCCACCTGCATTCACACTGCATGTCATGTCAACATGACTTTTTTCTGTGGTGTATGGCAAGACCCCAGCTTCCCCCGAGAAGTCTATGAGAAGAACTCGGGCTACATGGGTATGGCAGTTTGACGAGAATAACTCCAATAGGCCCATAATATTTGCACGCTTAGTCCCCAGCTGGTGAACTATTTAGAAAGAACAGGACCTTGTTGAAGGAGGCGTGCTGCTGGGAGTGGGCTCTGAGGTTTCCAAAGCCCACTCCAGGCCGAGTTTGCACTCTGTCTGAGGATCAAGTTGTAGCTCTCAACTACTGCTCCAGCATTGTGGGTGGCACCATGCTCCATACCATGCTGATAGTGGACTGACCCTCTGAGGCTGTAAGCAAGCCCCCAGTTGAATGCTTTCTTTTATGAGAGTTGCCTTGCTCATGGTGTCTCTTCACAGCAAGAACACTGACTAATAAGACAGTGGGTCTCTCATTATTGCCCACAGTCACCAACATCGAGATGCCCCATCCCTAAGTCATGGCATTCAGCAGCCTGCTCTGCCTTAGGTACAAACTCACAGGCCAAGGGAATCCAGAACTGACCAGATTAAGTTTGTGCCAGAGGCAGGATGAAGGCCAAACTATTAATATAATTATCAAATAAAAGCAAAGAACCTGGTACTTTTTCCACAATCGAGAGTTTGTCCCAAGGTTTGATTGGGCTTCTGTGTCCCGACTCTTCTATGCATCTCTGAAATAGATTTGGGGCAGGGGTGTGGTCATTTCCTACTCTCATGAGCAGCATGTCAAGGTGAAGGCTCTGGGTTTCTCTGCAAAAACTCACCACTATCTTTAGGTGCAAGACACTGAGAAGCAGCAGAAGAATGAGAACGAGAGAGGCCGTGGTCCCATTCATTTTTGGGATATGCAAAACCAAAGCCTAGAGTTTCAGGTGAGGAAGATTAGGAGCTGCCTCTGCATGATATGGAGAAGAAGAGAATATGCATAAGGAAAACAAAAACAAAAACATCTGTCATAATAAAATAGGAGGACTAACTATGATATGTCAGGAAGAGATCTAAAGAGGAGAGAAAGAAAAGGATGGGAGAAGCCAAAATATCATGTGTTTTCTCACATGCAGAAACAGCATATAAATGCGTATATATATTTATATAGGACATGAAAGCAAAAAAGGGCCTATTTGAAGAGTAGGAGATTGGGGGGATGAGGAGAGAGTGGCAAATATGAGCAAAGTGAAATGGCATCTATGTACAAAAATGTCACAATGGAACCCTATTATTATTATGTCTAAGGTACATAGGCATAAAAATAAATGTTAAGACCCAGGGAAGATAAATCTGGTAACTCTCTTTGAGTTCAAGGCCAACTGGTCTACATTGTGAATTCCAGGACAGTCAATGCTATGTAGTGAGACCCTGTCCCAAAACAAAGAGGTCCTCCTGAGCTGCATGGGGTTGACCCTGTTTCAGAAAGGATGATGCCAGTCCCAGGATTCCTACACATGTGTTAAGAAAATGTTTATATTGTAAGAATGTTTCAAACTGTCCTCCAAATAGGCTATATCACTTTGCATTCTCATCTGAAATAAATGAGCCTGACTGTTGCTTCATACCTTGCTAACATTTGCTATTGTCCTTGTTCTGAATTTGAGCCATTCTAATAGTTACAAATGTAATAGGCTGTATCTCATTGGTATCTCAGTTTGTACTTCCCTGATGACATACAGTGTGGAGTTTCTTTTCACATATGTCCAGATACTTAGAATATACATGTATCTGTATTTATGCTTTAGCACCTGTCTGTTATAACTCTTAAACATTATTTAATTGGTGTGGCTTGTCTAAGGTTTTAGGACCTTTGTATTCTTGGATAATGGTACTTTTTTTTGAGATTTCCTTTGTAGTCCACATGAACCTTAACTCAGTTTTTAGCCTTGACTGGCTTTGACACCTTCCAGGGTCAAAGTGTAACACCACACTAACCTAGATGCCATCTTGTATTTGATAATGCCTTTTGCAAGTATTTTCTCCAGTCTGTGCCTATAATCTTACTCTTGATGATGCTTTCACATATCTTAAATTCTATTTTTTTTTTTTTTTTGAGACAGGGTTTCTCTGTGTAGCTTTGCGCCTTTTCTGGAATTCACTTGGTAGACCAGGCTGGCCTAGAACTTACAGAGATCTGCCTGCCTCTGCCTCCCGAGTGCTGGGATTAAAGGCATGAACCACCACTGCCCAGCTAATGTTGTTTTATCTGTTTGTTTTGGGACAGGGTCTCACTACATAACATTGACAGTCTTAGAATTCACAATGTAGACTAGGCTGGCCTTAAACTCAAAGAGATGTGTGTAACTCTGCCTTCCAAGTGTCCAAGTGCTGGGGTTAAAGGCATGCATCATTACACCTGGCCATAGCAGATTTTTGTTGTTGTTGTTGTTGTTATTTACTCTTACCAGATTTATCCATACTGAGGATAAGGATATGACCATCTCTCGGAGACCATCATTCTGCTCAGCATGGTTAGCATGAAGGAGAGGGATGGGAACAGATGCTTCTATTCAAACTTTAAATTAAATTTATTTTTGAGTGGATATATAAAACAAAAAACTTCATGAACTTATGGAGTGCTGTTGTGGTTTGAATGTGAGATGTTCCCCACAGGCTCATGTGGTGGATATTGGTCCCAGCAGGTCATGCTGTTCTGGAAGGTTGTGAAGTTTTTAGAGGTATAGCCTTGCTGAAGGAAGTGGGCCACTGAGGACAGGCCTTGGGGTTTTATGGCACAGATTCCCTTTCTGTCTGCTCTCTGCCTCATGACCCAAACACACTGTGATCAGTGGCTGTGTGCTCTTGCTGCCATGCCTCCCCACCATGATGAACTGCATCCCTCTGTACACTTCTCTCCTTAAGTTGTTCCTTGTTAAATATTTCATCAGAACAGTGAGAAAAGCAACTAATGCATAGACATAAGCTGTTTCAATACATATGTCATATTTAAATCATACTAAACATACCTATATTCCCCAATATTTAGACATTTTAAATTTTGGTGAAATAAAGCTTATCAATTTTTTTTCATTGACCTCACCTTCGTGATACAAACAAAAAAATCTTCACCAAAGCCAAATGGTCAAATTTCTATTTGTTAGGACTGAAAAAATGATTTCTAGCTTATTCATGCTTGGCTGGAACTCTGAGGATTCATTAATTCCTTCCAAACGTGGGCACAGATAATACCTCTTCTGTGTAGCTTGCTCCAAATACCTAAGTTCCTTTATTAAGCCACCAGTTGGAGACATTTGCCGTCAGTTGTGGAGAAAAAGAAGAAAGAGAGAAAAGAGAAAAAGGATTGTGAGGTATGATATTGTCAGGGTGGAAAGGGGTGTGCAATGTACACCCACAGTTCCTATATCTTCAGTTTGTTACACAGCCAGCCTGACCACAGTAGGGGCTGAGACAGGTCATGAAACATGGATTTGGGAGACCAGTTGTTTCAGTTATCTCCTTGGTTGTTATGAAAACTAAATGAGCTACATTTGGAAACCACAGAGAAATATGTTCATGCAGCTTTATTTAGAATTCTTACTTTTGTTTCTGTGTTGTCAAGTGTGTGGGGGGCCTTCCGGATGACAGAATATACATAATTTGTTTATCACAAGTAAAACATGTCTGAAAACTGTCTGTTTATTTTCCTCCTGTGCAGATTGGCTTTGAACTACTGACTGCTAACAGGCTGCACTACTCTTCACATGTTGGTTATTATTGTTCTAGGAGAAACCATTTTGAGCAATCTCTAGATAGCCTGATGTTGCCTGGTAGTCCTTCTAGCTCTGGGATCATGTAGCCCAAGACATTCTTTTTCTTTGTCTTTCTTCTTAAATTTATTTTATGTATGTGGATATTTTGTCTGCATGTAAGTCTGTGCACAATGTGTGTACCAAATGCTCACAGAAGAAGGTGTCAGATCCCCTGGGACTGGGGTTACAGTTTAAGCTGCCATGTTGGTGCTGGAAGTTGAACCTGGGTCCTCTGGAAGAGTAGCTAGTGCTCTTACCTACTGAGCCATCTCTCTAGCATGAAGTCTCTGTTTCTTGTTGGTCTAAAAACCAATTAGATACCAAAATCTTGCTTTTGAATCATCTCTGATTATTCATGGATAGTCTGAAAAGAATTGGTGCTCAGGAAATGGAAAAAGGAGAAAAGAGGTACTACTTCAAGGAGAAACGGACCACTGCTCCAGGCCATCAAATTCTAGAACAGAGCAGTGTAGGCCTTTGTGTAAACAAGGGTTTTACTGGGTGGGGAGGATTAAAATGTTTGCTAGTCTTATAGAGTAGAGGAGACAAAAAAAAAAAAAAAAAAAAAAAAAAAAAAAAAGAAAAAAAAAAGAAAAAGGAAAAAAAAACCCTAATTCTTTGTCCTAAATACAAGTCTTAGAGTATTTGATAGATAAGACTTATATTCTTTTTTCTTTTTAACACTTTTCTTCAAACTCATTAAGATGCTAGATCTCTTTGATTTTTTTGTCCCATCTTGGAATCTCTCTCTCTCTCTCTCTCTCTCTCTCTGTCTCTGTCTTTCTGTCTCTCTCTGTCTCTCTCTGTCTCTGTCTCTCTGTCTCAGTTATGTTCAAGCCATGTCCAGTGTCTCAGTTCACTTCCTATTGCCTGAGGAATCAAATATGTAGAATTTTCAGTTCCTTCTCCATCACCATGTCTATCTGCACATTGCCATGTCCCACCATGATAATAATGGACTAACCTCTGAACTGAACTGTAAGCTACCCAATTAAATGTTTTCCATTGTAAAAGTTGCTGTGGTCATGGTGTCTCTTGACAGCAATAGAAACCATAACTAAGGCAGATTCCACCTGCTGGATGTAGGAGGGAAAGGAAGTCCTTACTGATATCTGGAAAGGATTTTAAAATGTCCTTACCAAAATCTATTAGAATCTCTGGATGTGCTCACAAGAGCTTCCATTTTTCTTCAGCCTCTAAGATTGATCTCCAGAGTGATGAACCTACAATTGGCTTTTATAACCTTTCATAGCTGTTGAATTAGCTAAAAGTCAATGAGCACAATGTCCTTCCCATATGGCTTCTAGATAGAGAAGAGATTGTAGCATGAATTGTAAAAAGGTCTTATTAATAAAAACAAACCCAGGAGCCAGGTATTGGGGTGAACACTGAAAGATCAGAGAAGCCACAGCTTCCTCACCTCACCAATTCCTCAGGTGATCCTGTTTCCTCATACTGGATACCTCTCAGCTAAACTGTGCTGCTCAAAAGCCTAAAAGCTTAAAGAGCCTAGTTCCTGGTTCTCACGCCTTACATACCTTTCTGCTTCCTGCCATTACTTCCTGGGATTAAAGGCGTGAGTCACCATGCCTGGCTGTTTCCAGTATGGCTTTGAACTCACAGAGATCCAGATGGATCTCTGCCTCCAGAAGGCTAGGATTAAAGGTGTGTGCTACCATTTTCTGGCCTCTATGTCTGTCTAGTGGCTGTTTTGTTCTCTGACCCCAGATAAATTTATTAGGGTGCATGATATATTGGGGAACACAACATCACCACAAGAGATATTTAGTCATCATTTAATTGTTAGGCTAAAACAATAGTGGTCCTGTCTTCCTTGGCTCTGGACAGGTGCTTCAATGAGCTAAGGTCTGAAGTCTTATATATTGGCAAAATCTTTTATCAAGAAGAAAATATTAGTAAGACATAGTTGTCTAAATAACATCTCATGTAGACTTGGGTCTAATGCCTGGAAATGTGAGCCCTTGGACCATTATCAGTCCCTAATATTTGGTTATACTTTCTTGCTGAGTGTTTACATCATGTAGAGACCAAAATAAAATTTTCATTTTATATTGTCAAGGCCAGTTGAGAATCTAGACCTTGGGAGTTACATGGGCTTGAGAGGAATCTCTGACTCTGTGAGCCTTTCCTTACTAGTTGTCTATGTGAGAATAAGGCAGAGGACTTGCTTAGCCTGACTGCTTTCTTTGGAAGCATAGAGGGAACCTTTCCCCTGTGTTGACTGATAGAAGTTCCAACCATGCTCCCATGGTCGTGCATGCCTGGCAGGACACTTAGTCATCTCTGCCTAGTCATTTCCAGGTCATATGTCCTGTGTGACCCATGCCCTATCATTACCATGGTCATGTGGCTGCACAGATGTGACCATATGATCTATACAAATGAGTGGAATAGCCAGCCACATGGGCCTGTGTGCGCAGGTGCGTCCTGGCCTTTATAACAAGGCGCCATGTTCCTCCTTCTCTCTCTTGCTTGTGTCTTTCCACAGTCCTGATCACATCCATCCCTTTCTCTTTGTCTTGATAGAACTCTTGTTAGTGGATTCTGTCATGTGTTGTGACTTTTCCTTTGGGGCAAGAGCGCCACAAAAAAACAAAAACAAAAACATCACTGCCTCTCCTCCTTATAGACTGGACTGTGGTTAGAATTCATTGAGTGGGATCTCCATGGCCTTCCTGAACAAGAGAATAGATGACTTCCCAAAGTTACAGAGTGTTCCTAGAGATGGCTCACAGTCTCCTGGGACCTCGTCATCCTTGGAGGGTGAAGGGAAAATAGTCTTCCTTTTACTTCCTCTCACCACATTAGAATAGACTTCAGCATGGCTGTTAAACACCCAGAAGATCCATCACAGCAGTCTGGGACTTTTTTCTACTTTATACTACTTAAATAGCCAGAAATTTCCAAATAAACTTTGATTAGACATACATTTTAGTCAGTCCTTGTAATTGTTAATCTTTGAGTTTGCAAACTTTAAGTCTCATCCTCTATGTACTTTAAATAACTTACTCAGACCTTCATAACTTGCAAAAGCTGTCTAGTCTTTTCCACTTTGGAAACATTCAACCATCTTCATTTATATAAGGCCTTTTTTTTACTAATTTCCATATTTACATTTTTCTAATATTTTCTCTCATTTACTAGTACCCTTTTTGACACCGAGACACAAGACTTGTGGAACAAGCTATATTTACTGCGACAAAGCAGCCAACATACCTCTTATTCTCAATTCTGCTGGTTCCAAGAAGGTTTTCCCAGCGCAGACCCGCTAGAGCATGCACAATGAGAGAACTGGCTGAGGCATGTCTCACATTCTTCAGAGAACACAGTTTCAGAGTGAAAAGGAGCCCCTGGAAGCACAGGCTTTCTATTTAGAAAGCGTGTTTACACACCCCTCTGGCAGAAGAGAGGTTCTGAAGACAGACACTCCTGTTCCTCCTTTTGTCTCTCAGACTATTAAGGTTCTGAAGACAGACACTCCTGTTCCTCCTTTTGTCTCTCAGACTATTGAAACAACGGATCCCAAAGGATTAAAATTTCTCTAGGAACCCCAGGTTGGGGGAGGGGGAGACGAACATCCTCTTGCTGGCCAGAAGAGGGATTTGCTCCCAGGCAGAGACACATCAACACAGTGCAGACAAATTAACATATGCCTATTTCCTAGTTTTTGTGCAACAGAGAAAGCAGGGAGACCAGGTAATCTTTCTTTCTCCAATTGACCAAATTGTACATAAATTCATTTTCTTTTATCAGTTGGTTTCCTAATCTCTTTCAAGATACAGCAGGTTTGTGAACTTAAGGTTTCCTGCTCATTCATCCCTCCTGTCTTGGGAGAATGAGAGTAGGTTAGTAAACTTGGGCAAAAGCTTAACAAGTAACAGCGTTCTGAAATATATGGGTACGTACTTCAAAGGGGGTTGAATGGAGTTACCCTAAAATGGGGGCCAATACCCCAACTATATTTTATATACTAGCAAATAAAAACCCCAGCACCAGGAATGAATTATCTCTTTTTGAGTGGTGCCAAGTGGATTCCATAGACCATCAAACATTATAGGTTATTTTTTGAGGTTATAGTCTAATTATAACATTTCTCTCTTCTTTGTCTGTCTTAGCACAATTAATCCTTTATCAACTGGACACAAACATACCACTGTTAAGCTACAACATTCCTTTTCTTATTCCCAAGATGACACATTAGTTCCAATGTCATAATATAAAACATTAAACAAACTTAAAATGTCCCCTAGTCTTTGAAATTCAGTCTTTTTAAAAAATTCAAAGTCTCTTTTAAAAACCTAAAATCTCTTTAAAAATTCAGTCTCTCAACTATGGGCTTCTGTAAAATCAAAAATAAATGAAATGCATCCTTACTTCAAGAGGGAAGAACCAGGGTACAGTTACAATCAAATCAAAGCAAAACCAAACTCCAAAAGTATAAATAAGTCAATGTCCAATTATCTGGGATTCATTTATGATCTTCTGGGCTCCTCCGAGGGACTTGGACTACTTCTCCAGCTCCATCCTCTGCAGCCCACACAGCTACCTTCTGGGCTCAAGCCAGTTCCTCTCCACCACTGCTCTACTTGGTGATCATCCCAGGGTACTGGCATCTCTCAACCTCTGGGCTCCCTGAGCTTTCTGTTGTCCATGATTTCCTTCACTGCTTAAGATTTTCTTTAATTCCACAAGTTGAAAGCTTAGGTGGGTGGAGTCTTGCCCTGAGGTCACCACTCCCTTTATTCCATTTAATACCAGGCTTTTCTTTAAATGCAACACATCTCTACATAGTTGAACAATTGTTCTACAGCACAAACAGAAGCAACACATCTTTACATAGTTAAACAAATACTCTGTTCCACAACAAGGTGGAGTCTCAAGCCCAATCTCTTGGGTCTGACCACTGAAGACTGATGGTGCCCTAGTTCAGAAGCACCCACCACCATCAGTTCACAAGGCTTTACCCAGGGTAAACAACATGGTAATAGGTGGGTCAATAGCTTCTCCTTTTGGACTCAGCAGTTGTCCATTGAGTTTTAACTGAATGTGTAGGACCATTGATCCTACCTTCTATCTGTATTGTGGGGTTGATAGCATTACATCCAACCCTAGAGAATTCTGTCACTTTCTTGCATTTTAGACACTAACTTTCACTCACTCTTTCTTAAATATCACCTTGCCCAGCTGCCACATCTCTTGCAGTCTAGGACATTCACATCTAAAGGTAGATGTGGTTCCTAATAATCAAAGGTTTCCCATCACCTTAGCTGGGCACATATGTAAAACATAAGATTGAGTTAAAAAGTTTAAAATCACTATTATTATCCTTTCTTGTGACCTTAGAAATAACAGTGAATCAGCAGATTTAGCCACCTTGGCAACCTGTGATCATTCTTGATCCAAGACATACAGGAAAGCCTCAATGAGTTCTCCTAAAGCCTAATAAAACAATCCAAGATCAGCTAGAGTCTCCAGCAGTAGTCATTCATACTCCAAAAAGGAGAGACCTAGATATTTGATAACAGCAAAGGGAGGTGGGTGGCTTTGCCTCTTTTGAGAAGAGAAACTCTGATTCTGGTCAGAACTGCAACAGAAACGAGTTGACCATGCTTATAGCACCAGACACAAGCATCAGAGTCAGGACAGATGGTTCCAAAATTCCTTAGGGTCCTCCTGGTTTACACCAATTGGTGACCCATTAAAAGTCATTTCCATTCTTATATCCATAGGCCCCTCTCTAATTCATCTGTTAACTCAATTCAACCAGACCACTACCCAGCACATCATATGGACTCATGTTTGATGTGTGACTACAGATACCAGCACTCCATCCCAGTATCACCTTACCCACTGATAAGCTGGCACAGGATGGAGAGGGAGGAGGAAGTGAGTGACCTTAGCTCCCACAGTTCCCCAAATCAGAATGCAGGAAGTAATCAGAACCCAGGCCAATGCTCTTACATCCCTTGGGCCCTGATTCCCTTTAACCCCTGTTTCACGTAGTGAAGAATGTATCTGGATGAACCATCAGGATGCTGGATCAAACAGCATAGAGAAATCCAGTGACAACATTGGTAACACGAGTTTACAAAGGGCAAGAAGAGACATGGAGAATTTATGGAAATAGTGTCAGGACGGTGATGCTGCTGCTCAGAGGGCACGGACATTCTTTCACAACAGTTGAAGGGAAAGGTACTTGGAGCTACCTCATGAGACTCTCATGTTGGCCCATGTATCTAAGGATACAAGTATGTCTCTCACTATCTTATTGAGTTAGGAATTTTCTTTTTCTTTTGATTTTTGAGTTCCTGCCATGACTTCCCTCTATGATGTAAGCTGACATAAACCCTTCCCTCCATAAGTTACTTTCGACCACAGCGTTTTATCACAGTAATAAAAAGTGAACCAGAACACCTAGTCACATCCAGGTATCATTCAGTGGTTTGGACAATTTTTTTTGAGCACCATTTTTTCCCCCATAAAAATGTCTGGTCTGTTCAAGTGTCCACTGTTGCAAAAGTCTGGATGATTGAGTCTTCACTGAGAGTGAAGTAGTTTGGTCCTTAGAGAACCTGGGGTTGGTGCCCAAGAATACAATAATTCAGTTCCATGAGAGATTCTTGTCTTAGCTTGTTTTCTATTGTGATAAAAACCGGGGCCAAAGTGGATGTGAGGATGGAAGGGTTTATCTCAGTTTGCAGCTTCTGTTCCATCAGAAGAGAAATCAGGGTGGAATCCTGGAGGCAGGAACCAAAGCAGAAATCATGCAATGCTGCTCACTGTCTTGTTCCTCATGGCCAGCTCCAGCTGTTTTCATTTACATCCCAGGCTGCTCAGGGGTGGCACTGACCATGGGTGGCCCTGCTGGAGCCTGTGGGAGTATACAGCAGGTGACAACTAGTATTAGACAAGTCGACCCACCAGATGTATAACTCCCTGATGGGGAGCAAAGCCATGGGGTCACTGGCTGTGGAAACTGGTTGCTTTCTGTCTGTGACTTTCTCGGGTGCCACTGTTATGCCTCACTTATAAGAACAGCTGTGGGGTGCTTTCCACAGCCCTTTGGAAGTGTGTTTTACATCTCTGGGCACACCTTTAGCTGTGGATTTCTGCTTAAGCTGTATAATTCTGATGAACAGAATTACCAGAATATTCTTCTTTACTGACACAGTGCCCCGGCCAGCGGGGTGTCAACGGGGCGACCCACCTGTGGGAGCGAATGGCAGGACAGGGGACACAAGAGACGGACAGCAAGACAGTATTCTGATCAAGCCACCAAATTTTATTTTCCTCCACATGTCTTATATAGCATAAGAGGGGAAGGGGCAGGAAGGCGGGAAGGGGAAGGGACATGGAAGGCGTGCAGTACTTGGGAGACGGGCAGGTCCTGCAACTGCAAGAAGTCTGCTAAAGTGACTGGTCAGGGGCCATTTGTTCTGTTGCTAGGCTACCTGACCATGGAATGCTCTTTACATTCGGTTGCCATGGCACCTGGCTGTGGAATGTTCTTATCTTTGGGAGCCTCCAGTTAGCAAACAGGTGTTACTGCCCTGGGGGAGGGGGGAAGGCCGTGGGTTTATGACTTATTCTCTGGCTTAGCTAGTACTTTCCATGGTTCTTGTTTGGTTCCTGAAATCTTGGTCCCTAACAACACAGGAGAGTAACAGTATTCTCAGTCTCAAAGACAGCCTTTTATACATGTTGCAAAGACCTTAGAACTAGTCCAAAACAGATTAAGCTGCCCCTACAGAATATGCACAAAGACTAATTCCCAGGTGTTGTTTTTTGCTAAATCAAGGCCAGGCTGTTTACATCAAGACATAGTCCTTGCAGTAGCTCCCTTTCTGCATGTGCCCTGACCGCTTAAGATTGTTTAATGTCTGGGACCCCTCATCAACTTAGAGTTACATGCCTGGGTCCATGAGACATTACTAGCCTAATTGAAACTATGTGACTTATCTTGTGTTGTGAGAATGGTAGGGCCCTGGAAATGTAACATAATTGTTTGGTTGTAAAAAGGAAGCAGGGAGCAGAAAGCGGATGGCAGAAGCCTGATGCAGCTTTCGTAGTCATGTGTTGTGCTGGTTGAGATATTGTAATGAAGGAGCTACTCAGGGTCACCCACACCCCTGTGAGCAACCTCTTTCTGTTAGCAAACCCAATATGCTCATTGTTTACACAACTGCCCTTGGATGGGATCATGACCTTATCTGTCCTGAAGTGCTCTGTTTGGGGCGAGTAGGCATTTCTTCATAACTGCCCAGGAAAAGTATGCTGTGACCACACTGTTGGAAACATGAAGGAACATGTTCCTGTCTTTCCATAATGTCAGAATTTATTGAATAATGATACACTCACAAAGTAGGTCACACTGGGAGCAATTTGCCACCTTACATGATAGCCCAGGCCAAGAAAAACACAGGTTCTTTTCTTCCAATCTTAATTACTAATATTAACTCTCAGATCACACATTACATGTCACATTGTGAGTATTTATATGTAGACCAGAACAGCTACAAAGGGTTAAAAGGGCCACAGCAGAGTTCAAGGTGTTTCGGAGGCCCAGGTGGCAAGAAGCCCATACAGATGCAGAAAGAGTCTTTCCAGGAATAAGATGATGGGTCAGGTGGAGGTGTGCTGGAGAGCTTGATGCTGTATAGAGCCAGGCTACAGAGTCAGCGCTGAGCTGCAGGAGCCCTGCCAGATGTGAGCCACACCACAACCTTCCCTCAGGGTTTTGTGCCCTACAGAAGTTCTTGAGCCTGGCTTTTCTAACCTGATTTGCTCATTTATCCCCCTGCCCATGTGTGCAATAAGAGTCTAACTTTGGGGAGTCAGTTCTCTACTTCTACTGTGGGTCCCTGGGGTTGAACACAACTCATCAGATTTTCTAGGCTGGCTTTTTTTTTTTTTTTTAATAACTGAGGAATCTGGCTGGTCCTACTGATATGATTTCAATATGCCCATGTATTCCTTCAGTCCCAATTCACCTTGATAAGTATATGGTGTGGCCTTTCTAACTTTAATAATAAGTATTTTTTGTCTGTAGTATATTGGTGACGATGGACAGCTGGTGGTATTTACATGTCCACCAAGGTTCTGCATAGTCCTCTAGCCTCAAAACACAGCCAAAATCTGCTTGTAAGATGAAATCTCTTCATCAGCATCTCCAGCAATATCTAAAACTCCTCCCTGGGATGTGTAGTCGGAGCCCACCCCATGCCCTCAGCAGCCTCAGAGGCCTCAGTGCCCTGTCATAACCCTTTCCTATACAGCTCACTCCCAGGTACCCTTGCCCATTGGGTGTGTCAACTCCCTTCTTCAACCCAGTCCTTTAAGTATCAGGCCTGGCGGTGTGTGTGTGTGTGTGTGTGTGTGTGTGTGTGTGTGTGTGTGTACTGGATGTAGCACCCTAGAGGGTGTGCTGGTAGGGAAATTTTGAGATGTAGCAGCCACTGGCCCATCAGCATCAAGAGCTGCAGACTCAGGTAAGTTTCCAGCAGGTGTAGCTTCTGCTCCAGTTTCAGTTGCTACAGCTCCAGCCTAAGGACCACAGCTTCCATCCCGCATCTGGCCTGCCCACTCCGCCCAGGCTCATTGAAGTTTTCTTTCCCTCCACTGTCTGGCTGGAAGCTGCATTCTACCCGACTTCCTGCAGGTCTTCTCATTCCTAGACCATTAGGAATCCTTGATGTTTGCCCAGACATCTGTATAATCAATCAATCAATCAATCAATCATCAATCAATTAATTAATTAATTTTAAAGACGGGGTCTCTCACAAGTAACCCCGACTGGCCCTAACTCTGTATGTGGACCAGGCTGGCTTGAGACACACAGGGATTAAAGGAATGTGTCACTTTAATTGGCTCCCTACTGTATTTTTAAAGACCAAGTCTCACCCTGTGTCGCGCTGGCTGGCCTGGAACTTGCCATGTCACGCAGGTGACTTGGAACTCATGGCAGTCCTCCTGCCTCTGCCTTCCAAGTGCTGGAATTACAGGCTGATGACTGAGGAATATAACTGTTCTTGCTTGTGCGTTAGGAATTCTCACTTAGTGGTGGTAAAATTTTAAATCTCATTTGATTCTGAATAAATATTTAATGATTTCTAAAAATTCTTTTGGCAATCAAGATGTTATAACTATCTCTTGTGGCTTATCCCTTAACTGAATAAAGTGATTTTTTTAAAATTTGATTTTGCAAAAGAAGTAAGTCTGGTGTGATGGCTGGCCTTTAATTCCAGCACTAGGTGTTGTGGAATATTACTTTAACAAGGCAAAGATGTGTTACATTTGTTGAGGTTGCAGAATGTTATTTTAATGATGTAAAGGTGTGTTACTTTTGTTTATGCTGTATTTGTTTAACTATGTAAAGATGTGTTATATTTGTTTGTATTGCATTAGTTTAATTTTATAAATATATCTTGCTTTGCCTGCCTAAGGCACCTGATTGGTCTAATAAGAAGCTGAATGGCCAATAGCTAGGCAGTAGAGGGAGAGGCAGGGTTGGTGGACAGAGATAATAAGTAGGAGGAGAAATCTAGGCCCAGGGCCAGCCAGCCAGGCAAACACAGAGTAAGCAGTGTAAGTAGGACATACAGAATGAAACACAGATAAAAAGCCCAGAAGCAAAATGTAGATAAAGAGAAACAGATTAAAATAAGAGCTAAGATAAGGTTGAGCACTCATAACTAATAACAAGTCTCTGTGTTGTGATTTGGGAGCTGGTTGGTGGCCCCAAAGAAAGCCTGTTACAACTAGGAATGCAGAGACAGGTAGGGGTGCTATGTGTTCTGGGACAGCCTGGTCTACATATCAAGTTCCCTGGTCAACCAGGGATACACTGTGAAGTCCTGTCTCAAAGAGGTAAAAAAAAAAAAAAAAAAAAAAAAAAAAAGAGGCCTCTCAAGGAAAAAAACAGTCTGGAAAACCACCATTTTCCATGACATTGAACAACTTAGGGTAGAGCACAGCTTGATTGCAGCAAGTAACATAACCCGTGTGCACAAAACCAAGCCCCAAGTCCTACACACCTGACCAGGAAGTTATAAAGCTTTTCAGGTGAAAACTTACCATGCACCTTGATGAGCCATGTCACCCCCACTGATGGAATAAAACCTGGCAACTGTCCAAGTAGGCTTCTAAACTTCATATCCCCCTACGCTGGCCTTCTCAGAAAACAAATCCCATAGTTTGCCTCTGGATTGGAAAAGCACTCTATGACGATCCAGAACAAGAAATCACAAAATCACATGAGGGAACAGGCCACAGATGCTGCTAATGCAAGACACACAATGAACTATTGCTGTGAAATAGAATATCAGTAGATGAAGTCAATATCCACTACCAACAAGCAGAGGAAGAGGTCAATTATCCCATATGTGTTTCTCAAGGGTGTACTACACTAAATCCAGGTTCCCAACTCTCATGATACATTATTGCCACCTGGGGAGGGTTGAAAATTCCTGATGGCCATGTGAATTTTAACTGTCCAGGTGGCTCCAGCATTGTCAGAGCTGAGACCCCCATGCTCTATACCAATGGTTTCAAAAGATCAGTCACCAGACCAGCAGTCACTATCTACCAGACACCTGCCAGGAATACACATTCCCCCATGAACTCACCATACGAAATCTGCATAAGATTGGCCTATCAATATTTCATCACAAATAAGAAAGGACCCAGGAGGCCCTACCCCTCCCAGAGGGACTCCTGGCACTGAATAATTAATTATTGGGGGAAGGGTGTCATTTTCTTCATTGGTGGAGTCACAGGTAAGCTGCTCTTGCTTCACTAAATAGCTTCCTGCCCATGCTCAGACTACCAACTCATATTAAATTCCACAGGCCACGCACAAAGGTATGGACTAGAAGGACTGATGAGAAGGGTTATGCCCAGAGAGGGAGGGGGTTGGTTGGAATGGATTGTAAAAATGCCTAAAACGCCTTTCATCAATGTATAAAACAGTCAAGATTAAAGAAAACACAATATGAAAAAAATAATGTACATTCTCTTAGCCCACTCTGGCCCCCTCAATCAAAAACTCTGGGGCTGGAATTTAGAAATGTGCTTAGTAATCTCTCTGGTAGATACTAAAGTACCACTGGACCAAGTCTAGTAGATACTAAAGTACCATTGGACCAAGTCTAGTAGACGCTAAAGTACCACTGGACCAAGTCTAGTAGATACTAAAGTACCATTGGACTAAGTCTAGTAGATGCTAAAGTACCACTGGACCAAGTCTAGTAGACGCTAAAGTACCATTGGACTAAGTCTAGTAGACGCTAAAGTACCACTGGACCAAGTCTAGTAGACACTAAAGTACCATTGGACTAAGTCTAGTAGATACTAAAGTACCACTGGACCAAGTCTAAAAGGTGGTGTCCTTCCACCTGCAGTTTTACAGGAAGGGAAGTCTGATCTGCCCCAAACATTGGAGACATCATCTTGCTTTTGTCTGAAAATAGAAGCCACTATATTGACACAGTATCCAGACTCCTGGCTTTAGTGAACTGTGAGTACCATGGAGACTATGAACAGTGAGGCATAAAAACTAGATGGGAACAACAGAGGTTCCCTGGCTCTAATTCCACAGCTGTTCTCATGAGACAGCTTGGTCATATATAGAACATCTACTAGGAACTATTGCCAATGAATGATCAATGGACAGCAGTGGGGATGTGCTGTCTGACACGCATTACACTTTCTTCTGATCAGGCCCAAATGACCAGAAATCCACTCTGGCCAATCCTCGCTGGGTGGATCCCTGCTCGTTCAGCATGGAAACCTGGAAACCTGGGTGGGATGGCTCTGGAACGAAGAAATAGCAGGTGCTGAAGAAGTAACAGCTATGCTTACAGAAAAGCTGGGATGGAGTGGCTGTGCTGGATCTGATGGAGGGAACCCACTACACAACCCAGAAACTCAGTGTGTTTATTAAGTTCAGCCCAAGGATGAGTGCCTAGGTCGTCTTAGCAGGAGGTCTCTGAAGGGAGAAGTCTCAGGCTATAAACAGTTGGGAGGAAGAATCTGCAGGAAGGCCTTCTGCACAAACTGGCAGCATTAGTATTCAGACTAGGGCAAGGCTTTGCCATTAACGTGGGTCTGAGGCACTGGGCTCCTTGACATGGCTGTGCTCACATCAACAGCACACATTCACTCAGGACTTCTTCCAAATTCACTTAGGTCTTGCTTTGCTTCCCACAGATCCCACCACGTAGACCCATCCTTCTCCATCCCATTGCTTGCTGACTTCCAGGCAACACGAATACCACTTTGGATGACAATCCAACTTTTTGTTCATGTTCTTTCTGGACGTTTTAATTTCTGTTGACCTTCTGCTATGCTTAATCTCACCTACTCCTGTCCCCAGATCTTGAGTTTATGAATCTGAGCCACCAGCCACATTGGCCTCCTCTCCTTTTAATGTTTTTGAGTTCACCCACCTTTTCATCTATTTTCTCTCATTCTTCCTGTATTGTCCTATCAATTCCCCTTGGGCAGTGGTACAGAATAAACAATGCATGTGCTTGTCTTAAACTATTCTTCTATAATTGCTACTTAACACTCTCCATTCTCCAGAATTCCCTGCTGTCTGTTATGGAGGGAAGGAATGTCCCTCCTCCTCTTAAAGATAATTCTCCCATGTGTTCTCTGGTCCTTCTCTCTACCCACATTTTTGTCTTACTCTAGTAACCTTTTCCTCCTTTTTTTTTTTTTTTTTTTTTTTTAAATTTTTATTTTCCAGAGCTGAGGACCGAACCCAGGGCTTGTGCTTGCTAGGCAAGCGCTCTACCACTGAGCTAAATCCCCAACACCAACCTTTTCCTTCTTGCCACTAGTTAAACATATTCTGTTCATTCTGATCTTAACTTGACACTTTCCTACACCTTCTCCAGCATTATTCTGTTCTCACTTTTGTTGATCAAGTTTCCCACAAGCACTCTATATTTCATCTCTCAACTATATTTCATCATCTTGTTGGCTTCAGGACTGTGATTTACACCTCTATTCCATCTCCTAGATGGATATCCTTAGCTGAGTCCTTTCTCCTGAGCTCCAAATCTGTATCCTGAACACTCCTGTCTGCTCCACATTCCCACTTAACCGGCTTATCAATGCTTGAGAAGCACTATGTCCAAACAAACACTTCCCTGTGCAACACAAGACAAGTTAATTCTTCTCTATCCTGTACACTGTCCTGTCTAAAGCGGCACTACCTCCAGCTGAATTACTGGCACCTAAACCTCTCTGAATCCCCTCTTTGAAATCAAAGATGACTTAGACTTTGTCTATTATAACAAACAGAATTATGTTTCAGTTAGGGCCAAGATTCCTTTTTTCTGTAGGTGAATCCACATGCATAGTTGTATTTTACAAATGTTTGTCTAATTAGCATTTATTAATTGCCTGTTTTTTCCTCATTGGCTAGATTTTATTATACCTTTCTTGGCACAAATTTCTGCTTTGTTTGGCAAACCAGTTTGTGCTTGGTTGTCTCAGCATAGTCACATGCAGGAATATTTCTTTGTAGAGTCTTCTCTCCTCTGCTGGATTCCCTGCCTTCTGGATCCCATGTCCTTTTTTCCCCCTTTGGTTTACTTTCTCATTTTAGTGGATTGCCCAGTAGCTCCCAGAGAAGCACTGAAAATACATGTTCTGAGACTTAACATTCTGGAAATATTTTTATCCTCATATTAAAATATAAACCTGACTGAGAATAAAATTTCAGGTTAGAAATAATTTGTCAACTAAGTTTTGAGCTCATTAGTTTATTTTAAGAAAAGACACTTTAGTATAATTGACAATTTATTATACATTTATAAAACATAAAATGATGTTATACTTTATGAATATCATGTGTGTGGTAGTTAGAGTAAAAATGGCCCCCATAGACTCATGTGTGTGAATGCTTGGTCTATAGGAAGTGGCATTATTAGGAGGTGTGGCCTTGTTGGAGTAGGTGTGGTTTTGTTGGAGGAAGTGTGTCACTGTGGAGGTGGGCTTTGAGGTCTCTTATATGCTCAAGCTACACCCAGTGTGGCACACAGTCTCCTTCTGCTGCCTGTGGATCAAGATATAGAACTCTCAGCTCCTCCACCACATCTGCCAGCACACCACCATGTTCTGCTGTGATAATAATGGACTAAATCTCTGAAACTATAACCCAATTAAATGTTTTCCTTTTTGAGTTACCATGGTCATGATTTCTCTTCACAGCAATAGAAACCCTAAGACAATGTAGAATAATAAATCAAACTAATTAACATATGTATCAATGCAAATACTTATTTTTGTGGTGAGAACATTTGAAGCTTAGTCTTTGCAATTTAAAAATTATAGCACATGTTGTTATTAAGATCACCATGATTTGCAGAAAATAAAAAAAAATTTAAGGCCTTACTCCTCTGTCAAAATGGATACATTGATCATCATAACCCTGTCCCCTCAACCCCTTAACCTTCATAACCACTATTATAACATCTGTTTCCATGGGTTCAGTTGTTTTTTTTTTTTGTTCCTGATGTGAGACTGTGTAGCAATTGTCTGTCTTAACTGGTTTATTTCATTTAACACAGTGTGCTCAGTACTGTAGCAGGAATCTTAACATGCCTTATTAATAAAAACAAGCCCAGGGCCTGGTATTGGCGTGAATGCTGGAAGATCAGAGAAGCAGAACAAGCCACAGCTTCCTCACCTCGACATTTCCTCAGCTATTCCTTTTTCCTCAGACTGGAAGCCTCTGTGTCCTCATCTGAATGGGTCTCAGCTGAACTGTTGCTAAAAGCCTAAAAGCTTAACCAGGCTAAAAGCTTCTAGTTTCTAGTCTTCACACCTTATATACCTTTCTGCTTTCTGCCATTACTCCCTGGGATTAAAGGCTCACTTTCTGGGATTAAAGGCGTGAGTCACCATGCTTGGCTGTATCCTTGAACATACAGAAATCCAGGTAGATCTCTGCCCCTGGAATGCTAGGATTAAAGGCATGAGCTACCACTGCCTAACCTCTATGTTTAATATTATGGCTGTTCTGTCTCTGACCCAGATAAGTTTATTAGCATGCATAGTATTTCGGGGAACACAATACCACCACAGTACTATCTATGCATTGCATGTGACAGAATTCCCTTCATTTTTAAGGCTGAGTAGTATTCTATTATTTATATGTGCCACATTTCTCTTGTCTATCTATCAGTGATTGGACATTTGATTCTATTGCTTGGCTACTGTGAATAATTTTGAAGTAAGCATAAAATGCAGATTTCTTATTGGTAAACTGAGAACATCAAGACCTAGGATTTCTAGACTACATGGTTGTGAAAAACTGTGGTACCAAATCCACTATTCAGTGTACCATTTCACTTTCTCCTTACAATGTATGAGAATTCACTATTCTGTACTTGAATTAGTTGGAGATTCCTATTCTTCTATTTTTCAGTGTGTGGAGAAGTCTGCTGCTGCTCTGGCTTTAGACACGATGTGACATGCTTTTCCCATGAGAGACTTTGAACACCAAATTTTGGAGACAGTGGTACCATAATGAGGAAGAGGTAGAGTGACCAAAAGAGCCAGAAGAAGGAGGATAGCATCAAGGAAACAACCCTCTCCAGTCACAATAGGTCAGTTGTGTCCAAGGTTGAGTGGAAAGGGAGGGAAGGGTGGAAAGGGTGCTTATGGGAAAATCCCAAGGTTGAGTGGAAAGGGAGGGAAGGGTGGGAAGGGAGGGAAGGGTGGTGGGAAGGGAGGGAAGGGTGGGAAGGGTGGAAGGGAGGGAAGGGTGGAAAGGGAGGGAAGGGTGGGAAAGGTGGGAAGGGTAGGAAGGGTGGAAGGGTGGGAAGGGAGGGAAGGGAGGGAAGGGTGGGAAAGGAAGGGAAGGGTGGGAAGGGAGGGAAGGGTGGAAGTGTGGGAAGGGTGGAAGGGTGGAAGGGTGGAAGGGTGGAAGGGTGGAAGGGTGGGAAGGGAGGGAAGGGTGGAAGGAAGGGAAGGGTGGGAAGGGTGGAAAGGGAGGGAAGGGTGGGAAGGGAGGGAAGGGTGGGAAGGGTGGAAGGGTGGGAAGGGTGGAAGGGTGGGAAGGGTGGAAGGGTGGAAGGGTGGAAGGGTGGGAAGGGTGGAAGGGTGGGAAGGGTGGAAGGGTGGGAAGGGTGGAAGGGTGGAAGGGTGGGAAGGGTGGAAGGGTGGAAGGGAGGGAAGGGTGGAAGGGTGGGAAGGGTGGAAGTGTGGGAAGGGTGGAAGTGTGGGAAGGGTGGAAGGGTGGAAGGGTGGAAGGGTGGAAGGGTGGAAGGGTGGGAAGGGTGGAAGGGTGGAAGGGAGGGAAGGGTGGAAGGGTGGAAGGGTGGAAGGGAGGGAAGGGTGGAAGGGAGGGAAGGGTGGAAGGGTGGAAGGGTGGAGGGTGGAGGGTGCCTATGGGAATTGAGGGAGGAAGAATGAATGTGTTCAGAATACATAGTGTGAAATTCTCAAGGAATTAATAAAACGTTGTTTGAAATGCCCGATGATATGCTTGAAGTACAGTCTTTACTTAATGCATCTCATTGATATTCTAGACACTCATGCCCTTCAGTCTTTGGAGGATTTATTATATTACTATTACAGCTTTTGAAACTAATTTATTTTCTACCAGTTATTTTTTCTTTCTGTTCTTTCTTCCTGGATTAAAAGTTTTATTTTCACTATTGTCTCCTTTTCCCATAGCTTTAGGCTTTCTGTTTCCATGTGATCTCTACCTTCTACACCAGAGGCTGTTCTAAAAGTTCGTCATCCTTGATAGTCAATGGGCAATGGTCATGTTGCTGTTTGGAAGAAAGGAATCTTGGCCAGGGAAAACTTTCCATTTAAATATGACCCTGGAATTTTCTCTTAGAAGCTTGCTGGCCACACACACCAATAGTTGTAATGCACTAGAAGGAAAAGCAAAAAGATAACTTCCTTATTACACAGAGAAGCAAACTGGCAGATGCATGAGCTGAAAAGGCAGAGGTCCAGGAGCAGCTGAGACAGCCCAGTAACCCCAATCCCAGAATGAAATGTCGGACCTTCTCATAGAAGCAGAGAAGAAATGGAGCTCCCAGTCAGAACAGATTAGCTGGAGATGGCCGATGGACTCCAGGGAAGCACAAGGTTCTGTTGCCTCAAGAAGACCAGTGGGAAATCATTAAAGGACTTCCTAATTCATGTTACATGGGGGAAAAACATTAACTACTCCAGTCACTCATGACTTGAGGTTGGGAAATGAAATTCACAATCAGAGAAATCATCAGGGCTGCCCCTTTTGTCTCTCTAGTAACCCAGGAGTTTGAATCACACCACCCTCCTTATCCCAGCACAAAGGAGAAGGGCATACCCAGGAGAAGCTTGGTGATTGGGTTTCACTCAAGTGACTCATGCTAAGGATATAAATACATTCTGGCATTGCCTGACACCTTCTTGGGTGGACAAATGTCTACCCTACTTGGAATGAAAAGCCCAAAGAAGTAATCATTCCTCACTTTGGACTCTTTCTATTCAAGTGGCAATGGGGTCTTTCATTTCACAAACAGTCCAAAAGTTCTCACAGACATTAAGAGTTCACTATTGCCTTCACACCTCTGGCATCATCAGCCACCAGGAAGAGGGTATATGGGATCTCTATGGCCACCATATGTCAAGAAAACATAGGGGCATGGTGACATTTGCTTCCCGTCACTTCGTTATGAACACAAATCACCTATGAAGCCTTCTTACAGCCCAGTCCTTGTACAATGCTTTGTGGCTGGCTTTTTCTAACCCTCAGACACAGTAATTGATCCCGAAGCCACAAATCTAACTAATTTAGAAATGACTCACAAAGCTTTATTAGATTATGGTCATAGAATCCGTCACTGGTCATAAAGCATGTAGGCCATTTGTGTAGCCAGAAAACTATGTATTATTAAAAACCTTGCTAGGTGTGATGGAATGTATCTTTAATTCCAGCACTTCACAGGCAAAGGCAGCCAATCTCTGAGTGTTGAGGCCAGCCTAGTCTACCTAGTAAGTTCTAGGCTAGGCAGGGCTACATAATGAGACCTTGTCTTAAAAGGAAAAAAGAAAAAAAAAATGGCTGTCCAATTACATGTTATGAAAGAGGAAATAGGCTTGAACAAAATGGCACCCATAGCATCTATCAAGACAGAATTAATGGCCTTGACCAGAGTAGCCTTAATAGTATGATGTTGTCCAGAGAAGCTTAAGGGAAGTTAGAAGAAAGATGTCTGTCAAGGCAGTGAGATAGCACCTGTGAACAGCCTTCAAACAAATCCACTCTTCTTTTCTGTGTCTTACTCATCTCTTTACCAGTGAGCAGTCATAAAAAATATGTCAATCTCTTCTAAGAATAGGCCAAATGTTTGTTTTAGATCCTCTGCATTATACAGCCTTTTCCCAACCTAATTTTCTTTTGTCCATTAAAACCTAATCTTAGCAATAAAACAAGGGATTCTGATTATAGAGCAAAAAAAAAAAAAAAAAAAAAAGTTCATTATTATTACACTGGACAATTTGTTAACTTCTGTTAGCAAAGGAAATTAAAAGTCGTTGGGCTGGAGAAATGGTTCAGTGGCTAGATTAATTACCTAGCATGAATGAGGTTCCGGGTTCAATCATCAGTAGTGAAGAAAAAAATAGACAAATTAAAAGTATTAAAAAAAAACTGTCCAAGGGTGTTGGAATTACAGTTAATATGTTTTAATATATTAATTTAAATTGCTGTGATACTGTGATTACATAAAGTAGTCAAATAATAGGGGAAGAAGGGGGGGACCTTATCTCAGGAAATAGCGCAATATCAGCCACTGGTACCTTGGCATGACAGAATGCTAGTGCCAAGAAACACTGACTAAGGGAAGTGGTAGAGGCAGACAGAGCCTGGAAGGTTTAATATTAGCCACAATGACGCCCAACATATGAAGACCATCCAGATGGATTTCTCTGTAAAGAAGCTTTGGAAGCTGATCTCTCTTAGAAGATAACATGACCTCTTGAGAGACAAATAGCCATGAGTGGCTAGATGTCAGCCTGAAGAGTTTCATGTCTTTCCATAGCCTGCAGCCTTAATACATCTCACTCCTTACACTCAGTATTCTATGTCCAACGGAAGTCTAGGTCTGCCAGTAAAAAACTTAGGGAACTTGACTTTGAGATAATAAAATATGCATTGTTGAATGATGGGAAGGCAGGGGAACTGAAAGGAAATGATTGATAAAATTTAGTGTGTGAACGTAGACATCTTTGTGACATAGCCCCTTTGAACACCATCTCTTGGGCTGATTTAACAGCCCAGCAGGTAAAGTACTTGTGCCAGCATGAAGACCTGAATGCTGACCTCCATCACCCACTTCAAGCCAAACACAGCATGCATCTGTAACTCCAGTGTGGGGGACAAGCAGATTCTGGTGGCCAACCAGTATTGTGGGAATTTGATCTTTCATGGGTTCTCACTTTAAACCAGTCCAACCTAAACAGTAAGCTCCAGCACCAGTGAGAGACTGTCTCAAAAAACAAAGTGGAACGTGATAGAGGAAGACACTTGACATGGACAGCAGGGGTTCCAGCCAGTGCCGCAACTGGCAGAGAAGTGAACAGTGAGAGGCAAGAAGGGAACCCAGTCCAGATCAACTTAGTCAGCCAGGCTGGTTCGAACTTCTGGACTCTGAACCTCAGCAGTTTATTTTTTACACATTAAAACACAACTTTGGAAAAAAGTTTCCTGGTGACAGTTATCAGAACAAAGCTGAAGGTAGGCTACATCAAAACTCCTTTGCAAAGCACCTGGGACCTCTTCCACAAGAATGGGTTCTATTGAAACAAGAATGGGTTCTATGAGAAACAGCGCTCCGGATAAAGGTCTACCGTATGGAGGAAGGGTTTGTAATACGCATAATAGTAAAGCTCTTTTGAAAGTACACGGGCCCTCTTTCATAAGGATGGGTTCTATTGACTAAGAAACAATGCTCAGGATAAGAGGGATTTGGGTGAGGCCTGGCTTTACCAAATAATAAAGGTAACCAGGTTATTAACATTTCTAGCTTTCTGGATAGAAAACATGTATGGACATCCTTTCTGTTGAAGAGAAAAGCCTGCATGCTTAACAATTCTTGTTTCTCTATTGCTATCTGTAAGCACATTAACTTGATACTCTACAATTGACCTCTAGTGTACACACACACACACACACACACACACACACACACACACACATACACACGTACACACGTACACACTGGAGGAGAAATTAAGGTAAGAAACATTAAACATAGTTTCCTGCCGGACTTCCCTGCTAGAGAGTTATTGAGTCCTCATATCTCATTTCAAAATCACTGGATTGGGCTGTCTTAATGAGTAAAGGCACTTGTCACCAAGCCTGAGTTCCAACCCTGGGGCTCACATGGAAGGAGAGAGCTGACTCCAGCAAGCTGTCCTCTGATACATGTGACTGTTCCATGGTATGCCTATCCTTCCTAAACCTCATAAGGACGTGGTGATATACTATATGTCCTAATAAACTTGCCTATGAAATCCTCAGCCTAAAGAGAGTGAGTTCCTGTTTCCTCATACCTTATATACCTTTCTCTGCCCTGCTATATTTATTACTTCCTGGGATTAAAGGCATGTGTGCTTCCCAAGTGAAGGCATGAGCTCTCAAGTGCTGAGATTCAAAGTGTGTGTCTCCACGCCTGGCTCTGTGTCTAATCTAGTGGCTGGCTCTGTCCTCTGATCCTCAGGCAAGTTCATTAGAGTACACAATATATCACCACATAAGAACATACATGTAATAGAATATTTGAATCACTGGACTACTCAAGTTTGTCCCTAACTATAGAAAACAGCGTCATCTCACTGAAAGGGCTTTAAAACAACAGAAAAAGAAGAAGCCTTTTGGAGAAGTGTGTGAAAAGGAACTGGAGACTCTTCACGCATGGGATGAAGCACTAATCTTGTGCTGTCTGTTGTCAAAACAAATATAAAACCTCACAAGGTGCCCCACTAAAAAGAGCAAAAGGCAATGGAGGAAATGAGTTTTGATAACTAAGTCACCCTATTGAAGCCATCGTTTCATTCATTATTCACAAACAAACCATGGTTCTCTATCGTGCTAAGTCCTCGGACAGCACATGTCTTGTGTCTTCCAGCACCTGCCATCAGAGTCTAGCCACATCCCCAGTACTTGCTGTGGTCAGAGCCTGCTGTATTCGACAGTGCTACTCTGCACATACACATTCCCAAAGAGAAGAAAAATTTGTAACTACAGTTTGAAAATGTGGGGTCAAAAGGTTGGTTTATCTGAACCATCTAAATGCAAAGCAGTTTTCTCTGATGATTCATTTGTCATCAAGAATTGTACCGTTCAGCTGAAAAGGTTTTGTGGTCCACTGGATATCAGCCTTGGGAGCTACGGAATGGAAACAGACTTACTGCTTGAAGAATCCTTCCCATTGGCTATGAAGTTTTGGGGAATTTTCCTTTCCTAAGACATCTGGTATTTTTCCTCACTGTATCAAATATGATTTCTTTTTCCTGATTTCCAACATGGCCTGTATAGCAACTAACATGTGTATTATGAGCCTCTTGGGCCTCTATGGAGTTCACATGGAATACCACCCACGGTGTGATGAAGAGCATAGCAGTAAGGGTTCCCATCTTCAGTGTGGGGCAGGGAAACCTGAGTCCAGGAGACAGCTAATTTCTGCATGAATTGAGCATGAATTCAAATAAAGTGTCTCCTTGTTTCACAACAATGTAGGCGTCTCAGGATCACAGATGCACCGCCAGGATGACCTAATTTATTGTTTGCAGGTTGCTTGTTTTGGTACATGTCTGCTTCACTCGATTACTGGAGCTTGTTGCCCTGAAGAAAGATGTGGTAGGGAGCAGGCAGGTAGGTGGTGTGGTTCTCACTTCAGGCTGGTGTCTCTGCCCTGAGACCGTTAGCACATCCTGCATACTGTGCTGTCTCTCACGCTGTTCTCAAGAAGGTCTGAGAGGTGTGAGGACCTGTGTAATACAAACAGAAACTCCATGTTGGACTTTCAGAGGATCAGCAAGGTCCTTTGGCTGTTAATATGAAAATGACAACCTCCCAATTATTATCCAATGTGGGCCAACTCTGCAGACAAAGATCTGTGTGCCGTCTAATTGCCAGCTCAAGCCAACTCAGCCACTTATCACACCTGGCCCACCTGACTCCCAGAAGTCCTCTCCCACAAGTTGGCCACACTTCTGAAAAGGTGACATTTTAGCAGTCTGTTTATAAACTGCCAGAAGAACATTTATAAATATGAGGTGTGAAACAAAAGAGGGACAGGAAAGAAATGCTCTCCTCAGGTTTTCCAGAATTCTGAATCACATCTTCAGATGCCGGAGTCTCCATAAGCCGGAGTCTTGGTGAGCTGCCTCTGTAGAGCGCATCTGAGCAGAACCCGAGCCTTGAGCTCCTGGAGAGGCAGGCGGAGAGAGCCAGTGTGAATGGAATCTTGAGATCCTCCCACCTGATTCCAAGCTCCTATGAGACAAATATGGTGGGAAGAGGGGGTGGGGTGGACGGTGATTCTGATTGCAGTGGCTAAAAGCCTGAAAAGTCAGGAGATTTCTGAGTTAAAATACTCCTGAATGACCAGATTTGCTCCTAGCAAATTTTGCCAACCACACATGATGGGAAAACAGGTACTTAACTTCCATCAATCAGATTGTGATAAATCAGGTATCCCGAGGGACAGCAGCTATGAAGCGGATTCTGTGTAGACTGTCTAGGGCCTTATCCAGCTTGGGGCTTACCCCTTTGTTGGATTCACTTTGGGAAATACCAGAATCAGAAGTCAATGTACAGAGGAAGCCAGCCTTAGTACATTTCTTGCTAACAGACAAAACCTTAAACTAATCTGAAAAATGGCTGCAGCCACTGAGGTCAGACAAATAGAGAACCTGTTGTCTCATTCTTCCAGTGGTCACAGGCTGGGCTGCATGGCACATTTCAGAACGAGAGAGAAATAAACTCTGCTGGAGATCCAGTCATAAGTGACACCATTGTTTTAGTCACTGGTCTATTGCTGTGAAGAGACACCAGGACCAAGGCAATTCTTTTTTTTTTTTTTTTTTTAACTTATTTTTAACTTGGTGAGCCATCTCTCCAGCCCACCAAGGCAACTCTTAAAAAAGAAAGCATTTAATTTGGGGCTTACAGTTTCAGAGGGTAACGTTCATTATCATCACGGTTGGGAGCATGGCGGCACTCAGGGCACTGGAGCAGTAGCTGAGAGGTACATCTTGTGGCCAAGTAGGGATCATGAGATATGAGATAACAAATTTTCTGAGCTGTTAAATATGACTAGGGCACAAAGGCTGCTTGTAGCTCTTGGTGCCACCCCTACCCAGTAATATCAACAGAGGTATAAATTGAATTCACTGCATGTGATGGTTAGTGTTAATTGTTGATGTGGAAGAATCTAGAATTATCTTAGATGAAGAGATCTAGGGATGCCTGTAGGGTACTATCATGAAGAGGGAAGACTAGCCCACTACAGGAGCCACAATTCCCTAGACAGAGGATCCTGAACTGTATAAATGTGGAGAGAGTGTGCTGGGCACAAGCATGCACTTATTTGTTGCTCTCTTCTTCCAATGACAGATGTAATGTGATCCATTCAAGCTCCTGATAAGTTTATTTCCTTACTGTGACAGACTCTAACCTGGACCGGAGCTAAAATAAACATTTTCCCCTTAAGCCATTTTTGATGACAGAATATTTTATCACAGCAACAGGAAACTAAGAAACAAAGACACTATATAATAAGAAACTAAGATTAGTTGAAGAAGTAGCCTTGGGAACAAAGAAAAATTAACCTGGTGAAATTAAACCTAGTATAAGGAGTGATATGTATTTATCAGATAAAAATTAGAAAATAAGAATGAATCCGCTGTAGTCATAGCTATGTTGATATTTTGGTACATTGTCTCTGAGTACATTTTCTAAACATGTCCTTGTTTCTCCTCTTCTTTTTCCTCATTCTTCAATCTCTGAGGGGTTATGGGCATCATTGATGAAACAAACAAATATGTAACATTAAGAAAGAAGAGAAGAAAAGAGCTTACAAAAGGCTTTGACCAGAGTGTGCAAGCATTGTTTCATGTACGTGAGCTTTTGTTTCAGCAATAAAATATGTCTGAGTGTCCTGGGTCACAAAGAAAAGACTAATTTCTGTTCACAAAAAGTGTGGGGAAATAAAGCTGGTGCTGATCTGGAAGCTTCATCCCTACTCACTAGTTTTCATAGTGTTGGAAGGTGCTGTGTATGCCAATGGAGGAGAAAACTAACCATCACTTTAACCTAGCTGTGAACTCTGAGAGCTACAGGAATGACCAGCCTGGCAAGATAGGCCACCTGGCACAACAGCATTGTGCAAATCAGGGAAGTAACCACACTATGTCTGATCAGATTTAAGAACCACTTCACGGGTTGAAATGCATACTTGGCAACACCAAAAACCCACTTGCCACTATCACATTAGTGTGCATATCTTTCGAACCTGTCAGTAGTGTGGTAAACAGGGACCACAGCTAAATATGACTGTTAGTGACAATTGTCCGCCTTAATCCTCTAGGAAATTTTCCTCTCCTGTTTCACAATTTGTCTTATATGACTTTTTATGAACTGTCTCAGTGACCAAATATAGCTTTATGCCTTTATCCTGAGTCCTTGACAAAAGAATGAAAGCTAGCTCCCTTTTTAACAAAAAGAGACAAGTTTTGGCTGTACACCTCGGGATAATGTAGTGGTTTGAATTAAAATGGTCTCCACAGGGTCATAGGAATAGCACTATTAAGAAGTGTGGCATTGTTGCAGTAAGTGTAACCTTGTTGGACAAAGTGTGTTGAGGTTTTAAATGCACAAGCCAGGCCCAGTGTCACTCTCTCTTCCTGCTGCCTGCTGATCCGGATGTAGAACTCTCAGCTCCTTTTCCAGCACCATGTTCGACCATGATGATAATAGACTAAACCTCTGAACCTGTAAGCCAGCCTAATTAAATGTTCTTCTTTAACAGAGTTTTATTCCCAGCAAGAGAACACTGACTAGGAGAGGTAGGATAGGTGTCTGACTGAGCTTCAATATGAGAGGAGGGTGTTTTGTTTTCTTAAGATGCTTTCTTCTTTATTATCATATACTACTTATACAGAATGTATACTACCATATACCCCTACTTCCATGTCTTTTTTTTTTTTTTAACCCAGTGAGTTTCATTAGTGTTGCTTACAGGATCATAGGCACCTTACTAGTAACCTAGTGTCTATACCAGTGAAGAAAATCTCTCTCCTTTACCCAGAAACTGTTAACTTCTGAGAGATCCTTAGGGAGGGGTGGAGCCTTGTGAAGCCATACACACACACTGTGACAGGATGCTGAAGGACTCAGTTTTTGTGCAGATAATCACAGCTGCTGTGAGTTCAAGAGGTCACAGTTTATTCTTATGACTTTGACTAATTATGAATCTCTGCAGTAATCACTGCCCACTACAAGAAGAAGAAGAAGAAGAAGAAGAAGAAGAAGAAGAAGAAGAAGAAGAAGAAGAAGCAGCTTTTCTGATCAAATCCAAGAGTAGCACTAGTTGATGGACATAAACATGATCATTTAGAGAACAGTTTTCCAGGATGTCCACTTGGAGAAAAACAAACAAACAAAACAACAATAGTTTCTGCACTTAGGATCTATAACTTCTCAAGCCATGAGTTTTTGACCAGGTTTACAGTACCAGATAGGAATTCCTTCATGTGGAGTGGGCTGCAAGTTAAGCACAAAGTGCCTGGTTACCCCAATAACTGATGGGATGCTATTGCATAAGTGTGCATATCTTGTGGCCTGCCAGTAATGTAGCATACAGGGACCACCACTGAGTAAGACTGTCAATGACCATTGTCCCTCGGTACCTGCATAGTACCTCCTAACAATAGAAGGCTGCCTGGTAGAAAGAATACTTTCAATTCTGTTCTAGTATAAGTTTTCTATATCCAGAGACAAGAGACTGTATGGATCTTCAGCAGTAGGATCTTACTATCTAGTTCTGGTTGGCAACCCACAGCACTGGCCATTGCCTGTATTATTTGGGGGTCTTGAGAACCTTACTGATCACTAACTCATAAGAAGGTAACACAAGCCGGGAAGTGGTGGCGCACGCCTTTAAACCCAGTACTCGGGAGGAAGACATAGGTGGATTTCTGTGAGTTCAAGGCCAGCCTTGTCTACAAAGCAGATGCCAGAGCAGCCAGGACTGTTACACAGAGAAACCCTGTCTTGAAAAACAAACAAACAAACAAAAAGGTATCGCAATCAAGTTGCCTTCTTTTAATGGTAAACAATACAGATGTCCTACTGACCCTTGTAAAAAATGTTCTTTATTTCTTACATTTGAGTTTTTAAATGTAAGTTAATTTAGAGAAAAAAATTTAATTGAATAACAGGATATATGATGCATAAATATGGCAAAAAATTATGAAGGCCACGGAGAAATTTGAACTTTGTAAGTACCCCTAAGTTGTTTCTTCCTAGCTAACACATATCTGCTTCTTAAATGAAGGAGATGAGCAGTCTGCTGCTCAGTTCTCATGCCTGTAGTCTGATACAGTCTAGTCCAAACTGGATTAGAATAGTAAAGATTCTAACAACAAATAGTGCTGGCATCCATCCCCGTGTCTACAAATGGTCTTCCATGAAGTCTGTGTATCAGCACTTTAAGCAGTTTCCAAGGCTATTCCAAAGTATAGCCAATGTCAGAGGTACCTTTAGCAACTGCAGAAAAGTCTTCTGAGGTTAAAAATTTAAGAGCATTGTGGATTAATCTTGGCATCAAAGTAAGGCTGCCTCCATTTCAGAAATTATAATTTCTCTTGCGTTTGTATCCACTCTCAGTCCAGTCAAGAGGAATGCAAAGATTTGCACCACTGTCCAAATACCAAGGCAGATAAGAGCATTATTGAGGTGAAAATGATACATTTTGAAAACCTTGTTTCTCCTAGAGCATTTTATAATTATATTATTGTTGGCAAAGTTGTGAAGGTCATGGGAAAAAGATGGATTCAAACTTCCGATGGTCACCTGCTCCAAATTAGCTGTGTTCAAGTCACTGTGGTAGCAGAGTGCTTCAGCTCCTTCACGCAGGAGTTATCTGATTCAGTTGATGGCTCCTTTATGTGTTTATACACAGGTTCAGCATTTATTTACTTATATAGGTGGCTTAATGCTTCTTCTGGCATTTATAAAATAAGACTCTTCATTCTTCAATAGTCAATAGAAAGATCAAAGTGACAATGTGCAGTACTCAGGAGGCCACTTCCTGATTCCCCATTTCCTCCACATGAAGTTGAACTTGTGGCTTGAGTCTTTTGTGTCACATGATGCCGAGCATCAGTAAATACTGACAAAGAGAACTCTATGTAAGGGTGGCCATGAGGCACTAATAAAGCTTGCAGCATGAGAGAAGCCCAGGATGGAATGGAAAGTCCTTCTGCCACTCTGGAAGGTGCTTCCCATGACAGCCAGTGCTGGACCAGGGGTGGCTCATCTACTGAGGATTCATGGGATTGTTAGATGGAGCAGAGCAGGTCATAACCATTTTCCCATTTCCCCATTCTGTTCACTTTTTTTGTTATTGTTCAACATTCACTTGTTTAGCAAATACTTATCTCAAGTACTTACGTATGGGCCCTCAGATAACATACGCAAACATGAACTTTTCACCTGGAGGACTGTGTCTGGCCAAAAGGACAGAACTTCATCTCCAACTAGACAATTCTTGAGGAAAAAATAAGGTGAATCCAGACCAAGATGAAACAAACTTTCCCTAAGCAAGTGTGGTTCCTCTGAATGAGAACTCATGCTGGACACCATAACCAGTGAGGAAGCCTCAACTGGGATGTATGTCTTTCAGACGGTGTCTGAAGTTTTTTCTGGGGACTTGCATGTACCTGGATTGCTGTCAGTCCACTGACAAGACCTGCAATAAGATTTGTTCTCTTTCTCTTGATCTCCTGACCACTGCCACTGTATCCACCATCTCCAGCCTGTCCTTTGCTCAGCCTAAGTAAACTATAACCCCATGATTGAGGATTGAATTATTTAATGTAACCTTACATGTTACATTTGGCTTTGCACTATGATACATAGTATACTCAGATATTGAAACTACAATTTAACATGACTGTAGAGATCAACAACAGCCCTGCTACAGAGGTTCTAGGAGTATCATATGACCTCATTTCAAATAAGATAACAAGGCTCCCAGTCTGACATCATCTGAAATACAATAGTCCATAAACAGAATACTTCCTTCTGGGGAGCATCTGTGCACTGGCACTTCCTAACTAGTCAAGTAGGCGTGTACCTATGTGTGTTTCTGTGTGCATGTGTATGTATAATATGAGTGTGTCTAAGCATGTATGTGTGTACAAGTGTGTTTCTGTGCGTGTATCTGTATGTGTGTGTCTGTATGTGTCTCTATGTATGTGTGCATGTGTCTGTGTGTTTGTGTGTCTGTGTGCATGTATTTGTGTGTCAATGCACGTCTGGGTATGTGTGCATGTGTCTCTGTGTGTGTTTGTGTGCATGTGCTTGTATAACTGCGTGTCTGTGTGCATGTTCTGCATATGTTGCGTATGTGTGTTTGTATGTATTTATGTTATCTGTGTCTGTGTGCATGTAACTCTCTCTGTGTGTCTATGTGCATGCTGTGTGTGTGTGTATGTGTGTGTGTGTGTGTGTCTGTGTCTATGTGCATGAATCTGTGTATGGATGTCCATATGTGTGTGTCTGTGCATGTCTGTGTGCCTATGTATCTATGTATGTTGCCTCTGTGGGTGTGTATCTCTGTGTGTTGATAGATGATTGCTGTTGTTCTGCTCTTGCTTGCTGATGAATGTCCATGTAAATGTATGTCTTAGACTTTTTTATATTCCTCAAAGACAATGCCCTTGAGAGCCCGTACAAAAAATGAGATTTGTAGGCACTTAACAGTGAGTCTTGACTGTTCTCCCTTGAGTTTCTAATACTAATGATTTTATGGTTATATTCAGAGGGGAAAGAGGACAAAGTCGTGTAGAACAAACTTCCTTATCAAGCTATTCCCTTTCTCCCAGCATGAGGGATTATAACCACAGCACATGGATCCACCCTCTCCATTTAAAAACACTCTCCTGATTGATATTTAGTGCTTATAGTGACCTCAAGGGACACATTTGGTCTGCATTCATGTAAGCTGCTTTCATTTAAAGGCTTTGATGTTATAGCCCTAAAGGACAATTCATTTATTTAGGCGCCTTTGGTCAAGACTGTAACAATTCCTGGGCACTTTAAAGGAATATTGATCATCCAGCCCACTGTGCTGTTTGCAGAAAGGCAGATGAAACCACCCTGTGCCTTTCATAAAGTCTTTCAATTAGAGTTGAAAGAGCTTCACTTATGCCGGCCAGTGCAGCCTTCTAGTTCTTTGTTTTCCCTTCTGAGGTTTGCGTTTGCTTCATTGCATCTTTTAAAGATAGGTCATGGTGAGTCATTGTCAAAATGAGGATACTCTGTAGTCCATGGTGGAGAGTGTCAGTTCTTTTCTGAGACAATGGTCAGAGCCAATCCTAGGGATTCCACTCACAAAGTAATACTATACTTCCTGTCTTAGAGGCTGGAAATGTCCTTGTTCTGATAGAGGGAAAGCCAGAAAATGCTGATGAGATCTGCCCATGTAGGCTAGGAGGGGGCACTGTCTCTTGTCTTTCAACCCCTAGGCAGTGTATAGAGTTTTGTAAGTAATGTTTTCTGTAGCACTGTCAAAACATGGAGTCTGCAAAGATGGCAAAGACTTAGGAGCAGTTGTGTGTGTGTGTGTGTGTGTGTGTGTGTGTGTGTGTGTGTGTGTGTTATAAATTGAACTTAGGGCCTTGTCCTTGTGCATGTTATGAAAACACTCTAGCACTGAGCTATAGTCCCAGTATAAAACATACTCATTATTCTTACTATTCAAAAGTAGAGCAATCATGTCTCAGCTACTTAGGAGGCCAAGACAGGAGGATCAAAAGTTCAAAGCCTTCCTGGGCTACAGAGTGGATTCAAGGCCAGATTGAGTAATTTAGTGGAAGCTTCACTCAGATGGATCGGTATATAGCCCATGTGGCAGTGTCTAAGTTACTTTCTATTGCTGTGGCAGAACATGACCAAAGCTGCTTATGAAAGGAAGCATTTACTTGAGCTTATAGTTTTGGAGGGTTAGAGGAGTCTATGATGGTGGGGCAGAAGCATGGTAGCAGGAACAACTGACAGCACACATCCTGAGCAAGCAGGTGGCAGAGAGAGAGAGAGAGAGAGAGAGAGAGAGAGAGAGAGAGAGAGAGAGAGAGAGAGAGAGAGACAGAGACAGAGACAGAGACAGAGACAGAAACAGTTTCACTAACTAGAGACCAAGTACCCAACTGTAAATCAATGGGGACCACAGGTAGTTTGAATGAAAAATGCCCCCCATAGGCTGATGCATTTGAATCTTGGTCTGTATTAGGTGGCTCTGTTTGGGGAGTTAATGAAATTTTTAGCATGTGGAGCCCCGCAAGAGGAAGTATATCACTGGTGGCAGGCCTCAAATCCAATCAGAATCAGTTGGTTACCTGTGGAGGCCCACAAACATTTCCTAGTGAGATATGAGCTTGATTTACCCAGCAGAGCTGCATTAGAGGATTGCTTGACCATGTGTATGGTTTCAAAGTGATTGAAAAGAGTCTGCACTTGGCTGTGCCAGGGGGAGGTCTTTTGCTCCACCCCTTGGCATGCCTATAAATCGACCTCTAGAAGAGACAGAAGGGGCCAGTGGATAATGATCCAGGCCCTCCCAAGGCTATCCTGTGTTTCTCTCCCCCCATCCTTCTCTCTAAATCTCTTATCCCTCACTCCTCAAGAGTACCCTGGACTAAAATGTGGAGCGGGTCTCCTAGCTAGACTTCCACAGTTACCCAATAACAGTCACTATAGTGCTAGTGGCCCATCTTGCCTGGTAGGTTGGTGTTATAGGACACAGGGTCTACTGCTGGGTAAGAATTTGATGACTTCTCTCTCTCAGCAGCCTGCATAGCACCTTACAGCACTATGAATACTAGATAGCAAGAGGAAGTTTGAAATCAATCAGAACCAGCTTGATTTCTCTGGTCCTGCAGTCAAAATTGTTATGTCATCATCAAAAGGAGTCTTACCATTGAGCTCTCCTGGACAATCAAGAACAATGTTAGTAGCATGCTTTGTTTTGGAGGCTTCTGGGGCAATATCACACACCTGGCACTAGGATTTTTCTCTAGTAACCTATGGCTTCAGGAAGCAGCATTCTCCATCAGTTTACCTGCATTCAAGCCCCTCTGTTGTTGTTATTTACACATTTAAACTGGCTTACAGAGTAGTGAGTTTCCGAACAAACTTTTCATATAACCTCAGTTTTTGTTAGTGTTTTCCTAATCTTCTCTCCTATCCTTCTTCCTTCATTCTCTTAAACATCTCCATTTTCAATATCTTTCCCCAACCCGTTTTCATATCATATGTGTCTACTGCATCTTCCTTACCACCTTACTGCCTCTTCTTGCCTACCTTATCAGCCAGTGATTCTCAGTCTGTGGGATGCAATTCCTTTGGCAAACCTCTATCTCCAAAAATATTTACATTACAATTCATAACTGTAGCTAAATTACAAAATATCGAAGAAAATAATTTTATGGTTGGGATCACCACAACGTGAGGAACTGTGTCAAAGGGTCACAGTGTTAGGAATGTTGAAAACCACTGTTATAGGCCCTTTCCAGCTTCTATATCTACTCCAAGTTAAAAACACAAATCTAAATATTTAAAGCTATGAAAAACACATAAGAGAGAAGCCGAGGTATTTGCCTGCCTGAGGCTGTGTTAGTCCACTCTATACAATCTTTTCTTTTCTTTTTCTTTTTCTTTTTTTTCTTTTTTTGGTTTTTCGAGACAGGGTTTCTCTGTGTAGCTTTGGGCATTTCCTGGAACTCGCTTTGTAGACCAGGCTGGCCTCGAACTCACAGAGATCCACCTGCCTCTGCCTTCCGAGTGCTGGGATTAAAGGTGTGCGCCACTAACGCCCGGCACAAAATTTTCTTGTTCCATTCACTTGCCTACAAATTCCATTTTTTTTTTTTTAGCTAAATCAATTTCCATGGTGTATATCTCCACATTTTCATCATCTGTTGCTCAGCTTATGAACATCTAGGCTGATTCCATGTCTAGCTATTGTGAATAGAGCAGCAATGAACATGGATGTACAAGCATCTCTATTATAGGATAGAGCTCTTTGGGTACCTGTCCAGGAGGCACACACCTGGACCATACGGTAATTCTATTTTTAGCTTTGTTTGTTTGTTTGTTTTTGTTTTCTTTGTTTATTCTGAGCTGAGGACCAAACCCAGGGCCTTGCACTTGCTAGGCAAGCGCTTTACCACTGAGCTAAATCCCCAACCCCCTATTTTTAGCTTTTTGAGACACTTCCTCACTGATTTCCATGGAGGCTGCACCAGTTTACACTTGCACCAATAGTGGAGAAGGTTTCCCCTTTCTTAAGGTCCTCACCAGCACCTGTTGTCCTTTGTTTACTTGATGAGACCCGTTTTTACTGGCGTGAGATGGGATAGGAAGTGGTTTTAATTTGCATTTCCACGATGGCTAGTGATATTGAACACTTTAAAAACAGCAATTGGTCATTTGTAGTTTTTCTTTTGAGAGTTCTCTGTTGAGTTCTATAACCCATCTTATTGGGTTGTACGTTTTCTAATATTTCATTTGAGTTCTTTGTATATTTTAGATACCAAACCTCTGCCAGAGGTAAAGTTGGAAAAGATTTTCTCCCATTCCTAGGCTGTCTCTTCAATCAGAAGCTTGTTAATGCCATGAAGTTTCATTTTAAAAAATCATTGGCCTGATTCTGAGCAATCAGAGTCTTATTAAAAAATTCGTTGTCTATGTGTATGTCTTGAGGTATTCTTCCTATTTTTGCTTCTACACGTTTAGAGTTCCAGGTCTTATGTTGAGGTCTTTGATCTATCTGGAGCTGAGGGGTTTTTGTTTGTTTGTTTGTTTGTTTGTTTTGGCGGAGTGAGAGACAGACTGTTGCTCATTCTTCTACATGTGCAAAGACCATTTGTTGAACATGCTGTCCCTTCTCCAGTGTCTATTTTTGGCATCTTTGTAAATAACTCCAGTGACTACAGTTGTGTGGTTGTGTGGCCTTGCATCTGAGAACTCTTTTATTCTGTTGATCATTGTCTCTGTTTTCTTTTGGGTGTGCCAGTGGATACCCTTATATTGTTTCTGATTTTAGCAGAAATGCTTTGAAATTTTTTCCATTTAATATAGTGTTGGCTAGAGGTTTGTTGAATATAGTCTTTACTATATATTACTTTATATATAATTTATTATTATTATGTTTTATAATATGGGCTCTATTTTGAGTTTCTTTCTTTCTTTTTCTTTCCAGACATGGGTTTCGTTGTATAGCCTTGGCTGTCTTGGAACTCACTCTGTTGATTAGGCTGGCCTCAAACTCAAAGAGATCCTGCCTCTGCCTCCTTAGTGCTAGGATTAAAGGGGTGCATCACCACTGCCCAGCTTATTTTTGAGTTTCTTTAGGATTTTCACCATAAAGGATGTTGGATTTTTGTCAAAAGTCTTTATGTATTTATTGGGATAACCACATGATTTCTGTCTTTGAGGACATTTTTGTAATTTATAACATTTATTGATATATGCATATTGAGCCATACTGGAATTTCTGAAGTAAAGTTAACTTGATTATGGTGAATTATCTTTCTGATGTAGTCTTGAATTGTTTGCAAGTATTTTGAAGAGAAATTTTGCATCTATGTTCATCAGGGAGACTGAACTGTAATTTCCTTCTTTTTGTTATGTCTTCATCTTTTTTTATTTTTTTATTAATGGATTTTCTATTCATTTTACGTATCAACCACAGATTCCCCTGTCCTCCCTCCTCTAGCCTCTCATTCTTCCCTCCCCCCAACCCACTCCCCCATTCCCACCTCCTCCAAGGCAAGATCTGCCATGGGGAGTCAGCAGAGCCTGGTACATTCAGTTGAGGCAGGTCCAAGGCCCTCCTCCCTGCACCAAGGCTGTGCAAAGTGTCTCACCATAGGCACTAGGCTCCAAAAAGCCAGCTCATGCACTAGGGACAGGTCCCAGTCCCTCTGCCTGGGGGCTCCCTAAACAGTTCAAGCTAAACAACTGTCTCTCTTATCCAGAGGGCCTGGTCCAGTACCATGGGGTTTCCTCAGCTATTGGTCCACAGTTCATGTGTTTCCACTAGTTTGGCTAGTTGTCTCTGTACTTTTTCCAATCGTGGTCTCGATATCTCTTGCTTATAGAATCCCTTCTCTCTCTTGTTGACTCCTGGAGCTCTGCCTGGGACCCAGCTGTGGATCTCTGTCTTCGTCTTTTTATATGAATACTAGCATTGTAAAGATATTTTGGTAATTGGCATTCCTTCCTATTATGTAAAGTAGTTTGAGAGGAATTGGTGTTAGTACTTCCCCAAAAGTCTGGTGAAATTCACCAGTGAACACATCTGAACCTATACTTATTTCAGCTGGGGGACTTTCAATTATAGCTTCTATCTCATGGCTTGTTGTAGATCTGGTTATTTTTGTTGGTGGTGGACTCATTTTGGTTTAATTCTGGTTTGTCATATTCACCTAGAAATTCATTATTTTAGATTTTTCCAATTTAGTGGAATATATGTTTTAGGTACAAGGTAATAATTTTCTGAATTTCATTAGCATTTATTGTAATGACTTCCTTTCCACTCTAAGTTTTGATTGGGGATGACACATTCTTTCACTTAGTTTGGCCAAAGACTTGCAAATCTTATTTATCTTTTCAAAGAACCAACTCTAGCTCATCAGTACTTGCTGCCAAGCCTGGTTACCCAGACTCCACTTGATGGGCAGATAGGGGCAACACACACAAGTACACACATCATAAATAAAGAAATAAATAGGTAATAAATGTATGTTTAAAAAAGAACCAATTCTTCGTTTTCCTGATTCTTTGTATATCTTTTTTTTTCTGTTTGTTTGTTTCCAATTCATTAATTTCTGATAGAATCTTACTGATTTCTTTCCAGCTGCTGATCTCTAGTTTGCCTTGTTCTTTTGTTCATGGCCCCAAAGTGTATTATTGAGTTATTTATTTGAGATTTCTTAATGTAGGCACTTAGAGCTATAAACTTCTCTACTCTAAGACTGCTTTCACTGTATCTTGTAGGTTTGAAAAACATCTCATAGGATGTTTTCATCTTCATATGCTTCTAGGAATTTTTAAAATTTTCTTCTTGATGTCCTTAGGGACCCATTTGTCATCCAAGAGTGTATTGTTTTTTTTTTTTTTTTTTTTTTTTTTTTTTTTTTTTTTTTTTTTTTTTTTTAGTATCCATTAGTTTATGTGTGCTCTACGGTGTTTCTCTTGCTGACTTGTGATCAGATAGAATACAAGGAATTGCTTCCCTGTATTTTTTAAGAATTGCTTTGTGTTCTAATATATGATCTATTTTAGAGAAATTTTCATGGGCTACTGAGAAAAAAAATGTGTATTTTGTAGTGTTTAGATGGAATGCCCTGTAGATATCTGTTAAATTCTTTTGATCTATCTTGCCATTTAATGTAATAGTTTTTTTTTTTTAATTTACTTTTTGTCAGAAAGCTGTGTCAGTTGGTGGAAATGAAGTAAGGAGGTCACACAGTAATGCATTACTGTTACTTTACATCTAGTAGTATTTATTTTATTGTATGAAATTGGGTGCACCTATGCATCTGACTAGCTTTGGTTTGAAGTCTCTATGTGTCAAATATTAGAACAATGACACCTACTTGTTTTCTAGGTCCATTTATTTACAATACTTTTTCCACCATTTTACCCTAACAGACTGTCAGTCATTTGTGGTGAGCTGCATTTCTTGGAAGCAATGGTGGTTTCTTCTTTTCAGTGTAAGCTACTAGTCTGTTTAATTTTATTGGGAAAATGGATACCGTTAGTTTTCAGAGCTATTATTGAAAGCTATGTGTTGATTCCTGATTTCGTGTTGATTTTGTAGTATTTGGGGTTTTTCCTTCTTTTGCTTAAGTGTTACTCTAATATGTTCTATTATTTCTTGCGGCCTCATGGGTGGATTTGATTTTTTTCTTCAATCTAAAGAATTCCTTCAACTGTCTTCTGTAGAGCTTTCTTAGTGGTCATAAAGTCTTTTAGCCTATTTTCTTATAGAAAATGTCTCTTCTTCAATAATGATAGATAATTTTTCTGGGCATAGTAGTCCATGTTGGTAGTTATTGACTTTCAGAACTTGAAATATATCTTTCCAGACCCTCAAGGCTTTTAAATTTTTAGCTTATTATTCTGGTGGTCTTGGCTTTATGTGTGACTTGGTGTTTCTCTTTTACTGCTTATAATATATTTTCTTTTTTCCCTATATTTAAAGCTTTAATTAAAATATGACAAGGGAGGTTACTTTCTGGTCTTAGTCACTTGGTGTCCTATGTGACTCCTGTTTCTGTATTGGCATCTCTTAACTCTGGGGAATTTTCTATTATGAGTCTTTTGATAATTTCCATGCCTTTAGAACAATGTCCTACTCTTTTGTTTTTGTTTGTTTCTTTAGACAAGGTCTCTCTACATAGCCCTGGCTGTCCTAGAACTCACTCTGTAGACCAGGCTGGCCTCTTACTTTTTATATGCCCATAATCTGTAGATTTTTTTTTCTGGTGTCACATATATTTTGGCATTCCACTCATACCTTCTTATTATTTTATATTTGTCCTTTGTCTTAGTTAAGGTTATTATTGCTGTGATGAAATGCCATGACCAAAAGCACTTTGGGGAGGAAAGGGTTTATTTGGCTTATGTTTCTACATCACTATTCATCATTGAAGGAAGTCAGGTCAGGAACTTAAACAGGACAGGAACTTGGAGGCAGGAGCTGATGCAGAAGCTGTAGAGGAGTGCTGCTTATTGGCTTGCTCCTCATGACTTTCTCAACCTGGTTTCTTATAGCACCCAGGACCACCTCCCCAGGGGTGGCATCTCCCACAATTGGTTGGGCCCTTCTACATTAATCACTAATTAGGAAAATGTCCTACAAGTTGCCTTCAGCCCAATCTTATGAGGACATTGTCTCAACTGAAGTTCCCTCCTCTCAGATGACTTTAGCTTGCATCAAGGTGACATAAAACTAGCCAGCACGTCCTTATTTGATTGTTTCTGTTTCTCCACCTTTTCTTCAAGATCAGATATTATTTTTTCCCTCAATTTATTCTATTGGTGAGATTTCCCACAATACTTTTATTTGAGTTATTATTGTAACATGCCGTCAGACCTTAGTAAGCTCCAGGCCTTAAGCACAACTGATTCCATGATCGAAGTACCAGTCAGGACATAAAAGTCAGCACATAGACAGTGACACCTGCCAAAACAAAAACAAAGGTCTAATCCACCAAAGTCTATATTTCTGGAAAAGTCCCTAAATGTACTAACCTTGCTTTTTTAAGGGGTCTCTGTAGGTGTCAAGACAGGCAACAATCCACAAGGAGGTGAGAATGTAAACTCAGTTCAAATTGACTTCATCAACTTGGATCAAACTTCAGGCAGTCTATGATAGGCATTTAATGTCAGCCTATTTAAACACAATATAATTTGGGAAATGTTTCCAGGTGATCAGGGTGTTCAGTGCAGCAGATACATTATTTCCTAAGAATATTAGCTGTGGGAGCAATTATTACTGGCTAGATATTCCCACCATGCAGGCATCATACTGGCCAATTAACAACAGTTACCATTTGACTTCAGTAACTGTTTGTTGAGATCCAGACTGCTCCAAGGTTTTCTCGGAATGCCCAATGAAAGGACAAAGGAAAAGTTAGTTCTGTGTCCTTTTCCAGGAGATGATTTAGTCTGGGGCTGGAGCCAGGGCCTTGAAGGAGTCAAGGATGTGCTTTCTCCGGATCTGACTCTTACCCTGTTCTTCGGTTATCAGTGCTCTGACAGCTGTGTCTGAGGTATTCTGTGTTCTCTTTACCAATGTTGTCTGATTTAGCTCTCTGCTGACCTTGGATACCCCCACCCCTTGCTGCAAATAGTATACAAGAAACTGTGCTGTTTAATAATCCTGCTTGATATAAGTCATTAGCATATACAAAACCTGCTAGCCCCAGCTTTTCTTTATTTTCTTTATTTTTCAACTCTGGTCCTCCCCCTTGGCACATTGCCATTCATGACCCTCATTCCTGCAGGTTTGGGTCAACTGTTGGAGGACAAAAACCAAGCATAGTATATGGTGTATACTCAGATTTTCATTACTAAGATTGTATGTGGGAGAGAAATAAGGTGGTTGAGAATAAGGTAGTGTTTAAAAAGGGAAAAATAAAGAATATAAAACTGACTGGGAGAAGAATGTTAGTACCCACAGAATTTAGAGATTGTTAAGATAGAGGAAAGTTATAATTAAGAAATTAAAAGATGAGGAGCTAAGGATAAGATAAGAAAAACAGAGGCATAAGAGGGAAGTATATGAGATGTGGGTGCAAAATATAGTAGAGTATGCCATAGAGTGGACTGTTTGGAGGAACACACAGCAGTCCTAAAACTTAACTGACCAATATACAGACAAAAGAGAAACCATCATAGAATGTGCAAGAGTGAAGATTAATTAATAGAAAATAAGGAATTCAAAGAATGCTCATAGAAGGGATTGACAGTACAGCTGTACTGAGTTCAAAGGTAGAAATTCTCAGATCCTTATAGCTCTAAAAGGATACACTCAAGCCGGGCAGTGGTGGCGCACGCCTTTAATCCCAGCACTTGGGACGCAGAGCCAGGCAGATCTCTGTGAGTTCGAGGCCAACCTGGTCTACAGAGTGAGATCCAGGATAAGAGCAAAGCTACACTGAGAAACCCTGTCTCGAAAAACCAAAAAAAAAAAAAAAAAAAATAAAAAATAAAATAAAATAAAATAAATAAATAAAAGGATACACTCAGTGCTCTGTGGAGGAGGGGCAATGGGAGCCATAGCTTTCTACAGTCTGTGTAGTTCTGGCATGAGGAAAAGAGGAGGGAGTAGTCCTTTTCTGGTAGTTAGTTTGGACCCCTGTACTCCATCTCACCCTCCTCTGATCCTGCAGGTCTGGAGTCTATGAGGAACAGCACTTACCATGCAATTTCTATTGTTTTTTCCCTGGTCAACTTGACTCAATTGCATGGTGCCATTCAAGAAGACTGCCTTCTGGAGATTCTTAGTGCTCCCAGCTGCTTCCCTGTAGAGATCTTGCCAGGCTTAATACGTTCATTGTCTCTTGCAAGAAAAAGAACTTCTTGTGTATTATTTAGACTATTTTCTCTCACTGAGTTTCAGTGGTGAGGCTTCTGATTTGTCTTCTTATGTAGATATCTCCTCTTCTGATCCTATTTCCGCTAGATCTTTAAACATCCTCCCCTCCTCCAACTTTGGGTATGTAGTCACATAAAAACTGCAACTGATCCCTAAGCGTCACCTTCTTTGCCTTTTCTAAGATCATGAAATGAGGAAGCAACAAGTAAGAATGTGTGTGCTCATAAGCTCATCAGTCCAAATGTGATACATCATTTTGATTCTCAAATGCACAACTCCTTTTTACCTTCCAAAATGAACAGCCTTTGTCTTCAAATCCATCTAATTTCATCCTTAATCACTGTTCCTTCTCTTACATTGTTTTCCTTTGTACATTCTTTAATGAATGAACCCACAGACTATGGGCTAGAAGGTAGTTGCTTAGTTGAATTAGCACTTTATATGTCCTCTCTAACACCTTCTATAATTCTGAGCATTACTGTCCCTATTTTGAAAATGAGAAAACCAAGTTGCTGTGGAATAATGCTCTTGTACACTGTAAAGATTTGTCACTCAAATTGGTTTAATAAAATGCTGACTGGCCAGTAGCCAGATAAGAAGTATAGCTGGGGCAACCAGACTAGGAGAATTCCGGGAAGAGGAAGGGCAGAGTCGGGAGTTGCCAGCCAGTCGCAGAGGAAGCAAGATGAGAATGTTGGACTGAGAAAAGGTACCAAGCCATGTGGCTAACCAAGAATTATGGGTTAATTTAAGTGTTAGAGCTAGTTAGTAGTAAGTCTGAGCTACCGACCAAGCATTTATAAGTAATATTAAACCTCTGAATCAATTATTTGAGAAGTGGCTGCTGGGTAATTCAGTATAGTAAGGTGGGACAGGCACATTCTGCCTACACCAAGGCTTAGTAATCACATGGTACCCACCAGCCTTACTGCACAGTTTCTGGTTTGGAGGTTATTTTGTTCCCCAGGAGACTGCAATGACTAGAGACATCTAGAGAGAAAGAGGGGGAACTTTTAGCATCTAGTACTGAGAGGTCAGAGATGACACTATATGTCTTCTGATATGCACAGCCATTTCCAACAACAAAGAATTATCCCACCAAAAATGCTAAGAAGGTAGAGGCTGGAAAGTCTGCCTGGCAATGTGTCTACACAGGAAGATGGTGTGTATTTAGCCCAGGAGATTAGGAAACTCCATTTGAAGGTAGCAGTGCAGGGTAGTTGAAAATATGTCAGAAATCAAAGATCTATTCTAGCTCTGGAATAGTTGATAATCCTATAAAAACAAAACAAATCTTGATTTCTTCTGACAGTTTTGCTTCTATTTTCTGTCACCCCTCACCATGGACCACATTGTGTGTGTGTGTGTGTGTGTGTGTGTGTGTGTGTGTGTGTGTGTATGTGTGTGTGTGTGTGTGTGTGTGTGTGTGTGAATATGTGTGTATAGGGGTCAGTATATGCACATGAGTGCAGATGCCCTTGGATATCAAAAGAGGATATCAGACTGGATCCCATGAAGCTGGACTTACAAATGGTTGTGAGCCATGGGATGTCAGTGCTGTAGGCTAAACTAGGGTCCTTTGCAAAAGCTGTAGGTATGCTTAAGCACTAAGCCATTCTCAAGCTCCTTGTTTCTCTTTTCATATCATCAATACATCTATGACTCTGAATTTATGAAGTCTAGTTACCAAAAATGAGAACAAAATTATATTTGTCTTTCTGAGACTGACTTAATTCCCTAAATGTGATTATTTCCAGTTGCCTCCATTTTTTTTCTAGCAAAAACTCATAGCATTAAGTGCTTGCATGGACAAATTAGAGAGATCTTATACCAGCTACTTAAAAGCACACTTGAAAACTCTAGAAAAAAAGACGTAAACGTACCCAAGAGGAGTAGTTGGCAGGAAATGGTCAAACTCAGGGCTGAAATCAATAAAAAAAAAAAAAAAAAGAGAGGTTCCCTAATATAGAACAATGACACACTCTTGCCCCTTCATATAAAATTCAAACTAAATAGGCCAGTCAACTGCCTGGACAGAACACAAGTCTGTAGAAAGCCTGCTTGTTCTAGAGAAATAACATAAAGCCTTTCTAAATTGTAGTTTGGCATGTAGACTCATTTTACCATTATCCACTCACTTTTTGAGAGCGCTCTACTGCACTGTACCATAGACTGTCTGTCTTCTGTACCACACTGTATTTCATTTGAAATCTTCATACAAAGATAATGACTGGGAATCTCAAGAGAGTCTATATTGAGATCCCATTGGCAGTCCAGCTTAAAATACTATCACTCAGGGATTAGGGCTTCATCTTATAAATTTGGAAGACCAACAAATTATGTGCATAGCATGTTCCCTGGGACATTAAAAGCTTCATGGCCATAGTGAACCTTAGTTTTGCTACTTACCAGCCTTGTGACCTTAGGTAAGTGACTTACTTAGTTCATTTGTTTCCTCTATAAAGTAGTTTAGTGTCTTAGTCTATTTTCTTGTAGCGGTGATAAAATACCATAGTGAAAGTAATTTGGAGAAAAGGTTTATCTTGGCTTACAGTTTAGGGATATAATTTATGATGGTAGGGAAGTAAAAAAAAATTCATGATGGCAGGGAAGTCATATATCATCCACAGTCAAGAGCAGAGGATGAATATATCCCAGTGCTCTGCTTGCCCTCTCCATGATATAGAGTCTGGGATTCCCTGCCTAGTGGGTGGTCCCTCCTTCAATTAAGATGAGCTGTCAATAAACATAATCAAAATAATCCCCTATAGGCATGCCCAGAGGCTCATCTCCCTGGTAGTTATATATTCTATCAAGTTGACCACACAAACTATCACAACTCTACCTCTTGCTAACTTGATATCCAAACACAACACTTTTATACCATCCCTCCCATAGGCTCATGACCATACACGCAAATGTATTCAGTCCAACTTTAAAAATCCCCATAGGCATCAGTAGTTCAGATACTTTTAAAAAAGGTCTAAGTGTCTTAGCTGTGAATTCCTATATAATTAAAAAAAAAAACCAGTTAATTCCAATACACAATGGCACAGAGTAAGCATTCTTATCTCAAAAGGGAAGACTGGGTGTAGAAAGGAGTGATCAGACCAAGGCAAGACCAAAATCCACCCGAGAAGGTGTCAAATCCTGTAGCTCCATAGTAAGCATCTGAAGATCATGACAAGACTGGCTGAGCTCCAAAGGATGGGGAAGCCCCACTCCTCCAGCTCTGGCATCTACGGCACACACCCTTGTCTCTCTCTTAGTCACCTCCACTCCATAGCCATGGCTCTTACTGACAAGTGTCCTGTTGTCATGGCATCTCCAACATCTGGGGTCTCCATGGAAACCCAGGTGACACCTCCACAGCTGCCTCATTGTAGGGACTCTGATTTTGTCATACATTGCTTGGCTTCAGCTGCTCTCAGAAGCCATGGAGCAAGATCCTTCATTCTGCTTCTTCCATGCCTTTAAGACTGGTGTTGCTTGGATAACGCTACCAAGTCCTTCTGCCATAGCATGGACCCTGGAATGAAGCCATTGCATCAGCTTCTGTGTGCTGGCCCTGTGGAAACATTCTCCTAGGGAGTTGATTTTAAGGAGCAGGAAAGCCCTCAGCTGCATTATTTCATATAATGAACACCATCACAGTTAGGAACAACTCTACTGTTACTCGGTCCTGGAGTTCTGCTCGCCATCACCTCTGCTGAACCACATTAGAAGCAGAGGTTGGTAGGAAAGATGGGTTTATTCCAGTCTGGGTTTGGGAAATGGAATAAACACTTTTTTTATATTCAAAGAAAAGTGTTCCCCATTTTTTAAAAGGAAAGAGTTCATGGGATTTTGTGTAGGATCCTGCAAGCATCAGAGTCAACAAGGGAACGATCTGCAAGAGGTGAAGAATGAAACTCGGTCAGCACCACTTTAGTAGGCGCTGGGTCAAAACTTCCAGAGTCTGACCTCGGGGTTTATTTTTCTTACACATTTAAGCATAGTAAAAGTTGGGGGAAAGGTTTCCACGTGACAGTTATCACAACAAAGCTTTAGGCATCACTACATAGACACCCCCTAGCAAAGTAGCAAAGCAACTCTGACCTTTTCAATAAGAGTGAGTTCTATTGGCTAATAAACAGAGCTCAGGGCTAGGGCCTAAGGAGGAAGAATTTGTAATAAGAATAAGGATAGATTCTGCTGGTAGAAGGTACAAAGTACATGGGACCTCTGTCTCAGGAGTGGGTTCTACTCACTGAGAGACAAAACTCAGGATAAGGCCGTAAGCAATGCCCAGGACTGGGGGGATTCAGGAAGGCTGGCTCCATAGAATAGAAAAAAGATCACGGGGTTGTCAGATACACCCACTCCAGCCTTCCAGGTGACCAGCTGTCAGTCATTTTCTTGCTTTGAAGAAAATAGGCCCCTGTGTTTAACAAGCCTGGTTCCTCCCATGTCTTCTCTAAGCTGTGCCTCCTACAGGTTTTTGTGGGGTAATGGTGCCATAAGCATTGTCCATCAGAAACACAGATATACTTAATTTCTTTCCCAATGTCAGAATTTATTGAAAAGCAGTAAGTTTATATGGAACAGTGGTTTCATTGGCAACAATCTGTCAGTCCCACTTTCCCTGAGAGCCTTGGATAAGGCAAACACGGGTTCTTTTGTTCCGATCTTAGTTACTAATATTAATTCTCAGATTTCACATTGCACATCACAGTGTGTGTGTGTGTGTGTGTGTGTGTGTGTGTGTGTGTGTGTGTTTCTGTTACATAATGGTTACAAAGGGTTCAAGAGGCAAAACGTTTTAAAGAGGGCTGAGAGGACAAAACTTGGTGACTCATAGAAATGCAGAGAAGTCTCTGTGGGCTGGGGTACTTACTGGATGGCTATGGAGGTACTGCTACTGCCGCTGTAAGTGGAGCTATTGTGATTTGAACGAAACTACAGGGCTGAGTTCAGCTGCTGAGGCAAAGTAGCAGGACCAGGTCCAGACGAAGGAATGGGTGGATAGGTGGATGGAGGTCTAGCTGATGAATCGGACAGGTAGACAGTAGGTGAATAGGCCATGTTCATGGCAGGAACTGAGCTGAACTGTCCCAGGGACAGTTGGGACTTCTTTGTGAATTGCTTGATGCAGATGACAGGCCATGGGGGGCCATTTTCACTGCAGTGCTAGGTGTCCACTGAGGTCTTATTGGGTCTAGATGAGAGAATTACACCCCCCTTTTTTGGTCTGATGTGTCCAATAAAGTCTCAGGCCTAGTTTTTTTTTTTTTTTTTTAAAGCACCCATCTATTTCTACACTACCAATTCACCCTGATGTTTATATGGTGACATCCTTTCTAGTCCCAGGAATAAGTCATTTATCAATTTATACCATGTGGATGCTGCTGGACATATGGCACCATTCACAGGTCCATTCAGGTGCAGATCCATTCTCTGTCCTCAAAATGGATGGAATCAAAGGGGTCAGGAAGATGGCTCAGTGCATAAAGGTACTTACCACCAAACCTGAGTACAACTCCAGGATCCACATGGTGGAGAGAGAACCAACTTATCCTCTGACTCCTACATACATGGACCCATACTTAGACATACACAGACATACATAGACAACACACACACACACACACACACACACACACACACACACACACACACACACACACAAATGCATGGGCACACACAGAGACACACAAATCAATAAATAAATGTGATTTTTTTTCCTGGAGCTGAGGACCGAACCCAGGGCCTTGTGCTTGCTAGGTAAGTGTTCTACCACTATGCTAAACCCCCAACCCCATAAATGTAATTTTTAAAAGTAAAACTATAAAGCCAAAAGGCTACTTGTGAAATTAAGTCTGTTGCATGAAAAAACACTGTTTCACAAATGTGCAACAGCTTAGGGAATCCCACAGCCTGATTTCCAGAAATGAGCAGAAGACCCCCACATGTGTATGAGTCCTTTGGACACAGTCTGATTCTGAAAAGCAGAGAATTGATCTACTTTTTCTTTGAAAATCATTTCATTTCAGGCCCCGCCCTCTATGTCTCTCTGTTAGCACTCTAATTTTGTATGTGAAAAAAAAAATGGTTCCAGGCAAAGAAAGTAGGAAGTAACAGAAACACTCTCCTTAGAATTTAGAACACTGTGTGGAAAGAACAGTCAGAGGGGACCGGGAGGGTGGGGCTTGGTTTGCCTCACATATGGGGCCCACCAAGGGGAGGCAATTTTATAGGTTCAGTTTTTTCTCTCTTTCATTTTCAATGCTGTTTTAATACAGTGTCTCGAGGTTGATGTAAGGATAAATTAAGTAATGCTGTGCAGTGTGCTGATGGAGCCATGTCTTGCATGTGTGGAGAGCTCAATAAATTTTACTGTCACATTCTCCTTTAGATTCAGATATGTCTCAGGCTTTTCCCAAAATTCTCAGCCTCAAACTTCCCATCTGCTAGCTTTCTATGCAACCCTCAGGGTAACCTCTCAGCTTAACAAAATGGGACAATACTAATATAAATAAAATAAAGCTGGTAGGAAATGGTAGCTCATGGCTATAATCCTAGCACTCCAGAGACTGAGGCAACAAGACCACCAAACTTTGAGGCCAGGATGGGTTACCCCAAATGAAACTCCGTCTCAAACATGTATTTGTTACACAAGCAACGTCATTCATAATGACCTGGGCTCAATTTCAGTGGGGGGACAAGGGTGGGATTTCAGAATCTGCAGCCGCCCCAGCTTGAAGATGATGGAAGGTACTCTACCCCAGTGGTGTTCGGAACTTTCAACATCGCTATTTTCCATTTTCAAAAGCTTTATTTAACCATTGTATTCTGAGGCTTTCTTCAGGGCTAAGTATAGAGCAAAGCAAAGGAGTGCAAACCACTCACGCTGAGCTGAAATGAGCAGTGTTCTCGCCAAACCCTCACAGAGCGTTAATGGCCTCTCTAATTTCTCCGTTATTTTCCAGTGTTGACTACCTATTCTGGAACTGCTCATTCTGTCTCTCCTAACCCGGCTCTCCTCTGCTGGGAAAAGGACCAAATTATTCCACATCTGTCCCCCTCCATACCTCTATTTTGGGGGGTTTCAGCTTGCATTCTGAGTTTACAACTTACTGGGCAGCTGTGGATGATGGTGACAGGGTCTGATCAGCCAGTCCTAGACAAGGGAGATAGATGTAGAAGAATGTTTTATGACAGGAAAATCACTCCCAGAAAAAGGAGAAATTGCTGTCTCTGATCAGCACTTCAAGTGCATTGGCCTACTAGACTGTTTTGGATGGTAAAAGGTGGTTCCACATCTTTCCAAAAGCTGACAAAATTGAAGATGAACTACCTCTGTGGCAGTACACAAAAGCAGGGACTGAGTGGTAACCATTTTGACTAAGGCTCTAGTAGCTTTAAACTTAATTCTGAAAGGAGCTGGTGGCAATCACCTACTCATTGGCAATGCAACTTCTACACATATCTGTTCTAGAAGTTCATCATCTTAATACTGGGCATAGTATACTGGCATGACATCTAGCAGAAGCTTCTAAAACTAAAGAAATGGCGAAAAACAGAACTGCCAGTCACCAAAAAAGATTGTGATGAATGAACAATGGGAACAGAAGAAATATGCAAGACAATAATTATTGAGGATTCCTACAAATGTAAACACCAAACCACAGATGTAGAAAGCTCAGAGAACGTCATGTAAGATGAATGCCACCACAGAACTACACCTGGACACGTTCTGCACAAACGTTAAGGGAAAGAGCAATGAAGATAAAATCTTGAAGGAAGCCAAAAGAAAATGAACGACTCTGACTAATTCTACTTCAGACATAGACAACTGCACTGTATGCACAGCCTTCTCATTCCCTCACCCCTTACCTGTCGGGGACTGAAAACAAAAATGAGATCCATTGGGTTGGAGACATGGCTCAGTAGTGAAGAGCACTGGCTGCTTTTCCAGAGAACCCAGGTTTGATTTCCAGCACCCACATGGAGGCTACTAACTGTCCCTGCTCCCGTCCTAGGGCATGGGACACCCCCTTCCTGAGCACCAGGCACACAAGTATTACACAGATATACATGCAGGTTAAACTTCCACACATATAAAATTTTAAAGAAAGAGAATTAGGTCTATTTTTCCCTTTGAAACCATGAAAGCAAGAAGTAGAAGAAAATATTTGAAGCACTGAGTGAGAAAGCCTGACAACATAGTACTTAATAGAATGTAAAGCTGTCCTTCAACAATGAAGGAGAAACAAAGGGCTCAGACATAAAATTATAGAAAGTTATTAGATTTGTCTTTCAAGAAATATTAATGGAAATTCTCCAAAGCAAAATAAAATGGTATCGGTTTAAAACTCTGATCTTCATAAAGAAAGGAGGAATTTTAGAGGAGAAAATTTTATTCTTAAACATTTAATTGATCTAAGAATTAACTATTGGTCAAAAGTTGCAGCATATTGCTACAAGTTTGTTGCATATGTAAAATGAACAACCACAATGATAAAGGGACAAGATAGAGGAATTACAAATATTTTGTTATTAAATGGTACTTGTACTACTATGAATGGAAATAGCTGATTAATTAAAAGTAAATTCATTATACATCTATACCTCAAAATCAAGAGTACCTACTAAACACTTTCTGAAGTAATCATATGCTGAGAAGAAAAATATCTTAAGAGTTATATAAGAATGTTTCATCCACATCACAAAAAGTGGAAAAAGAGAAACCCAAAAGCAAAGAGCAAGAGCAGCAGGTAGAAGCCAGATACAAGCATTGCAAATATTAACTGTGTCAACATTTGAACTACAAACACTTCAAATGCCAGTGGTCAGAACACCTTCATTAGAGGCCCAAGATTGTCAGAGCTGTCAAGAAGAAAAACTTTAAACATCAGTGTCACCAATTAGTGTCGTAGATATATTGTGCACCCCAATAAATTTATGTGGGGGACAGAGAACAGAACAGTCATAATATTAAACATAGAAGTTAGGCAGTGGTAGCACACACCTTTAATCCTAGCATGCCAGAGGCAGAGATCTGTCTGGATCTCTGTGAGTTCAAAGCCACACTGAAAACAGCCAGACATGGTGACATCACTTCTCAGGAAGTGATGGCAGAAAGCAGGAAGGTATATAAGGTGTAAGGACCAGGAACTAGCTTGGTTAAGCTTTTAGGCTTTTGAGCATCAGTTCTGCTGAGATTCATTTTGGATGAAGACTCAGGGGCTTCCAGTCTGAGGAAACAGGATCAGCTGAGGAGTTGGCAAGGTGAGGTAGCTATGGCTTGTTCTGTTTCTCTGATCATTCAGCGTTCATCCCAATACCTGGCTCTGGGTTTGTTTTTATTAATAAGAACTTTTAAGATTTGTGCTACAAATCAGCCCAGGGTTCTTTTGCTCTAATGAAATGGAAATTGGGAATAAGCAAAAGTTAATTAGCTTGGTGTCAACAATCCTGAGCTAAAGAGTGCTGGCACCCTCCTAATGTTACAGTTCTGGGCTTTGAGTACCTTGGAAAGTCAGAACTCTTGAGACCTTATTGTTACAGCTCTGACCTTGGGGATGTAGACCTCTCTATTCTCAGCTCCGAGCCCAGGATGCTGTAAACCTCTGCCTTTACTGTTTCAGATCCCCAGCAGCTGGAACTCAGCGACCCTCTGGAATTCTCAGGGCTTGCAGTCCTTCCAAACTCTGACCTCTTTGCAGCCCTTCCCTGTCCACAGCTTGGCTCTTCCCAGCCATGTGTTCTGCAGCCTCAGCTCTCTACCTTCGACCTGCTCAGTGCTTGGGCTGTCCTTCTCAGTCTCCAGTTCCCACAGACTTGGCTCCTACCCACTCTCTGGGGCTGTCAGGGATGTCTGACGCTTCCAGCCCAAAAAGCTGTGTCTGCTGCTTGTGTTATCAGCTCTGCTTGCTCTACCTGTAATAAAAGCACAGAGGCTTTATGGGGGCTTAGGCTGCAGCCCCCAGGAGAGGGGCAAAGTGTGAGAGAAGAGTGGGGTGAATACTGCTGATCCATATGGGCAGTCATCCGTGTACTCCATCTATAATGTTCCAGGGAGGTGTTTCTCCCTGACCAGATTAAGGACTGCTGTGTGGATAAGTCTGGATGAGATTCTGGCTGAGCATCTGGAGCAGCTGTAGGCTGGTTCATCTAAGCAGCATCTGAAGCTGCCGTGGCCACATTTGCTTGAGTTATTCAGAGTATTTTGAACAGCTGGAACCAAATCCAAGCCTTCCTGAGAAAAGCCCCAGCTGGAAGGATGGCCACGGTAGCAGCGGTGGTTTCCACAACTGGGAAGAAAACTCTTCTCAGGAATCTGGGGCTGGTGTGAAGTCTTTCCTGGGCAGGAGCAACTAGAGCAGAGTCTTCTGAGCAGCTGTGTGGTGGTTAGAGCAGCTGGGACCATCATGATGCCTGCTGGAGAAGTAGCTGCTTCATTGGCAACTCCCGTAACCTCCCCAAAGATGAAGGACTGAAGTGCTTTCCTCGGCCCTGAGGGACCTGAAGAAGCCATAGCAGTAACATTACAGCTCCATGGGACACCACCTCTGTGTGACCTGGAAGTCCTGTTTCTGCACAGTTGACGCAGGAGGGATCTGGTAGTTGTCCATCAAGATTTTTGTGTGGCCTCTAATAGCTTCAGTCATTTAAAAGGAAAAGAACATTAAGGAATGTTTGCAATAAGAATTTAGCCCAGAAATAATATGCTTCTTTAATAGGTCTTACCTAGCATTGTTTAATCCCAGACCAGTCATTCCAGAGAGGATTGAGACCACTGGTATTTCTCTTAAATACACATATGGATTAGAAGTAAGTGGATGGAGAACAGTATACCACAGCGACACCAGGAAGTAGAGTTGCTATATCCATTTCATACAGAGCAGGCTTCAAAGCATGGGAAAGGACCATGACACGGCAATAAAAGGTCCATCCTCTAAGAAAACATACAAGCACACAATATGTATGCTGTACATGTGTATGTGCCTAATAACTGAACGTCATAATAAATAAAGCAAAAAAAGATAGAACTTTTGAGGAGAAACAGATTAAATCCGCCATTGCAGTTCCAGTCTTTAATACCTGTCTACTAGAAGTGAACAAATCCAACAAACTGAAAATCAGAATGTAGCTGAACTCAACTGTACCACCAAACAGATATATAATTCCCATTTATAGAGTACTTGATCTCATAACAGAAAAATATGAATTCTACTCCAACTTGTTTTGAACATTTACCATGATAGGCTGACTGTACTGCAGGACATAAAGCATACCTCACCAATGTAAAAGAAAAGGTACCAATGCTGGGAAAATGCTCAGAGAGTAAAGTGCTTGCTATCACAGGACTGAATTCAGAGCCTATGCACCCATATAAAAAGCCTGGGATGGCCAAGTATATCTGTAAACCTAGAGCTTAAAGGCCAGGCACAGGTGAATCCCCTGCGCTTTCTGACCAGCAATGCAGCCAATTAGGGAGCTCCAGGTTTAGTGAGCGATCCTGTTTCAAAAAGATAAAGTGGTGAATGACAGAGGAAGACACTAAATATCAACCTCTGGTCTCTTCACACACACACACACACACACACACACACACACACACACACACACACATTTACTACATATATACACATATACACAAGTGTCTATGCTCAGACTACGATAGAATCAACAGAAAAATTTCTAGAAAGTGCAAAATATTGGGAGGTTAAGTGATACAGTTCTAAATAATACATGATCAAAGAAGAGATATGAAAGATATTTAAAAAATATTTTGAACTGCATAAAATAAAAATACAACTTGTTGAATTTTTGAAATACAGAGATAGTTCATTGATGAGTCTTTATGGCACTTTACAGATACATTATAAAACACAAAATACAGCAGAGGACTATGCTGCATGTACTTTTCCCAGGGAGACCTGAACAAACAAGCATCTGTCCACCCCAGGTAGGGCACCAATGAGAGGCCAAAGCGATGATTACATACATCTACATTGGTGAACCAGTGAGTTTGGTGGAGTCACCCCAGATGCATAGACGGCTGAAACAGGACATCACTGAAAAGCCCCACTCCATCATGAGTGGCACTCCGCCACAATGACACAGCCACAGAAGCCGCTTCATGGAGTCCCCCCTCAGTTATCTTCTGCCCTCTACACACTCCTCTGTCTTCCAAGATCACATGCAGCTGGTAGGCAGGTAAGAGTAAGCGTAGAATCCCAGGGCAGAGCCCATGACTACCCCCTTTCTCTTTCTGCTGGGGAGTGTTAACAGCCCTGTACCACCACCCCTAGAACAAGCTGTCACTACATTGTCCTACTTGTTTCATTGTTATGACTATGTGGTCAGTTACCTGTGCTCCATATTGGCTGATGTTCATGTCAGCCCCCAAAGAAAAAGCTGTATTACAACAGACTATCAATACAAATTATACAAAGAACTCTTAAAACTCGATAACAGGAAAACAAGCAACTTCATTAACATGTTGGAAAACATGAAGATGTAGCTCACCAATGAAAATGTACATAGAATATGCATAAAATAAGATGCTTACCAACATATATCATTAGAGTGATGCAAGGTGTAGACAATGACAGACACTGTAACAACTAAGCTCCAAACACAGAAAACCAAATGCGGTGGACTGGATAGTTTTTATAACACAGGCTGGAGACCGCTGGAAGGAGGGAACCTCAGTTGAGAATATACCCCACCAGACTGGTCTGTAGGCAAGTCTGTAGTGCATTTTCTTAACTAATTGTTACGAGAGGGCCCAGCCCATTGTGGATGTGTCCTGGGTGCTAGTAAGCAGCACTCCTCCATGGCCTCTACATAAGCTCCCGTCTGTCCCTCTCTTGACTAGCTATTGGCCATTCAGCTCTTTATTAGACCATCAGGTGTTTTAGACATTTAAACCATAACACAGCTTCACAGAGTTAAACAAATGCAACCTAAAAGAATGCAACACATCTTTGCATCACTAAACAAATGTTCCACAGCATAAATGAGTGTAATACATCTTCAACTAATATTCCACAACAAAATCCCTTTCTTCCTAACCTGCTTCTGGTTGTGACATTTTATCACATCAGTAGAAACTCAAACTAATACATGTAAAAATATATGAAACAACAGAAATTCTCATTCTCTGGTGGTAGGAACTAAATAAAATACCATAGCTACATTTTTTTTCCTAGTGGCATCAAAGAGGCTACCCCCAAAGATTCAAGCCCAGGACTGATGCCAGTAGTTTGAGAAGTTACTCTCTCAGGGACCTCCACACAGGTAAAGCTGGATCATTTATTATGGACTGAAAAGAATTTTAGAATGATTCAGAGTGAATCGAAGTGAGAAAATTTATTAGGAAGAGATAAAGAGAATGTGTGCCAAAGACTTAAGCCATTGAGACAGGGACACCTGTGGAAGGCTTCATGCTGACTATAAATGTGACTCTATGGCTTTGAAAAATTACATTGCTCAGAGGAAAAAATTGATAAGGTTTTAAGATGAAGCAAACTTTAAAATTTAAATTCAATTCTCTAAAATATTGTGAAAATGACTCTTACCTAAAGCAATCTATAGATTAAATGCAATCTCCATAACAACTCTCATGCCATTCTTTATTTAAATGGAAAGTCAATCTTAAAATTTATGTGAAAACACATAGACTCCAGCTAGCCAAGCCAATCTTAAGCAAAATGCACAATGCTGTACGTGTATCATCATAAATGATTTCAAATTATACTATTGGGTCACAGTAACAAAAAATAGCATGCATTGGCATAAAACCAGAATTGTAGATGAGTATTCCAGAATGAGTTTAACAGTAGGCTGATAAGCAAGGACTTATTAGCCCTGCTGTAGCTGCTTCTGCTCATGTTGGCCATCCATATGCTACAGAGACTAGTTGTCTGGAGAAATATGTTACAGATCTTTGAATGTCCCATAGCTTTTGGGTGAGGATGTATGGCTTTTCTCAGAGAGAAAAAAAACAAAACAAAACAAAACAAAAAACACCTATTTCCCCCATATAGGACACCCATGACAAACAAAGAACCATCCTACCCAAGTCTACCTTATTGAGCCAGGGCTATGTACAGGAGTGTGGGTGACTCAAAAGCCCATTCATGAAAGCCCGACTCCCTGAAGCTCCTTGTACAACTTGTATGCAAGCTTGTTTCCCCCCATACTCTTTACAACCTTGGTCCGGCAGTTGTGAATCTTCTAATTTTCTGAGCTTCCTGATCTTAAGTTTCATGAGCTTCCTGAACCTTGTAAATTTCCCAGCTTCCTGAATCTTATGAGCTTCAGTTTGGAGGAAATAGCCCCCAAATTTAAGTACCATGCTTTGTACACTGTCACACACAAGGCCAAAGTTTTTTTCTAAAAAATAAATAAACAAAACCCTTAAGGCCAGGCAAATAAGAGGGACTCTTAGTTTTGGGAAAGATCACTACTATTCTTCACCACCCACTGGAGGGGTCCTGAGCATGGTCTTCATGTGGCCTCATGAAGTGGCTTAACAATGATACCAAAATGGCAAATTAGAATCCAGCCATGTCTTCAAAGGCTATGAGCATAGTTTATTGTGATCTGACTCTTAGGAGCACTTTTCATTCATTTTAGGGGCAAAGCCCACTATTCTGGAGTTAGGACATGTCCTAAATATTTTACCACTTATTGGGAACTTTGAGCCTTTTGAGAGGATAGTCAGAATCTTGTGGTTTCTAGAAATTTCTGAACTTTAATATTGTCATCAGAATCTAGTTTTTTAGGACTGCACATAAGATTACCTATCTACCAAAGTATGCCATCGTTTTTAAAGCTACATTAATTATTTTTGTATTTTTAAACAGGTGAGGGCTACCTCTCAATCCCTATGGAATAAATACATACAAGTTTATTACATATATGTAATATACATGCTTATTGCGTAATCTAGTTTCTGCTGTTGGAATCAAGCAGATATTTTGATTTGGGATATAATGGAACTGCAGTAGTTTGAGAGAGTATGGTCCCAAGAGGCTTAGGAGGTGTGGCCTTGGTGAAGGAGGCATGGCGTTGTTGGAGGAGGTATGTCACTGGGGGTGGGCTTTGAGGTTTCAAAAGCCTACACCCTTCTACTTGGCTCTCTCTCTTTCTGCCCCATGGTTTCTTTCTTTTGTATGTTGCCTTGGTTATGGTATCTCTTCATAACATTAGAAAAGTAACTAAAACAGAAGTTGGTTCCAGGAGTGGGGTATTGCTGTGATGGGCCTGACTGTGCTGGTTTTTGAGAAATGTAGATGATATTGGGATTTTGGACTAGCAGAGCAGTTGAATGATGTTAGTGGAGCTTAACAGGCCACCCTAGTAGGAGCTTAAAAGATAGTAGTGCTAAGGACAATATAGACTGTGGAGGCCCAGCAAAGAGGTCTCAGAAAGGAACAATACTGGCAACTGGGTTAGAGATCATTCTTATGATACTTTGGCAAAGAATGGTAATTCCTTTTGTCCTTGTCCTAAGAAATTTTCCTGACTCTAAACTGAAGAGTTTTGTACTAATTTCATAGATAGATGAGATTTCAAGATATCCTAGTACTGACTGCTTCATGTGGCTATTCATGATTACTCTTATACAGATCTACAATAAAAACAAACAAACAAACAAACAAAAAACTGCAAGCAGGGCAAAGGGAATTTAAAAAAATCTCCAGTTTAAGGAGAAAAAAGAGCACAATTTAGTGAAAAAAGGAAATTTAATGTTGGAGCTAAGGCTTATGCTGAAAGAGATAAGGAGAAGCCTGAGGAGAAATGGAATGAAGGGAGTGTTGTCCTCAGGGCAAGACCCTCACCAGCTAATCCTGCAACTTGTGGAAAGAAAAAGGTCTGAGGGATTTTCTTTACCTAAAAAGCAACTACAAATATGTGCAAACGATGCAAATGTACAGGAAGGGTGCCAGGCTCCATCCTGACCAAGCATCCTAACTCGGCAGCATTGGCAACATGGTTCTGGCTTTAGAGTCATGAAGGATAAAAAGTAAAAGAGTTGTGGAATCTTCCTCTGCAGTTAAGGAAAGCTGCTGAGGCCAGGCATGTGGCAGGGAAGCCCCAGTATGAAAGCCCAGAGGAGCTGTGTGAAGATGTGAAGAAAAAACCTGGGAGACACAGAGATGGTGGAGGTCCCAGAATCATGAGATACCTGCTGAGGAAAGCTGCTAACACGTATGGAACCAGTCCCAGAGTGTGTTTCGGTCTGCAAAGCTAGAAGGGTGGGGCCATCTAAGCTCTTTGGCATCAGACAAGCGTTACAAGATTTAGAGTTTGCCCTCCTGGATTTCTGAATTTCTGTCTTGCTTTTGTCCAGTATTTCCTCACTATGCTACAATCCCTCCCTTTTGGAATGGCAATGTATAGTCTGTGCCATTGCAGGCTGGAAAGAGGGAATTTGCTTTCTGATTTGATTTTACAGGGGATTACAACTAAGAGATTCTCCTGAGTCTCAGAAGAGACTTCGGACTTTTAAACTGTCTGGAGACTGAAAGGCTAAGAGGACTTTGGAAGTTGGATTGTATTTTGCATTATGATAGGGCTACAAACCTGTGTGGGCCAAGAAGCAGAATGTGGTGCTTTGAAGGAGAATGCTCCCAGAGGCTCACATGTTTGAATGCTTGGTCCCTAGTTGGTGGAACTATTTGGGAAGGATTGGGAAGTGTGGCCTTGTTGAAGGAGGCATAGACTTGTTGGAGGGGATGTGCCACTGTGGGTGGGCTTTGGGGCTTCAAAAGCCCACACCATCCTAGTTGTCTCCCCTTCTCTCTGCCTTGCATGTTGCTGTCTCAACATGTAAACTTTCAGCTGCTGCTCCAGGTCCATGTCCGCCTGCATGCTGCCATGTCCCCTGCCATGATGGTCCTGGACTAATCCTGAGGAACTGTAAACCATAATCAACTCTTTCTTGTATAAGCTGCCTTGGTCATATATCTCTTCACAGCAAGAGAAAAGTAACTAAGACAAACACAACAAAGGAAAGCAGCTTTGAAGTCAAGGGCAGGAAACGCATCATGTCACTTGGAATCTGGATCACTTTACAGGGGTTTGGGACTGTTAGATAGATGTTACTTCATTAATAGTCCCTAGATCTTGGACCAACCAGTAGTTGCTATTGGGCTTTAAAACAGAAGAACGGGGTTTTACCTGGGAACTGTCAACGTCCAAATGGCCATATCTTAGCAATTTTAAAATACGAGGTTGAAGTCCCTGTATGCCTCTTGCTAATAGGAACTTGTCATTTGTGGGGATAACGATGAGGCTCTTTTAAGTAGATGTGATGGTTAGAGCATTAATTGCCCTTTCTGGAATCTTTACATCCTGAACTTGAGCATCTACTTGCAATCATAATTTTGGAGAGACATTCTGAGTTTCCTTTTAAAAAATTGACTTAGTAATTTATGCTCTTATAAAAAAAAATCTGCTCTAGGAACAATTGGAGGATTACTATAATTCTAAAAACTTCCTTCCTACAGGACACTCAGGGAGACCTAAGAAAGCTTACAAGAAAACACTGTTCCAAAACTACATGTAAAAGACTTTGTGAGCTGGGCGGTGGTGGCACATGCCTTTAATCCCAGCACTCAGCAAGCTCCAGGAAAGGTGCAAAGTTACACAGAGAAACCCGGTCTCGAAAAACCAAAACAAACAAACAAACAAATAAATAAATAAAGACAGACAGACAGACAGACTTTGTGAATCTTTTGGTTTGAGTTCCATAACTATCAGTTTATTATAGTTTTGTCTGGAAGGGGGTTCTGGATTATAAATTAGCTCACAGAGTGAAGTCATGTTGCCTAAAAGGAAATTAATTTTTTTTTACCGGTCCTATCAAGAGTTTTTTGGGGATCTTTGATGATAGTTACTTACTTGAGGATGCTTCAGTGGGAAGTCTCCAATGGCCATCATTGGAGCTAAGAGTCCATTCTTCCTTTGGAAGGTGTGACATTCTTGCTTTCAGTGTCTGTCCCATCTCTTTACAAGAGTGTAAAGCCCTGGATTTGTATGTTTGTTTCTCAAGACTCTGTTGTGAGCCATTCTTTTACCAATGCCCTGTTTCTTCAGAGAGGTAGCAGGCTCTGGCCCCTTTGTAGTCCTCATTTTTTTTTCTTGAGGTTTTTCTGGGTAGATAGGAACTTATTTTCTTAGGGAAATACATTATTCCTTAGAATTTAGGTTATTAATTGGGCTTTTCCTATGCCTGCAATCATTTCCACTGGACCTTTTTGAGCTACCTCTATTTTATCTCTGTGGTTAAAAACCCTAAAAGCCAAATTCAATAGTTATTTTACAGATGTCTGGAATCCCAATATCTGTTTTTCTATCTTCTTCCTAATGTTTGGAGCAGATGGAATGACAAGCTAAGTAGCTAGCAAGATCTCACCTTCATTAGAGCTGAGATCAGTATTTCCATATTCCCCTAACATCTCAGAGAGATAGTCTAAAAATAGGGCCAGAATCTCATCTTTATTTTAGATTGTTTCTATAATGGTTAAGAAAACAGTTGAGTCCCAGTAGCCCAGCTAACTTAAATTCTTTTAACCTGAATGTTGGGAGATGAGTTCACAGGTTTTAGAGTGCATCATAGCTGAAACAAAACTTTGAAAGTAACTTAAGGTTAGACTAAGATGTTTTGTCACATAGCTTTGAGGTGAAAAATCCAAGAAGACAATCTAAGATTTTAGAAAGGCACATAGTTGAATGAGGAACTCATTAAGGCCAAGGAACAAGAACAAAGCAGTCCAATTATCATTAGCTAATGTGTCTTTCTTGCTAGGATTTGTTGATGACCGAAGGTGATGACTAATTCCTTATACACATTTTTCCCCTCAATCTCCTGACATAAAAATCCATTGATGAGTGGATATGCACCCTAAAGATTTAAAATAGAGCTGACTAATTTGTTTTTTGTGTGTATGAAAGTTTAGATTTTTGATTGCTTTAAGATTCCTTATAAGACCCCTTTTCAAGATAAGTAATAAAGTGATTGGTCCTTTCTTTGTAACCACAAAATGCAGCCTGCCAGTAAAAGAACTGATTGAGAAGAATATCTTGCTTGCTTACACTCTGTTAATCTGCAACAAGTTGCTTGGGTCTGAATGTATGTGGGTTCTTGAGGATAACTTGTTTTTCACCTGTAATATGTAAAATGTTTAATCATGTAAGAGATATAGAAAATATGCTGGTTTTTACTTGTGTTCACTGTAATCATTCACTTGAAAAACAGAGTATAACCATATTGTAATTTCTATATTGCCTTATGATTTTGTTGGAGTATAAAAGCTATAGAGGAAAAATAAAGAGAGAGAAGGAAGAATGACAGAATAAGGAAGAATAAATATATAATTAGAGGGGAGACATCAGTAATAAAGATAGAGTTAGGAGGAAAACATCAAGAATGAGAGAATAAGGAAGAATAAAGGTGGAGTTAGGAGGAAAACATCAAGAATGAGAGGAAGAAATCACCAGGAAAATAAAGAACAGAGAATACAGAAGAAGAATGAAGAAGGAAACCATGAAGAGAGTGTGTGAGTGTCTTTTCCCCTTTACCCACTTCTGATAAAAGTCTTAGTATGCCAACTCTTGGATTCCCTTTGAGACCTGTGCTGTAGCAGGCTGGTCCCCAAAGCAGCGAAACCCCTGATAGGGGGTGTCATTAGTTCCCAGAGGCAAATGAACAGACATTTTTGTGAATCTCAAGTAATTTGGGGTTCTGATATAATGCCATAGATATCTGACCATGAATCCTAAGATCATTTACCTTCCATTTTGCAAACTAAATCAAATTGCAAGGTTATACCACAGTTAGAATGCTTTTGGTAGGCTCAGCTTTTCAATTTTCTAAATTAACCTGTGGCCAAACAGGATGGCATAAATTTTAATTTTCTTTTCTTAATGGCATGTTGTTTTTTTGTTTTTTTTTTTTTTTTAAGTGCCCCATTTATGTAAGACGAAGCCTAAAGGCAAATTCTTAGTGATAAATTTTGGTTACTTAGAGCTTTGTTCCCATTTCACTTGTTATCTAAAAGCAAAAGAAAAGTTCACATAAAATATGGGACACTCCTTTACTTGCCCTTAAAATACACGACTGGAAGACACTGGCCTATCTTATGTTGCCATTTCTCAGGTGATGAGTGCGCCCAAGGCTTAGGTGACCAGTTATCCTGCAGGAATCTTGATAGTTCTTCTCTGGGTATGCCACATTATATTTCCTTTTTGTAGTTTTAAAGTTGTGATAAAGGATATGATCTCCTGAGCTGGGCATAGTGGCACACACCTTTAATCTCAGCACTAGGGAGGCAGAGGCAGGTAGATTTCTGTGAGTTCAAGGCTAGCCTGGTCTACATAATGAATTCCAAGACAGCCAAAGCTATATAGAGAAAACCTGTTTCAAACAGACAGACAGACAGGCAGACAGACAGACACACAGACAGGCACACACACTCACACACTCGTATCTCCTTCAGAAAAGCTAACAAATTTATTAAGTAGAGATAAGGAATCGTGTGCTTTAGATTTAATTGCAGAGGTTTAGAGAAGGGGACACATTAGTTGGCTACTGTCACAAGGGTTGTATGTGATTCAGTGGCTTCTTATGTTGTTCGGGTGTCTCATTAGCACAGTTGCCAGGGCATCCATCAGTCTCATAAGGTGCATGGCTTAATGAATGCAATTTACAACCAGGTTTGAAATTAAGCAAGGGTTTAAAATTACCCAACAATTAAGTCTAAAAAAATATGATTTTCTTTTTTTCTTTTTTTTGGGGGGGCTGAGGATTGAACCCAGGGCCTTGTGCTTGCTAGGCGAGCGCTCTGCCACTGAGCTAAATCCCCAACCTTCTCTTTCTTCTCTTAAAAACAACAACAACAACAACAACAACAACAACAACAACAACACTTCCTTTTGTAAATGAAACTGTAAGGTGGTTTTTCAGATTCATTATTTATATCAAGTAATGAAAGAGAGGAGTGGAAATAGTTAAGTTCAAAGCTACAAACATTCTGGTCCAAAGTAAGGTAGAGTGTTGTTCTGTTTTGGAGATACCACTAGGAGGATGTGCTGTGTATCTCTGTAGGTAATTTCAGCTTTATCAGTTGGGTTGAAGTATCTGGCTCCCTATAGATTCCTGAGTAAGGGATTTATTTCTCTTCCTTTGTTTTCTTAATTTTCCATATTTTTCTAACGTGCTTTACTTTGGTAGTTGATTATAAACTAAACATACTCTTGCCATGCAATCTAGGGACTACAATTCTTTTTATTTATGCAAAGGGATTGACAGCTCTATACAGGAACTTGCACATAGCACATAGATATTTCTAGAAGCCTTACTCATCAAGAACAAAACCTGTAAGCAACCAAGATGATTCTCAGTTGGTGAATGAACAAAAATTACTAAACATGCTGACAATGGATTTAGTACTAAAAAGAAATGTTGTCAAACTATGAGAAGACACCAAGGAAAGTAAAATTTACTTTACAAATGTAAGAAGCCAAAATTCCAACTGTATATATTGTCTTAGTTAAAGTTTCTGTTACTGTGAAGAGACACCATGACCATGGCAACTCTTATAAAGGAAAACATATAATTGGAACTGGCTTATAGTTTCAGAGGTGTAGTCTGTTATCATCATGGTGGGAAGCACTGCAGCATACTGGCAGACATGGGTGCTACAGAAGGAGCTGAGAGTTCTACATCTTGATCCACAGCCAGTAGAAGTAAATGCCCCACTAGGCCTAGCTTGAGCATCTGAGACTTGGAAACCCACCCCCACAGTGACACACTTCCTCCAACAAGGGCACACCTATTTTAATAAGGCCATACCTCCTGGTAGTGCCACTCCCTATGAGTCAAGCATTCAAACACCTGAGTCTAAGGGAGCCATTCCTATTCAAACCACCACATATATCATCATCAGAAAGGTAAAAGTATGTGTATAGTAAACAGACGAGTGGTTGCCAGGAAAAAGAGAAGAGTGGCCAGGCAGAGATACTGTTCTGTGAGACACTATAATGGTTGACACTATAAATGTAATTAGCCTTTTGTCAGACTGTATAATACAAGAGTGAATCTAAATGTACACTGTGGACTTGGGGTGACAATAATGTGTTGATGTAGTTTCACAGGTTGTAACAAATGTACCACTGTGGTACACAATGTCAATAGCAGGGCTGTGCCTGTGTGGGAACAGAGGGTACACCGAAACTCTCTGTACTTTCAGTTCAGCTTTGACATGAATCTAAGATGCTCTTAAAACTAAATTCCATTAATTAAAATGTCTTTGATTGAATTGTTAGAAATACAAACCTGTGTTTTGCCAAATTAAAAATAATTATTTTTTGAATCATGGTATAACTAATTAACTTTCAGGTAATATGATTTGACATGAGAATTCATAGTCAAAATTTCTACATTTCTACATTTATATTTAAACTAAATATAATTCAATAAAGTACTTATTATGGATTCTACTGCCAGTCACTTTGACAAGAACTATTGAGAAATATTAATCTTAAAATACATAGTTCAGAGATGTTAGATCATCTTTATTCATGAAATTATGTTCCAAGAAAGAGTCTGGATTTCATTTATGCAATTATGCTGCCCTGCATCTCATTCCACATTTGCATCCCTTGTTAACCTTCCTCTACAGATGAAGAGCCCCACATCATGGCAGATGATTTGCAATATACACACAGTGATGCTAAAGGGCTTCAGATAGGATCTGAAAGTCTATATGATTTGCAATTGTAAGCTACTTCAAAATTTTTCCAAGTAAGGACAATAGTTGTTCTACCAAACAAATATTCACAAGGAGAGATTAGAGAACTTGATGATCATCTTATGTTTTACAAGAATGAGAGAATGTAACCTTTTTTTTTTCCAGTTCTTGCCTAACTTTTCCTTAGATTCACAAGACATTTTATTGACATGCCTTTTGAAGCCTACACATATTTTCTAAATCAGGGTCCCTGAGACTTTTTCCTTTTTCATTTTCTTGTCTGTACTTCACTTGTGTGTGTGGTAGGACAATTGTTTGTTATTTGTCTGGCTGGTTCTAAGCTAGAATATTGCTATGTAGCCTAGGCTGGCCTCTATTCACAATCCTCCCAAGTGCTGGATCACAGGCATGGGCCATTGTGCCAAGTGCTTTGTTGTCAGTGAGTATGGATTATGGGTGCAGTAGAAGCACTTGCAAAGGACCAGTATGTTTGTTTGCTCGTTTGTTCATTTGAAAGTTTCTGGATGAGAGTACTAACTTAGGAATTCTGTACCACTTTTTTTCCTCTCCAATCCCCTTTTACAGTCTTGGGAGCTCTGTGGATACCTTTCTGGAGGTTCCACTCTAGAAGAAAAAAACTTGCTTATTTAAACAGAGCGTCTATTGGGCTACACCTTAAATGGGGTTGAGTGAACCAATGAATTAATGGACAAAATTAGATGATAGATAGGTAGATAGATAGATAGATAGATAGATGGATGGATGGATAGATAGATAGATAGATAGATAGATAGATAGATAGATGATAGATACATGCATACAAACTGATACATATATTAATAGAAAATAGATGATTGAGGGATAGGTTAGATATATGATGAATAAGTAACAGCGAGATGATAGACAGATGGAGATAGATACATGATAGATAGACAGATACAGAGAGACAGAGACAGACAGATAGATGGATTAAAAACCAGTAGAGACGTTTCATGGAGTTCATGAGGCACTTTTGGTGGAATCCCACTGCCCTGTTACAATAAACGTCCCTTCAGGAGGCCGTCTGTCTTTTTCATCATATGGATATTTCAATCAAGATGTTTTAAGCACTAAACCTCTTCCCTTTCCATGGGCCAGTTTAATCCACAGACTTTAACAGATGGCTTCGCTTGCAGTGTGTCTCTGTCCCTTGGGGTGAGCAGGACTCTAGGCCAAGGACCATCAAAGACCTGCCAGAGGCTTCTGGCTTAAGTACTTCAGAATAACCCAACCCTGACATTTGGCAGGGCTCCAGGGCATTTAGGGTCAAAGGAGGAATGCATAATCAAAAACTCATCTGTGGCCTGTCAGGAGAACCTTTCAATTAAAGCTCTTAATGGTTTCGCAAGAAAGCCACAGTCATTTCCAACACCGGCTTTGAGGGCTAGCAGGCAAACCTGCAAATGGCTTACCCAGCTCTCAGAAAACGCTTGAAAAGCCAGGCGCCCTTCCAGGTCCAGAAAGCTTCTGAGGCACCCTGACAGAGGTTCGGGTTAAGGAGCTCTGAGAAAAGTTGACTCTACTTCATTAAATCAATGCATTCCTATTGTTTTCAGCAGGGGGAGCTCCTTCATGAGGCAGACTAGACAGAGAGAAAATTGGGAGGATGTGCACAGGGAAAGAATCCCCTTGCTCTGGGTCTAGCTGGCAGTTAGACACTTTAACACAACAGACACAACTGAAATTGTGACACCAACAGCGCTTGTCTCATAAAGACTCAAAGCAGGACGGTAAAACACGCTGTGGAGCTGGAGGGACAATGGCTCAGGGGTTAAGAGCTCTCACTGCTCTTACAGAGGACCTGGGTTCAGTTCCCAGCACACATCAAGCAGCTCAAAACCACCTGTAAGTTCAGTACCAGAGAATCTAATGCTCTCTATGGACTCAGTGAGCATTCCACACATGTACACACATTCCATGTAAATAAAAATAAAATGAACCCTTCAAATAACAACAACAACAACAACAACAGCAAACTAGAGCCAGGCATAGAGACAGAAGCTTTTAATCCCAGCACTCGGGAGGCAGAGACCAGAGGATCTCTGTGAGTCTGAGGCCAGCCTGGTCTACACAGTCAGTCAGGACAATTAGAGCACCATAAGACCCTGCTTAGGGGTGGGGTGGGTGGGGGGAACTGTGCTTATTTTTAACCAGAATATTTGTGGCTTTTGGGTTTAAATGTATTAGCATGTCTTCCTCATCCCTAAATCTAAACAATGTACCTCATAAAAGCACTCTATAATTTCATTTATGGAAGGATCTGTGTACGTACATGCATGTATGCAACTCTGGCTATTGTGCAAGAACTCTACTAACAAGCCAAATCTGTAACCCAAAAGGAAAATGTTAAGATTAAAAAAAAAAAGTCACCTTGTACTTTTTAATTTATAAACAACTTATTTCATGAACATCGTTTAATCTTCAATCCTTGTTGCAAATTACACCCTCTAAGCAATGTAACAAGAAAGTTCCAGAGCATCTAATTGGATGTTATGGAGACATCCAAGGATATCCCCCTCTCTAAATCCTTGCACTTAAATATGAAGTGTGTACGCCCCCTGGCCTCTATTTAATAAACTTAGTATTTTTGCTTCAATGTGACTCATCCTAAAATTCTTTTCTGTAGCCTAGTCAAGGATCCATCTTTACCTGAGTGGAGTTCCCTAAAGGAAACTTCCCCTGGCTGCTGGTAGCAGCACTGGGCCATGTCTCCCTGCCACTGCTGAACATTGCTTGCATTCTTAAAATATTATTTTTGTCTTTGAGTGATTAAAAATGAAGACCACAATGTCCTGAGCTGTCTTCATAGACACTAGGCAAAATCCTAGTCTGGAAGTATAGTCCTGGTTAGAATCTGTCTGTTCCAGCCTTTCTCCATAGTTGCCTGTCTAGCTGAGCAGTCAGTGCTGCTAGGGCCCTCTTCAGAACTCTGCTGTCATGCAGAGTGTTGTTTCCTATGACATTCTTTTTGGTTGCCATAATGGTTGGGAGAGTTCTACTTGCACTTGCTGAGTAGAAGCAGGGGGATGGACCCCTTGCAAAGTGAAGGAAAGAGAATTTGCTGTGGGGTACCCCAGCCTTTGAGCTTTCTACTCTTCTTATAATTTATAACTATAATGCCATAACTACCAGAAAGATGTAATTATCTTCATTCCAGACTGAACTGTTAAGTATACATACAAATTGTTTTCAAATAGTTTTAAAAACAACAGTGCATTTCCCAAGAGTTCAAGGCATGGTATAAAAAAGTATACTTTTTGTATTCAGAAATTTACCAAGCTACACAGAGAAACTCTGTCTCAAAAAACAAAAACAAAAACAGAAATTTACCAAGATTTGGTTTCCATTTCAAAAACTTCCCAAAGGCAGTACTGTTAAATGTGTGTGGGGGCAGTTCAGTCAATCTGCTTTGTCCTGTACATTTTTTCATATAATCACAAGTGTGTAATTATGTCACAAAATAAAAGGGGATATCTGTATAGCAGTGGAATTTTCCATTGCTGCTGACTTTGAGTTGTTTCTGATTCTATACAAACTATTTATTCTTCAGCTCTGTTAAGTGCAGATAGCAACTTAATAACTTAATAGCAACTGTGTTGCACGCCTTTAATCCCAGCACCCAGGAGGCAGAGCCAGATGGATCTCTGTGAGTTCAAGGCCAGCCTGGTCTACCGAGTGAGATCCAGGACAGGTGCCAAAACTACACAGAGAAACCCTGTCTAAAAAAACCAAAACAAAACAAAACAAAAGAACAAGGAGAAAATAATGTTTGTCTGTACTCATATACACTGTGCCATGTAGTAAAGGCTCAACGGACTTCCCCCTCCTCACTGCTGAATAAGCTTTGCCTGTATCTGTGCTCTCAATTTGGCGTTTCTGATCTATTTAAGTGTGCACCTTTTGGTTTCTCTCTTGAACAGGTTTTGATAGCTGCCTGGTTGCCCAGCATAAGCCAATTATAATACACACATGCAGTTTTCATGTCTGGGTGGGAGTCAAGTCTTTATCTTTAGAACAGTACCTTCAATGTTAGTATTGTCTAATGTATGACCATTGATATTCACAGCTATTGAGAACTGATATCCTTTTTGTTCTCTTCCTAGGTCAGGGTATGTATGCATTTGTTTATTTAATGTGTGTGGATGTTTAGCCTTTATGCATGTCTGTGCCTGGTGCCTGTGGAGGCCAGAGGAGGGTCCAGATCTCCCGGAACTAGATTTCAGATGGCTGTGAGCTACCATCTGGACTCCAACCCATCTCTCCAGTCCAAGGGCATTTATTTATGATGTGTGACGTGTAAGTTTATGTCAGGATAGCAAAAGGGGTGTTTAAATATTTGTTATTAAAGAAAGCACATGGACTGCCAAATTCTATGAATAAGCCTATATAAATAACTGATGATCAATTTGGTTCATTACTTTTCTAAGTTAGAAAAGATAGTTCTGGAGCTTCAAGCTATTTAAAGAAATCACTAAGCTGCACACTGTTTTGAAAAACCTAATCCTCCAAGTTCCAGCATGGTTTACATATAACAATAACAAAAAAGTCACCTGTGACTCATTTATGTTTGGTACTATCCAAAAGCTGAGACTATCTCAGACAGACTACACTGTCTGGCCACCTTAGCCTTGGTTCATATACCATAGCCTGAGATGAGAAGTCCACCACATCCACGGAGTCCTTTCTGTACTTGAAGCTTCAGGGTATGTCTTAGAACCAGCTTTCACAATCCATTTACATGATACACAGTTACAAGGACGAAGTTTCGGCTGAAATTTCTGGAAGCTTAAAAGAAAACCATGCCTTGGCTCAGCCATCTTGACACCATTTCACCCTGGCTGCTGGCTGGGAATGTTCTCAGCTGACAGTGATGAATGAAAAAGAAAGCTCACTCCCGATTGTGTATTACCAAAATATCCTTGTTTCAAGATACCACTTTTCATTATATTTAATAAACACATCCCCACCCCCAAAGACAGCACAGAAAAGCTTGGCAAATAAAAATAAGATTCAGAAAAATTTATAAGCTTGGCTTATACATTGCTTTATTTAGAGGATACTTCTCACACATTTTTTTTCTTCCACCCACCAAAAGGAACATGCATAATAAATGTAACTAAGCTTGGCAGGAAATCCATCAATAAGGTTAATTTTAAATGTAGGCAGAATAGTTAATCTCCATATGGCCATCGGGGTTGTTCTTATTTCAAAACCAATGACTTTCAAACAGCCCAACAGGCCTCACTGGAAGAACTGAGAAGGAATCTCAACCACATGGGGAAGTACACCCCGACTCTGAGGAAACATCCTCTGGGAATTTAGTTTTAGGGTCTCTCACAGCCTAGAGTGACCTGTTTCAAACTCCAGCTCAATCACACACATGATCCACAACTTCTGGTGAGACAAAAGCCCCCTATCCCTCAGATCCCTCATCAGCAGAGTAAAGGGACAGCACACAGCATTGCATGGAGTTACATGCTGTGTATGCCGTGGACATGGTGGATTGTTCAGAAGAAATAGTTGTAGCAAGTCTTTCTCTGTCCTGCCAGCCAGCTCCCAAATAATGACACAGAGAAGTCTTTAATTATGAAAGCTCAGCCTTAGCATTGGCTTGTCCCACTAGCTCTTATAACTTAAATTATCCCATTTATTTTAATCTATGTTCTTTTGTGTGGCTTATTACCTCATCATTACCATACTGCTCAATGCTCTTTCCTCCACATGGGCCATTGACTCTGCCTTCTTCTTCTTGCCAGAGTTCTCTCTCTGCCCAAAAGTCCTACCTATGCCTCCTGCCTAGCTATTGGCCATTCAGCTTTTTATTACACCAGTCACAGCAGTACATTTTCACACAATGTACAAATACCCAACAACAAAGGTTATATCTAGCATCCAAAGGTTTTCTTTAAACACTAAGTTGGTAACAGTAGTGGTTCAACACTGGGTGAGGTGTTGCTGGAGACATCACTCGCCTTGGAAGAGGAGGTGGAGAGATAAAGCCTAGGGGAAATTGTGGGTTTTTTTTTTTTAAAGGAACAAAATCTGGTTCTCCTCAAAGCTTTTGTCTTTTCTGTGCCTGTCTTCCATCCAAGACTGAACCTGGAAAGATTTTGAGTCATGTTAGGAAACTGCTCCTTTCCTATTTACTCCTTTGGTATGTATAGAAAATGGGAATCTTGGGAAATATAGGTTTTAAATGCTTTGGTAGTAAGATGGTAATATTTGTTTTCTGGTAGCTGGCAGTGGTCTATGTTACCATGGAGTTTGAGTCATCACACAACAAATTGTACCTGAAAGTGTTAGTTGAGTCTACAGCAATCTTTTCATTACATGGAATTTGCTTAAGTTACAGAGTGAAGTAAATGCAATTATAGATTCCCAGGCATAACATAATACTATTATTTTTTTGACTTTTATTTTAAAGGACAAAAATTACATAGCAAGTGCCTATATAGATGGAGACCAATCAAGTTTTAAATGTGATCTAATCATCTGAGGTGATGGAGTAAGACCAAAGAAGAAACCATCCCTCCTTTAAATGAGCTCTATGACCACTGCTGTGCAGCCTGCATTACATATATATATAATAGGCAGGAAAGGAAGAAGGGAGATAAGGGAGGAGGAAGAAGGGTGGGGAAGGAGAAAAAGAAGAGAGGAGGGAACTATGGTCTTGGGGTTTCTCTCCTCTGTTCTCTTCTCTAAGGTCTCATTCAACTTTAGAAGTCTCAGAGTCTGTGGAGGGATGACGGGGAGTGGGGAGACAGAGGAGAGAGATAACTGAAGGAACACAAATGTCTTCAAGGATATATTCACGAAGGCAATTTTTACTGCATGTCCATTATTGGCACAGGTTCACTCCAATTAACACTGCTCTTCAGACTGATCTTAGAGCAAATATTGTCTTCCAGATTATTATTCTTTAAGATGTAATTATATTCAGATGAGTTTTCCCTTTAAGCAGAGTTTTCCCTTTAAGCATGTTTATGTTCAGTGACTTAGTGTGTGGCAATCTCCAAAAGCTATAGAGGGCCATATTGAACCAGTCAGAATTTACCTGCCCAGCATGCCCATCCCAACCTGCTAAAATCCTACTCAATATTTTGACTCTATACTTAACTATAGACATAGAGTTCAAGGCTTTGAGTTTTTAATTCAGACTGTACCACTTAGCTATGTTACCTCAAGCAAGCTAATTACCATCTCTAAGCATAATTTCCTAATCCTAAAAAAAGAAAGAATTAAAGTAATGACAGTTAAATAAGAAAAATAAATAAAACAATCTAAATTGTAAAGGAGGAACTGAAATTATCCCTGTTCCTAAGCAGTGATTTTATCTGTACAAATCCTAAAGATTCTACAGAAAGGGTGTTAGAACTAGCTAGCTAATTCATCAAAACTGCAGTATACAAAATCACACAGACATCAGCTGCCTTTCTGTGCAATGACTGTGAATAACCTTGAAGTCCAATTAATAAAGCATAACATACTAGGCCAGCAGAATGGCCCAGCTGCTAAAAGTGCTTGCCACATAACCCCATGACCTGAGTTTAAACCCTGGAATCTACATTTAAAAAATCTAGAGGCAGTGGTGCAGATTTACAATTCTAGCCCTCATACTGTGAGAAGAGGGGTGAAGGTGAGAATTACCCAGAAGCTCATGGGACATTGAGCTTGAAGTATGCAGCCAGCATGGCAGAAACAAGAGAGACCTTGCCTCAAGGTGGAAGGAGAGAACCTCTATGCAAACATGGAGGCACACATATGCCCACACTCTCACCCTCTTATCATGCACACACACACACCACACGCACGCATGCATGCACAAAGGTAACCTATGGAATGGAAGGAAATATATACAAATCATATATTTTATGAGAGATTAACCATAAATATTTTAAGACCTAGTATAACTCATCAACAACAAAAGTTCAGATAACTCTATTAGATAATGGACAAATAACTTGAGTAAACATTTTTACAAACATAGCATACATATGCCCAACATATTAGAAATACTCAACATTGCAAATCATATGACAAGTGCAAACCAAACCCACAATGAACTTGTACTACACACCTACTGGACAAAGAGTATAAAGAAAATGGACAGAATTTTCATGGAGGATGACTTACCCTTCTATTTTTTATTGCTAACATTTTACTATACTCATGCTTTGTGACTTATGCTAGTACAGAAATATATATCAAGTTAGTTGTTAATCCTGGGATTTTCCAGAGAAAAACCAGTTCCATTTGAGCCAAATTTGAAGCAATCTTTAATTTAATACTGACCAAGATGGACTTTGGTCAGGACCACTCCCTGGAATTCCCAGCTGAGTGGCCTTGAGACATGTTTTACAAGGACTATAAGAACAAACCCATACTGCCACCATTTTCTTCCCATGAGGCCTTGTTATTTTACAAGAACTACAACTCCCAGCATTCCAGGAAGTTACTTGGTACTTGGGAGGGTTGGGCTTACAGGTTAATAGGGTTTTACATTCCCACCCCTTGAGTTATATCCTGGGTCAAATCCTTGACTCTATGATGGGTATTTGTTTATATGGGGATCTATAACCATCAGCTTAATAGTACCAGAGAGGAATTATTTAATTATTGTATCAATGATGTAAGAGCCAACAGTAAATAGCAGAAGCAGAGGGCTAAAGGTTGTATGATGACTGACATCAGAGTTACTGTGTAGGAGGAGCCTGGAAATGGATGGGGCACTAGTAATTTATTTTATCTCAGTTCCCCTTTTCGTATATATATTTTTTAGTATAGCCCGATTATAATTCTGAATGGTTTGTACAGAAATAACCATTTTCTCTTAAAGCCATATGATGCCTCTTTGTTCTGCATAAAGCAGCCCACATGTCCTATCATATTGTAGAACTATTTCAGTTCATGAATCTACCAAGTTGACAAATCTGTGCCCACATTCCTGGTATGTCAATTGGCATTATAAGTAGCCATTTTGTCCCCTATGCCAGGGGTTTCCTTTTGACTTAGCATTTCAGCTTGTTATGGGGTAAGGGATGATGTACTCTCTTCTGTAACTACTTCCAACTGAAACTGGGGTACCAATGTCAGGAAGGCTGAAGGGCTCGTCAAAGGCTAGGTAATAGGGCATTTATCAGAATCATCTGATTAGCTGATCCAGGTGAAGAAACAGGGAACAATTATATCGGCTGCAGTGGTTCACATCAGCTTTCAACAAGTCTAGAGCTCAGCAGTTTGCAGTCCGCAGGTAATCCCTAGATGATGTCTGTCAGCCAGGTGGAAATCTGCAGAGACAAATATAGACAAGGGATAAAAGTTAAAATTTAGGAACTTAAAAGAAAACCTTATATTTGGAAATTTTAGTCCCATAGTCTAGGAATTAACTGTGGGATGGGAGGAATCCCAAGATCAGGATCACACCTCAGGAATAGACAAGTGAGGAAACTTAGGCTGTACTTAACTGGAGTCCATTTGACCTGTGACAGATGGATCTCAATCTTACAATTTCCTTAACTCCCTGAAGCCTACATGAATTTTCAGTTTACAAAAAGAGATGAAATTTCTAAATATTTAGCATTTCCATTGTACTGAAATCTATATTGTAAAAAGCATGAACATTTTTTCCTCTGTTCAGAGAGCTAGATATATAGATGGACAGAGATATTTTAGCCTGCCAAAAGGTACTTTTAAATCTATAGTTAGAAGACAAACAAAGGAAATTTAAAATCATGAGCTTGTGACTGAATAGTAAGTAGTCAGTGGTCTATTAGCTTATTAAACTTAATTGGTCAGTGTTAAAACCTTGAACTTTTGAAATCTTACTATAATAATAGCATAGAACAGGAAAGAGAAAACTAAAGTATCTACCATTATTTATATACCCTAAATTCTTTTTATTAATCTTTACAACTTGTAATTATGTATTTTAAATCATTTTCTGAGACCCTGGGAACTTATTTAAGCTTTTGCAGCCTCAGACCTTTAGATATCTTAGGACATATTCTTAGACCCTCAGCATGGACTTTGAACCTTTTTCTTTCCTTCTAATCATTTGCCAGAGACACAGGTAGTTGGTACTGAGAACGGTTATTGCAAAGCATGTTCCTTTAGTGAAAAGTCACACTTAAAATGTGTTTATCCTTTAATATGAAGCCTGTTAGTGAGGCAAACCCATCGGCCTTTTCTTAACAAGAGACCTAGTAGCTTTAGCTGATTAATGAACTAACAAAGTGGCTGCAAGCCTTGGGGAAGGAATTGGTTGCCTGTTGTTGTCAAGCAGAAAAAGCTACAGTTAGTCTGCCTGTCAACATCATCAGAAATCTGAGAAGGATAAACTACAGCATAAAGTATAATCAAAATGGACTATGTACCAATTAAAATGACAGAGTCCATTACCTAGATGGTCATCCCAGCATCCTGTGGTCTCCATGGCACTGGGGCCAGAGGTTTCAGGATAACATCAGTCTTTGGCCACCAGGCCAAGAAGACGAGAGACTTTTCTGTGAAGGAAGAACATGGGAGGGACTGATCTTATTTTGTCTAAGCAAAGTGGGACACTTAGATCTCTAGTGTCCTCCTTCTTCACAGTTTAGATCAAGTCTTGGCAGCATGCAAGGCACTGGGGTAGTCTTGTCCTGTGGTTAGTGTTACCACAATCCAGGTAGAGTTGTCATCATGCCCATTATCTTGGAGACCCTGGCAGGGGGGGTGTCACTGCTAGGATCTAGAAGTCTCTGTCTGTAACAGTAAGTTTAAATATTTTAAAAGCCATATTCAGCAGATCTCTGACAAGTTTGAAGACTATTATCTATTAAGTATATTTGAACTAAACAACCCTTGTTTGTTTTTACTTGCTTGTGTTAGGCTATACCTTAAAAACATACACAGAAAGTTAAATAGATCTTCCTGTAATCAATTACACTAGTATTTAGCATGACTACAAACATAGTTCTGGTCACATTAAAGCTTAATCATCTTTAACAGTTTATAATAAAAATAATAATTTTTGAATTAAAGTTCTTTTAGTATCAAGGTAAGACTTTTAACTCATAAACATAGTTCATAAAGAAACTAGGAACCTACTTGATCCTTTTATAGTACACTAGTATGAAATATAGTAGTTTTTATATGACACAGTTTACCAAAATAGCTACAGCTTAACAATGGTAGCAAAAATAAGGATGTTAGACAACCAATGTTAAATCAGTCCCTGTTAGCCTGAATAGACCTTAGGTAAGGAGAGACCCTTTGCCAGACTGTTTAGGTCACAGTCTTGCTGTACCATGAGATAGGAGTACCCTAGCCCCTAGTATTTGATGTTTATAGCTGTGACCCTAGTTTTTAGTCTTTAATTTATCTATTTATCAAGATCATATATTAATAAGAACATTATAATAAAATATCTTATCCCACAGCCTTATAAACTTAAATATTTTTAAAAGCTGTTCCTTAAAATATATCCAGTTTTTAATTTAAATTTTCTACAAAATTCTAAAATGTACTATTAAAGAAGTTTAAGATCTCTCAACTGTGGGTTCCTGCAATATCAAAATAAAGTGCCCCTTTGATTTCAAGAGTGAAGACACAGAGCACAACCACAATCTGCAGAAGGCAAAACCAAGCTCTAGCAGTGCAAACAGCTTAATGTCTGTAAATGTTACCAAGTTTGGCTTCTTGTATAAGAAGGCATGGAGGTGCAGCTTTAATACCTCATTAGACAAGCATTGTGTTTAAATCCTATCTTTTGTAAGCCTTGTTTTTAAGACAGGACAGGAATTGTCATACAAAAAAAAATCTATCCCAATTTAAAAGTATCTTCAGAGACCTGTTGTCTCCTTGATTGGCCTATATCAAGCTATTGCTTTTAGTTAAGATAGCAGTGAAACCATAACATTTGTCTTCTCCAACCCTAGCTAAGATGGTTTCCAGCCATGTAGCTGCCCAAAGATGGTCACAGGAAACTAGTTTAAAAAAGCTTCCATGATTTACGAAAAAAGGAGGCTTTAATAAAACAAAACAAAAAACCTCATACCTTTTTCCAAACATGGCCGTTCATTGTAGGAGGTTGTATCTGAAAGTTCTCCTGTGTTCCATGCAGTCCTCAGGTCACCCAGCTGCTTATAAAATAATCACTCAGAGGCTTATATTAATTACCAACTGTATGGCCTACTTTTTTTTGCCATACTAGGCTTTTTGCCAACTAGCTCTTTCAACTTAAATTAACCCATTTCTATTAATCTCTGTTTTGCCATGTGGCCATGGTGTTACTGATCTGCTGGCATCTTGTTGCTCTTGGGTGGCCAGCTCGAGTCTCCCCTGACTCCACCCTTCTTTTCTCCCTATCTCTGCTTGAATTTCACACCTGCCTCTAAGCTTTCTTGCCATATCCCAAAACAGCTTTATTTATTAACCAATGGGAGCAACACATATTCACAGCATACAGAAAGATATTCCACAGCACTTCCCCTTTTCTATCTAATCAAAAAGGAAGGTTATAATTTTAACATAATAAAGTTACACAAAACAGTTACAATGTCTAGTCTATTTGTATTTGGCAAAATTAAAGAAAATATTTTAGCATCTATCCTATTTTTGTGAGTTTGAAGTTTTATATTTAATTTATCTTTGATCATAATTAAGGATCTATCTAGTCTTCAACTCCTTCAAAGACCCCAGAAGAGTATAATATTACCTGAGAAAACAAGAAGAGCATTGTAAGCAACTTCCAAAGTTCTAGAAATGATAGAGACAGCTGGCTGCCTGGACAGTCACCCAAAGTTCCTCTGCAATTTTAGGACATTCATCTTCAGCCTATAGGTCTAGAGTCTCTCAGTCACTTCTCTCTGTGTCCTGCAGAATGTCTGGCAGTCTCCTCTGTGAAGGAGAAACCCAAAGAACCATTTTGCCTTGTTTTGGAAAAATTCAGTGGTCATTTTTCTATGGGTCCTGTATATCCAGTTTATAAAACATACTGTCAAGCAGTCCAGGCAAGAGCAGTTTCTTGCCCAAATGACTAACTTTTGTCATAAAGAAAACAAACTCCATAATGAGTTTCTTCAATGGTCATCATTCTCTTTGAAGTAATTGGTGCTGTCAGGAGCACACATGTCTCATTGTCCAAAAAAGTCTAAGTTCTTAAAATGTTTTAAATGCCATATCCTGTAGGTCTTTGAAATGCTTGAAGATTATCTAATTGAAATGTATCTATGTATATTTAGAAAACTTAACTAACATGACTATAGGTTTGATTATAGATGACTATTAATTGGTTTTTCTTAATTACATATCACATTTTTAAATGAGCTGCATAAACATAATACCTGAAACAAGAGTAGAAATATAGATATAATATAACAAAATTAACTTTAAATTTGTATCAATAAACTAAAACCCATAGCAATGTAAAACATTTTAAACAAGTTGTTGCTCTTTAAAAGTATATTCTGAGTTCAATTCCCAGCAACTACATGGTGGCTCACAACCATCTGTAGTGAGATCTGGTGCCCTTGTTTGGCCTGCAGGGGATACATGTAAGCAGAACACTGTACACATAATAAAAATAGGTTCAATAATCTACCCTTCCATTCTATCATATCTATATCAGACATTTCTATATCATATCTGCTTTTCTTCTTTTAGAAGAAGATTAGCTATGACCAATGACAATTTGTAACCAACCTCCTAAACAAATATAAACACCCATAATCCATTTTTTGGAATATGGGTGTAGTGTTCTATGCTACTTCCTGCTGACTGGGGGCACTGTAATCTTGGGGGATCCTGAGAAAATCTGAGATAATGGTTAAGTCCTGAGAAGACCAGCTATCACCTTTGTTGATAGATATCATCTGTCAAGGTTCAGGAGGTCTCCCTTGATTAAATCTGATCCATCTTAACCTGGAAAAAATCCATAGCCTCTTGCTTCCTGTGGAAACAAAAGCAGAGCCTCCTTTCTAAAGCAACATATCTTTAGACCCAAAATTTGAAGTCAAGATACCTTTAAAATACTTAGAGATTGGTTTAAGTCATCAGCCTTCACAATCAAATGTCTCCAGTTAAAAATCCCAAAGATAATATAATCCAGATTCATTGTGTAATTTCCATTTTTATGTGGCTCATTATAGTTTTTATATATTGTACTATTTCTAAAGATTTTATTTAATTTTTATGACTACCTATATCCTTTCTCTTTTCTCTCTCAAGCCTAAGTACCTTTTTACACACATTGTAAACCATTTAAAGTTTTGGTTTTTTGTTTCCATCTGAATCTGTCCTACTGTGTATCTGTAATCATTTTCAAACAGGAGAGACTTTAAACTGTTAAGCTTCATGGCTAGGACAAAAGCAGCAGCAGCCCTGGGTGCTGGCTCCGCCCCATTCTGCTTTTCAATATGGCACAGATACCATGAGTCATGCTTACCTCCCCAATTCTGGGAAGCAGTATAAAGTCTATGTGTTTCTAAGCCTGTGGCTGTGCTCCCAAGCCTACAGGCAGTGGCTGGGAGAAGCCTCTTTTTTATCACGGCCCAGCTAGTCAGAGACCATGGGAGTCAGCCATGTTGCCTCTGAAGCTTGCCATGGCCAGGAGATGCATCTCCATACCATGGTCCTGCATGAGAACTGAAGTAGGAAGCTGTTTGGGGCTCTGTTTTAGAATCTCTTGTTAAGTTCTTTCAGGTTTTAGTTGGAAACTCTTGCCAATACGTCTGGCACCAAAATGTAGTCAGAAGTTTCTCCAGTCCCAACCCTGCCCTGCTGTCCTACAGCCACCTATAAAAAAATCACTCAGAGGCTCAATATTAATTGTAAATTCTATGGCCTATTGGCTCAGGTTTCTTGCTAGCAAGCTTTTACAACTTAACTCGACCCATAACTGTTAATCTATGTATTGAAATGTTCTGTGGCTTTACCTGTGTTCCATTACACTTTGCTCCTTGGACGGCAGCTTGGCATCTCCCCTTCCTCTCCTTCTTCTCTCACTATCTCTCTTGGGTTTTCCTGCCTGGATCCATCCTGCCCCGCCATAGGCTAATGCATCTTTATTTATCAACCAGTCAAAGCAACATATATTCACAATGTACAGAAAGATATCCCACAGCAGGGGTTCCCCAGTGCTAGAGCAAAAAGCCTAGCTTCAGAATCTGGGGTGGAATTATCTCACTGTGGTTCTCCAAATGTTAATCTTAAGACTCACCAGAGAAAAACCAGTTCCACCATTTGAGTCAAATTTGAAGCAAGCTTTAAATAAATACTGACCAAGATGAAGGTGGGAGAAGTAGGTTGGAAGGTAGTCAGGAACAATATTGGGGTAGCTATGATTATATTTCATTGTATCTATGTATAAAATTCACAAAAACATAAAAAATTTAAAGACAGAGTTCCTTGAATATTGTCTTCTCTGGAGTGAGTGGATGCCATCATGACAGAACTGCAGAAAAGCCAGTAGGGCCTAGCCCTCACTAACCCCTCCTCAGGGTGCTGGTTTCACCCTCTGAGGTGAGATTTATGGCCTCCTCACTTTCTAATGGCGCCAGCAGCACTTAAGGCTATTGTGCTGAGATTAACTTTCAACATGGCTTTCGAAGGATACACAAACATTAAAATTATAGCATACTCATACACAGACTCCACGTACCACTAGGCGCTGGAGCCTTCCGCTGCAAAGCCTTTCAGCCGGGTCGTGGTTTACTCACGTTTTCCCGTTTGCTGCTGGGCATTTTCCTCTGCCCTTTTCTAACCACACTCATCTTGTTTTCTGCAAACAGTTAGCATTTTGGTTTGCTGCTGTGCGGATTGAGAGTCCCATCACTTCTGGCAGCATGAGTGGGTGTGGCATGTCCCTTTCTAAAGAGATTGGGAGGGGCTTGGAGGCAGCATTGTTTTCTTCCTGGGCCCTGGCTGGGAAGGCAAATCTGCTTTCTCTTTCCTCTCTGTGCTGTTCTTGGGTTTGTGGGGAAAGTGGAGAAGAAAGAGCTAGCTGGAGTGTGGTTCCTGCAAGGAGGTTCTCAGATGGAAATCCCATTGGTGATAGGATAAAGTGGTCTGAAAATAAATAAAATAAAATATAAAAGGTCTTGTCCTGGAAAACCAAAAGCCAGTAAAGGCTAGACAGAGTCAAGAGGCAAAAAGGAGATTCACTTGAGCAGCCAAACACCAACACTGGTCTCCAATGCCCAGATGAAATCTCAGGGCTTGTTCAGTAGAGCTGGTATAGCCTCGGAGTCGGTGGGAATTCTTGGAAATTACTATTTACATCCAGTTGAATAAATGTTCCTAAATGTAATTAAGAATGGCTCACATATTAACTTCATGAATGAACTAAGACAAACAACTCATTATCTTGTCTCTCTCAGAGATACTACAAAGCAGTATGTGCACACTGAGAGACTTTGTATTCTTGCTATAGTTACAAGGGACAAAGGAGAAGAGACCAGAACTGCCCAGCTTGGCTGCGGGTGTTCTTCAGTCCCTCTTCCTTTATTCACAGAGATACTTTCTGGCCTTCTCCTTCCCTCAATTTGTAAATATCTATTGAAAAAGCTGTGTGGAAAATTAGAGAAGTGTAGCTTCCTATTAGTTTTTAAAAGATTTTAAAAACTGAAAGAAAGAAAAAACATAGTTTCTTTTATAGTTTGTAAGAGGGCCAGGCAAATATCATGACAGGCCCCTGATAACTCAGTTAAGAACTAGGCCTTAATTCATGCATGTGCAAGCCTGGGCTAACTCCTCCCCCTGCCCTTCACCCACCCCCAGGTAATAACCAAATAAGGACAAAGCCTGGGACCTTCCGGAGAATGGAAAAGCTGCAGGCATAGCCTACCCCCCCCCCCCCCCCCCCCCGCTAGCCCTAACCAATTACAAACATACTAATATGATTGTCACTTGCATAAGTCAATTGTAGATAAAATGACCCAACTGCCCTAGGAACTCCCCTTAGCTGTGCTTAAACAGAGCTTACATGTCCCTCTTGGGGTATTTGCCATTTTGTACAGGTGAGCAACTCCACATGCATGTGGTATAATAAACGTTCTTGCTGATAGCATCATGACTGGTGGTCTTTTTAAGACTTCTCACAGACCCTAACGGTTTGTAGTCTCAAATATATCCCTTCATGGGCCTCCACACAGGTAAGTAATGGCATAGGAGACTAAGAACCACCCTCATTCTAGAATCAGGTATTCCCCCAACCCCTGCCTCACCTTCAGTGACTCAGTTCCAATGGCTCTGTCATCACTAATGGCCAATGACATTTCCACTGTCACCACCGTCACAGTATTTTCCCTATGTGCATGCTCCACACCCCCCTATAAAGTCTGTCATCAAGTTGGGGAGAAAGTGTTTATTTGGCTTATACTTCCATATAGCTGTTCATCACCAAAAGAAGTCAGGATAGGAGTTCAAGCAGGGTAGGAACCTGGAGGCAGGAGCTGATGCAGAGGCTGTGGTGTTTGTGGTGGTGGTGGGGTGCTGCTTACTGGCTTGCTCCACATGGCTTGCTCAGCCTGCTTTCTTCTAGAATACAGGGTCACCAGACCAGGGGTGGCACTACCCTCAATGACGGGGCCTTCCCTCATCAATCACTAACTAAGAAAATACTTACAGCTGGACCTTATGAAGGCATTTCAATTAAGGCTCCCTCCTTCCAGATACTTGTAGCTTATGTCAAGTTGACATAAGACTAGCCAGCACAGGAACACCCCTGCCTGCCTTCTGCACTCCAATTTCACTGCATTGAGGCAGAGAAGGACCAGCTTTACTACGTCCATTCCTGGAAGAGCAAAGGTACCTGAGCACCTGGGAGAATGCATGGCATAAGCTAAGCTCTGTTCTGTGCAGGCCTTCCAGTCTCAGGGGTGCTGAGTCTGCAGCCTACACATGAATTCATGGGATCAGGTTCCTGCTTTGAAAGTCTACAGTGAGCCAGCTCTTCCATGGAAACCAGAGAGACTCAACCCAGGTGGCTTAAACCAAGCCAGCTTTTATCAGTAGCAAACTGTTCACTTTGATTGGGAGATTTTTGTAGTATTGTATGATTGTTTAACTGATTCCAAATACAAAAGAACATGGGGGAGTATTGTTCATTATCTCCCTAAACCTTAGCATGTAGCATAACTTCAGCACAGATATAGCTTATTTTACATTAATTTTTCACAATCCATTGTCTTTAACATTCACCCAGTTATCAATTTCCCAGTGCTATATTATAAGAAACTTTGGCTACATCCTAATTCTAGCCTCTTTCTCAACATAATAACCTTCAAAATCCATGTTATACACATGTCATTAATGTTAACAATACTGACACCCACTACTCATAACCACACTATTGGCATACTATATTATTTTATTCTTAGAGCAATCTAATGACATAACTGATAGAAATTCGCACCACGCCCCCACAGTCACACATGACCGGTGGGACACTTAGTCATTTCCATGTCATACATCCTGAGTGACCCATGACCCCATGGCTGCGTGGTTGCGTGAAGCACACAGCACAACCACGTGATCTATGCTCATGTGTAGAGTAGCCACATGGGCCTGTGTGCGCAGATGCAGCTTGGCCTTTAAAAGCTGGCTCCCATGTTCCCCACCCCCTTCGCACACGTGTCCTTTCAGCAGGCTTGATCACATCTATCCTTTTCTCCTCATCTTAATAAAACTCTTGTTAGTGGATTCTGTTGTGTTTTGTGACCTTTCCTCGTAGGGTAAGAGCGCCGCTAAAAACCAACAATAACCACCATTTGTTCCTTCTGTATTAAAGAAGACACTGAGGCCCAAGGGTGTGGTTCCAGTGATGTAGTATGAGGTTAGATTTCCATGTTAATTAAAACTCATCATCCTGGCTTGTGACTTGGAGGTGTTAATTTGCTCTTCAGGCTTTGATTTTCACTTCTGTTAAGTAGTGTCTTAGTGTTCTATGGCTGGGAATAGCAGCTCCTATAAAGGAAAATGTTTAATCGGGTCTGACTTACTTTATCAGAGGTTTAGTTCATTATCATCATGGCCAGAAGCATGGCAGCATGCAGGCAGATATGGTGCTAGAGAAGGAGCTTGACAGTTCTACATCCAGATCTGGAGGCAGCAGGAAGACAGATGTAGACGAAATTCTAAATGGTCTTATTAAATAAGAAACACAGAGCCAAATACAGATTTAAAGCCAAAGAGATCAGAGCAAGGGCCACAACTACCTTACCTGACCACCTCGCTGCCATCACTTACCCAGAGGAGAGAGACCTTCTTCCTATGTGACTTGTCTTTTTATTGCCTTTCTGTTCTGCCTTCTCATTGGCTCTAAACCCAACCACATGACTTCCTCATCATTGCCTGTCTGTACAGACCTCCAGATCTCTATGGTTGGTACTCGAATTAAAGGTTCGGGTCACCATGCTTGGCTGTGTCCTTGACCACACAGAGACTCTGCCTGCTGTGTGATCGGATTAAGGGCACGTGCCACCACCGTCAGACTTCTGCTTAATGGCTCGCTTTCACCTCTGATCTCCAGGCAACTTTATTTATTAACATACAAATAAAATCACATCTCAGCACAAATAAAATGTCACCATAGACAGAGACACAGAACTTTGCTTGCTTGAGCATTTGAAACCTCGAAGCCCACTCCCAGTGACATACTTCCTCCAACAAGGCCACGCCTACTCCACAAGGCCACGCCTACTCCGCAAGGCCACGCCTACTCCGCAAGGCCACGCCTACTCCACAAGGCCACGCCTACTCCACAAGGCCACAGGCCCTAATCCTTCCAAATAGTGCCACTCCCTATGGGCCTATGAGAGCCACTTTCACTCACACCACCACAAATGGGGACAAAATGTCTGATGCATAGAGTTGTATCAAGGGCAAAAAGAAATACTTGTCTAGCATCTACATACCCTTGGCAGTTAAGTGTCCATAAACCAGGGTTTTCATGCCTATCTGCATCTTAGACTCTTTAGGGCATTTTTCAAAAGTACCAGAGTTCAGGAACTGTGACCTCACCCTTCAGGGGGTGCTACTCACATTGTTTTCTACTGTAATGTGCTCCCTCAGGCTGCGCAAGCCAGCAGAGCTGCCCTTCCACAGGTAAGGACAACAGAACACAGAGCAGACCCAGAGTCACAAAGCCAGTAAGTGCCTCCCAAGCATGGGGCAGTTTAGCCAGCTTCCAAAAGACAAAGGGGCTTGTTTCTATGGAGGTCACTGTCATATACTATAGGTGTTTGGGACCCAGATAAACAACACTGAGGAGTGCCCAGCAGGGACTTCCTGCAGGAGCCAGTGACTTCCAGAGACAGGGCAGAGAGCCAATCTAGCCGTAGATGCCAAGCTGCTGCCTATGTGTGGTAACTGCTTCTTCACAATTATACTTAGCTTGTATTACATCACAGATGCAACTAGACATTAAAACACAGCATCTGGTTCCAACAAACCAAATATAAGAGAAGACATGAAAAGGATGTGTCAGGAGCCATGCTGCTTCCAGATTCTCATTTGCACTGACAGCAGATACCAGAGCCCAGGTTCATGCCCGCTGTCCTTTGTGTTCCTTACCCTGTAAGTACATGGTCGCACGGGCTGATATCATGGGTCTCTGGCCACAGATTCTTGGGTACACTGACATGTGAGCAGCTCATATCCCAGAGCAAGTGAGACACCTCTAAAAGGGATCCTCAGTTTCTGGGCCTCACCCACAGTTTCTAATTTCTTATACTATGAGCATGCTCCCAAGTGATACTAATGCTGTCTACCTGAGGACTACACACTTAGAAACTTTTATTTCCAACTTCAAAAGGCTCTGTGGATGCTACAGGGAACCCAAATCTAAGACATGGTATTTGGTGACAGAGCAGGCATAGGGGCCAGTAAAGAGTAAAGGGGCCATTACTATTTGTGAAGAAATGGGTTGATACACTTGCAGGTTGTATGTGCAGACATTATTTCTGGAATGTTCCAAAGAAAAGGCTAATAGTTCCCTCAGGGATCAGGATGAGAGCTCAACACTTCTATAGGTGGTTGTTCTGAGGGTCCCACTCAACCCCAGTACTGCTCCTCCTGTTTCTGTATCCTCCATGGAAGGCACAGTCAACCATGCCTACCCTGATGGTTGACTTCTTGAGTTTGGCCAGTGGGAATCCCAGCAAGAGATCCCACAGTAAGAAGAAATACTGAATTTCCTTCCCGGCTCCCTCCTTTGGTGCTGTGCCTCTAGCAATAGATAATTTTGTCAAACCAGCTCCTTTCCAATCAAACTGGACCACAACACTTCCCTCTTTGGGCTGTTGGCTAGTGTCTGGATCCTCCATGTCCCTGGTCTCTCCATTAACCCTGTGCACACTACTGGAAACAGTCCTTTCATTCAAGTCTCTTCATTTAAACCTTCTGGAGGCAATTTTTGTCTCTCCCAAGATCCTAACTGAGATGTAGGTGCCCTTTTGTGTCATTTAAATATTTTACATGTGTTTGTAACATCTATCCAAAATGAAATGAAAATACTAAAAAAAATCATAGAGATGGAAATTTAATCTTGAGTAATCTTCAGCAATAAATCCCAAACACTGCTCTACTTTAGCACCTAGCACCTCTTCATCTTGTTTGGCCTTAATCTGATTTCAACAATGAATTCCTATGCATCTACCTCTATGACAGCCCCATCAGCACAGCTAAATGAAAGCTCTTGAAAGACAAGGCTGTGGCCTCTCTGTAATGTTCGTGGTCCATGGATAGTTAGAGAAGTATGGTGGGAAGAAATTTTTAGCCTTAATGTCACATGTCTGAGTTCAAATGTCATTCATGCCCCCTTGTTGCTATGCTACCAACCAGATTCCTATCCTTTCTGAGCCCCTTAATGGACTCACTACAGCACGGATGAGTTTGAATGGTGAATCAGTTACTGTTCTATGCTATGAAAAGACACCATGTCCATGACAACTCTTGTAAAAGAGCATTTAATTGGGGGCTTGCTTACAATTTCAGAGATGGTGGGGGCGGGGCATGGTGGCACTCAACACTGGAACTGAACTCAACAGGATGTAACTGAGAGTTACATCCTGATCCACAGGCTGGGAAGAAAGGGTGGGCACCTGGGCCTGGCATGGATTTTTGAGACCTCAAAGTGCACCCCCAGTGGCAGATATCCCTCCAACAAGACTACACCTACTCCAGCAATCATACCTCCTAATCCCTATAATCCTTTCAAATAGTGCTATTCCCTGGTGACTAAGCATTGAAATATATGAGCCCCTTGGGTGTGATGAGTAATAAATAATACTTGTGCCGGGTGGCAGTGGTGCACACCTTTAATCCCAGCACTCGGAAAGCAGAGCCAGGTGGATCTCTGTGAGTTCGAGGCCAGCCTGGTCTACAGAGCGAGATCTAGGACAGGCACCAAAACTACACACAGAAACCCTGTCTCGAAAAACTAATAATAATAATAATAATAATAATAATAATACTTGTACATTATTCCACAGCACTAAGAAGGAAGTCGTTAAACTCTTAACTGTTCCTATTCTAATGTATATGAGCAGCATACACCCCTATTCCATGCCTGAGCCATCTGGAACAAGGATGGACAGGAGTCACACATGGGGAAATGAATTAGACCTGAAGCATGGAGATCTGGAGGACATGAAACTCAAATGATTTTGAAAGTTTAATATCTATTTAGCAAGAGTAATGATTTAAAGTGAGAAGCTGCCAGATGGTATCCACTGTTAATAATGACCATCTGTGAGCCATATCATGAATGATTTCCCACTGTTTGCCTCAGGTGCCAAAATGTCTCTCTACAGATTCGGGTCATATATGGAGTAAGGCAGTCTCAAGATACATGTTTCTTGACATTAGATAAGACTTACACAATAAAAGGAAAGGTCATGAATGCTGTTTAAGGTTAAAATATTTGTATCATCCAGAAAACCATGTTGACATGTTAGAAGACTCTGCCTTACATACAAGTGTACCTCAGGAATCTCATTGTGAGCACAGCCTTAAACCTTCTAGCCCAGGTCTGAAGACTTCTGAGCCTGCTATCCTCACCTAGGCTCTTGAAAAAACTTCAGCTGCCCTTGCAGTACAAGCCAGTTTGCTGATGTGTCTCCCCCTGGCCCCCAAGAGTCTCCCCTTCCTGTTATCACAGCTGTGGTAACAGCTCCTTTCTCTTTGGTTGCTCAGGACCTGGCCTCCTGGTCAACTGAGCCCAGTTCTCTGGCACTGAAGAAGCTCCCTAAATCCCTGCTGGTCAGTTTCCCGATCTGTCATGATGCTGCAGAAGCATGCCAGCAACAAATGAAGGCAAAGCACTTGTTGAAGGGTGGTAACGGGAGTGGAGTACACCAACCCTAATCCAGTCACAGGACCACAACCTGCCTAGTGTCCCCTAAATCCCCCGGCCCCAACCCTTCGCTTTCCATTCACTTGCCCAAATGTCCATTTCCTACTCTTTGGGAGGCTCAATCAGTATTTTTTTTTGGGGGGGGGCGGGGGAGTTCGAGACAGGGTTTCTCTGTGTAGATTTTGCGCCTTTCCTGGAACTCACTTCGGAGACTAGGCTGGCCTCGAACTCACAGAGATCCACCTGGCTCTGCCTCCTGAGTGCTGGGATTAAAGGCGTGCGCCACCAACGCCCGGCTACAATCAGTATCTTTAAAGTCTCTTTTTTCCCCTCCAACAAAAGGACTTTTCCCCAGTGTCCTTGCCCCAGCCCTGGCACACATGGCCTTATGCAGCTCTCAGTTCCTTCACTTGGGCTTCCCCTACCTCTCAGACAGAATAGAAAAAACCCGTGTCTCCTGTGTCTTGATATCCTCTCCCATAATGCACCTGACCCAAAGCTGGGAATGGGGAAACTTCATTCTTCCTGCTCATTATGGAAGCCCCTTGCCCAGCATCAATTGTCTTTAACCCTTGCAATGCATCAGAAACACCTGGTAATATTAACGTATGCCAGTTCTCAAGCCACATCCCAGAGATGCAGTTTCAGCTGATCTGGAATGGAGCCCGTCTCTAGGCCTGGACCGTGCTGTGCTAACCACCATGGCTCTGTCCTCGGCTGTGCCATGTTCCCCATGCTCTTACAATGTGTGCTCCGGCTATGCTTTCTCTATTAATACTTCAAATGATATCTTAGGAGTTCAATTGCAAGCCTCAGCTCTTTTCTGATATAATATCAAGGAATCACCCTTAGGCAAGTAACAACTTTCAGTCATTACCTCATTGGGCAGAAAATCAAGCTTAAAAAAAAAAAGCAGCTGAGTAGTTTCCTTTCAAATGAGAGATTCGTCAATCAGTGATCTGTTCTCTAAGCACCTGCATGATGACAGGCCAGCACCATTGGTGATACTCCACTTCCTCCCCTCCCCAAGTCAATCAGACAGCAATCTAGCAAGCAAGGAAGACCAAAGCTGCCTTTAGAATTGGGGTCCCCAATAAATAATGATGAGGAAATAGGAAAGGGAGGGAAAGGAAGACCAAACTAAAGCTGAAGACTTAATGAGGCTCCATGACAGAGGACTTGATGGCAAATGCACTACATGAAAGCGAGTCAGCACCTTCAATGGCATCTACAAGTGTCATTTCCCTTAAGTGCCTCAATTAATTCAATACTTCCTGAAAAACCTTTCAGAACATCTTATATTTTGAAGACTTTCTGATAACAAGACAGGAAAAGCAACCTTGAGGAATAGTCTTATCATTTTCATGGTACAGACTTACTGCAGCTTTAATTACTCATGAGAAAAAAACCAAGAGGTGACAAGGGAAAAAAATACCCCAGGATTGCACAGAGCTCTGGAGCAGCCATGTGCTTTTCACTGTGTGTTTCTGTGCAATAGTTAAAACAAAGGAGAGGAGCCCAGAAGAAAGTTTATATACCACATAACAAACTCATCTCTAGATTATGCTTCTTAAAGTGGTCCTGGAGACACTTTAAGTGGTCCATGAGTTTTAAATATTCTGTCAGAATAATTTCTCAACAGTGGCTTGGAAAGCAGCTCTGTTGACCACTCAGAATCAACTGTGTTCTTACTCAGCTATGATCCATGAAGCTTCATGACTAAGGTCTATCTCTCAGCTTTTCTGTAGGACACAATTAAACTAGGCTCTAGAACTTAACAATTTCTTTCTTTATCCACCCACTGTTCTTTCCATGAACAAATTATTCATGATTTTTTGAGGAGTATTTAACTACGTAAAGGTGTGTTACATTTCTTTATGCTGTATTTGTTTAATTATGAAAAGATGACGTTGTTTCACTTTGCCTACCTAAGGCACCTGATTGGTCTAATAAAGAGCTGAATGGCCAATAACTAAGCAGAGAAAGGATAGGCAGGGCTGGTGGGCAGAGAGAATAAATAGGAGGAGAAAACTAGGCTCAGAAGAGAAGAATGAGAGGAAGAAGAAGAGAGGAAAGAACGAGGGGAAAGAGAGAGACATGCCCAGGGCCAGAAGCCAGGCAGCAGCCAGTCACCAAAGAAAAACAGATGAGCAGAAACAGATAGTTTAAGTTAAACAACAACAACAACAAAAAGCTAAGCAGAAACCAGCATAAGCTAAGACCAAGCATTCATAACTAATATTAAGTGTCTCCATGCCATGATTTGGGAGCAGGCTGGTTGAAAAAGAAAGAAAGGAAGGAAGGAAGGAAGGAAGGAAGGAAGGAAGGAAGGAAGGAAGAAAGAAAGAAAGAAAGAAAGAAAGAAAGAAAGATTATTTGGGATCAAATGGACTGTTTTTCCCTTGGAAATCATTTCTGAATATTTTTAAAAATAAAATTTGCCATTTTTCTTCTAGGAAGAAGTCCACCAGATGATATTCTATGCACATACTTTAATTCTTCTCACTAAAATGTGAACACGAATTCAAGGAATGTCAACATTAAAAATAAAAATCTTCCAATGTGAAAGCAAGTGACCCACAAAGAAATATGCAAAAGGAATGTAGATGAATGGATGATAATAAAAAGAGCAGAGGAAAACATTGACACTACCAGAATTCATAGCCTCTGGGGACAAAAAGAAAGGCTATTGCATTTGTTAAATAAATCAAATGGGGAAAATGACAAAAACCAAACAATGGGAAATATGCTCATGAAAATTAAATGTAATGGTCAAATCTAAAATTTCAGACACTTTTATTACTGAAAATGGTCAAGGGTGTAATAATGGAGTCAAAGGAAATCCTCTACAAGTAGCGGTGAAGAAATCAGAAATTAAAATTAAAAGAGAAAAAGATAACAAATAACCCAAAGTCCAATGGGAACCCAGGAAGGGGAAACAAAGAATGAGGGATTAGGATGTGAAGAGAATTCCACAGAAAATTTCCAGAACTACTGGGCATGAGACGTTCATTAGAGTGAAGTGGGTGGGTGGGTGGAGGGGAAGAGAGAAAAAGAGAGAGAGACAGACAGATAGAGAGAAACACAGAGAGTCAGGGAGAGAGACAAAGGAACCTCTAGGCAGATCATTTCAAAATTCTAGAGCAACACACAGGAGGAAATCCTGCTGTGTGACCTTGTCTTTCAAGTTCACATGTGCAGAACAGGAATGACAAGAGCCTCCACTTCCTCAGAGGCAGCACGCAGTACTAGAAAACAGAGGAGAAATGCCACCCAATTCAAAATCCTCAGGGAGGTAGGCTTTCCCCACTCTTTCTTAGAAAAGCATCAAAGACATTGATGCCAGTGAAACAGGATGTGAACTGAAACCTAAGAACCCTTCAGTGGAAGAAGGGAGGGAGGCTCCCTCTGTGAACCATGACGGGAAGTCGCAGAGCCCTGTGCCATGGCCTGCCAGCATCTGACATTGTTAGTTTGTTTGTTTCATTACTGAGTTAGGGGCTTTAATTTTGCTGGTTTATTTTATCTTGGCCTTTCGGTGAGTGTGGACTGGTATACCATTATGGTGTTCATTTGCATTTTTCTGATGACTAAGGTGCTAGGTACCTTTTTGGTTTTCTTATTGCTCATTTATGTATTATTTTATCTGTTCAAGCCGTTTTCCCATGTTATAAATAACATTTCCTTTTTCCTTGGATTTGGTTGCAGGGGTGTGAGTTCATCATAGCAGGGAGGGCAGCTGGAGCAGAATCATTCACATCATGGTGGACAGGAAGCAGAGAAATGGTGGACAGAAACAAGTAAGGACAAGATGTGGCTCCTAACCCCCTCCCCCACAGTGACCAACTGTCACCAACTTCCTACCTTCTAATATCTCCAAAACTCCTCAAAACATTGGCAAGGAGAGACACATGTTCAGTATGAGCTGCAGGGGGACAGTCCATATTCAAAGCATAGCAATGAGTCTTCTATCCAGCTTACTAATGCTCTGTTAAAGATATATTTTGGAAAATGGAATATTTAAAAAATCTAACGTATCAGTCTGTTCCTTTGTGGTTAATACTTTTTTAACAGCCTGCTAAGATTAGAGCTGTCTTCAAATTGAGATTAATATGTACATACTTTCATGTTCATGTTTTTAAAAAAACAATTTAATCTTAGCAATCTATTTCAAAGGATTTGCTAGCGTGTTTTTAAGAACACCTAAATGGCTGCATCGTAGTAATGTACAGGAATGTTTTATGCACTTACTGCTCTACATTCAGATTCTTTAGATTATTTAAATAAAGTATAAATTTAATAAATTAGAAACCTAGGATCTTTAAATCCAAGTTCAATTCTCTTCAACTTTTACTACCTTATGAATACACACTGAGCTCCGGCTGTTTCTCAGAATTATGCTAATTATTTTGATCAATCTAGAGAACACATAACCTAAGATCTCTGCCTAGGGAGCTGACAACATATGGCCCTAAACTTGACATTTTTAGCAAAATAGTTGATGCCTCAACTATCTGCTCATAACTAAGGCACTGGAAAAAGGCTGGAGAAAGGAGGGTGAGGTGGCTTTCAGGAAGAAGTGGGTTTGAAGGTCTTTCACTGTTGGGGGTGGATATTCCCTGGAGTAGATATTGTACAACCAATAGTGTAGACCAGAGGAAAGAACTAACGTGTGCCTGAAGACAGTGAAGAGTCACTCCAAATAAAAATAAAAATGAATGTTGATGACTTGTGGGACAGAAGTGTGAGCAAGATGAAGCCATGTTATTGAAGGATTTGAGATGAAGAATTTGGGTCTGTGTCCATAGGCTCCAAGTTCACTGTAGCTAGGGGTGAGGATGTGGGCTACTGCAATCAAACTACAGTTTCAACTTGAGCTTCTGCTCAGTGGTGAGAGTGGTCCAGTGGAGTCAGAATGACAGACTGAAATTTACAGGATTAAACAAGGGGCCAGCAGATACTATCAAAGATTTAGAGCAAACGCAAACTTTAAACAACACTGAAAACGGGATGTTTGTCCCTATAATCTCTGGTTTGCTTCAAAATAATAGTAAAATGTCTTGGGGCCTGAGAAGATAAATCAGTAGGTAAAATGTTTGCTTGCAAACACAGGGATCTGATCCCAATGCCCAGAACCCACATAGGAAGAAGCTTGGAGTCCCAGTGGGGGCAGAAACTGATCTCTAGGGTTTGCTGGCCAGTGAGTCTAGCCTGATTATCAATCTCCAGGCTGTGAGAAGCCCTATGTCAAGATAAGGTAATGTCTGTTAACAACACCAGGTTGTTGTTATCTGCTCCCTTAACATGTCCACACACATGTGCATAAATGCATGCACACATAAAATAGAATATGAAAATAAAAAAATAAAGGTTTTGACAATAAGTATTGAGAGCCACTAACAAAAGTTATGATTCCATTGGGTGGTAGGTAAGACTTAATGAATAGTGCTTTTATGGCTTTTTACATGGAAAAGTGATTAGAAAATACAGATCTAGATTTGAACTGTGTTATGCCATGTTAGGAAAGTTAACTGCTCTAAATTCCAGTTTCCTCATCTATGATGTTAGAAAAAGTTAACTATTACTGTCCTTGTCTGTGAGGTAGAGGGTAGTATTTTTAAAGATCTGTTGATTAAAATATTGTCTGCATAGAAAAAAGTTTATATTGGAAAGAATATTATCATTTATTATGATGTATATAAGGAATTAAAGGACGATGTAATGTAAAAAAGGAAGAGATTTAAGAAAAATAAAGTTTTAATTTGAAATTAGTAAAATAAAAAAAAAGACAAAAAAAAAAAAAACCTTATAGGATATCCTTGGCTCTAAAAAATAGTAGAAAGTGGTTTATTTCTCTAGCACCTAAGAATTGGAAGGAGACAATTGACAAATATGTATGTATGTATGTATGTCATTTAATGGCGGGAGGCCCGTCATCACTTGGTAACAGGTATGGTGTTCCACTCAGTGGGATGAAATGCATGCTTCACACCGGTTTCTCTGGAGGGACTGTTATTCATCTCAGCTAATGTTCCCTTCAGAGAGCTCCCGCTGGAGGGGAAAAGGCACACTGGCACTTTATCCACAAAACCAACCCACGCTTGGCTTTGAGCATTAGCTGGGAAACTGTGTGCGGTCTGTTAGTTATTCATGGACACACTCTGACTCCTGTTGGAAGTGCGTGGTTTCCTTTTGCTATGGCCACAGTAAAATCAGAAAGCAGCAAAGAAACACTAAAGGACTGGTATGGAGCCTCCTCTCACTGGCTAGTTGACATATACATAAGTTTTCTTAGCTCAGTTGCTGTGTAAAAATAGTCATAATCACATAGACCTGTGTTCAGAATTAGTAAGATGGCCTTTGTCCCTAGTATTCACCCCTGCCCACACCTTCCTTTGAGATGACTGTGAAGTCACCCTCTTTCTTAGAAATACTGAACTTGCCCTACCCGAAAGCCCTGTCTCTGGGGTTCACCAACATTGCTTTCTTAAGACAGGGCATGTGCAGGAGTTTCCACAGAGAACATCTCTCTACACTGGATGAAATGGTGTGATTGAAGTGTCAGTGTAGAGATTGCTTGACCAATGAATCTTGGTTTAAAAGTAATAACATTTCCAGTTAACCCCAAAGTCATGACAGCTTCTTACTCTCCATTTCACTCCAAACACTACAATCTTGCATTTGCAGAGGGTTGGGTAATGTGCTATGCAAAAGCACATGTGTGTACATCATCAGGCCTAGTTATAACGGAAAGTGTGAGAGAGAAAGGAGGCAAGTACCATAATGTCCATTTTCAGATGGGAACCCTGAATCTTCAGAAGACTTACCCATTTGTCCTAAATCTCACAAAAGTGGGGCTCAAATCCAGTAAAGGAAATGGTCCAACACTTTACACTGCGTACCTGAAATGTTTGCTGCAAAATAAATAGGACATCATCTTCTGTTGTGATGAGTTCAATCTGAAGTTATTGAAGCAATAAATCCTAAACATCAGCAGTTCTGTTCGGTCTTGGCCAGGCAAGTGGATATCAGGAGATACATAATGTTGTGGAGGCTACTGTTCTGTGGTTTGCTCATTCCCTGTAATATCGGAGTTGTATCAGTAACCCCTGAACTGAACAACGCTACAGAGCAAGAAGACAAGCAAAGCTGGAGCCACCCACGCCGAGTGCTGTGGGAAGAGCCAGGCATGGAGGCTTGTGTCTGTTGTCCTAGCACTTGGGGAGCTGAGTTAGGATTGCTACAAGTTTGAGGCCAGCCTGGGCTACAAGATAAGACCCTGACTCCGCAAAACAAGACAAAAAGAGGCCATCGAAAGGTTACCATGAAGCCGGGCGGTGGTGGTGCACGCCTTTAATCCCAGCACTCGGGAGGCAGAGGCAGGCGGATCTTTGTGAGTTCGAGGCCAGCCTGGTCTACAGAGCGAGATCCAGGAAAGGTGCAAAGCTACACAGAGACACCCTGTCTCGAAAAACAAAAAACAAAAACAAAACAAAATTAAAAAAACAAACAAACAAACAAAAAAGGTTACCATGAGTGTCCAGGGAAAGTTTAAGTAATTCAACTAAGAAAAACTTTTCTAGGGCTTGAGAGACAACTTAGCAGTTAAAGGTGCTTAGTGCTCTTGCAGAGACCTACTTTTGGTTTCCAGCACTCACGTGGCAGCTCTCAGCCATCTTTAACTCCAGGACCAAGAAATCAGATGTCCTCTTCTGACCTGGGTGAGCTGCAGGCACACACATGGTGCACATACATACATGGAAGCAAAACATCCACACCCATCAAGTCGAAACAAAGGCTTTCTGTGGGAGAAAATGCCTAAGATTGGTGTAAAGGATGATGAGGTATTCTGCAAGAAAAGAATGGCTGAAAGCATGGTTGTGTGCCATAATCCCAGCTCCCAGGAGTCTGAGTCAGGAGAATTCAAGTTCCAAGCCAGCCTGGGCAGGCTCACAGTGAGACCCTGTCTCAAACAAAGACTAGACAAAAACCAGAAGAGCAGAAAGGAATTCCAGGCACACTCAGACACAGACAGAGACGGGAGAAAATGGCAATAAATAAACCTATGGCAAGGCGGGGGGCATTTTAAAAGGGAATGGTACTTAATTATAATGGCCACAAATGTTCACATAGTGTTTGCCCTGTGCCAAGCTCTTCAAATACATTTAATTCCCATTACCACTCAAGGAGGTGAGGCACACTGCTTTTAAGCAACTCAGCCATTATTCCAAAGCCATTGCATTCACCGGTTATACACTGCCTTCAATGTGTGTGAGCATCTTAAAAAGGGAGAAAGAGAGAGGGCACCAAAAGGCCAGCATTGGAAAGCGTGTACACGGGGCGGGGGGTGGGGGGGGGGGGGGGGGGGGGGGGGGGGGGGGTTAACCCAGTGAATGATTGCACCCAAGAGGGTTGAGAAAGTAGCATAAAAAGTGAACCTCAGCATCATTAAGAGAGCCAGGTGTGAATTTCCAAGTGATGTTAGAAGCTGTGTTACCTGGAGGCCTTGACTGTCCTTCCTTCAGGTTGGGCTCCTTCAAAACTTGTGGAACTGTGTAATCCCATTGAGTATATATGATCAGCAAAAATCAGTTATACTGTAAATAGTACATGTAATTATGTTTCACAGGTAACAGATAAAAATGCAATAAGCACAGGTTTTGTCCTTCCTTCCTTCCTTCCCTCCCTCCCTCCCTCCCTCTCCCTCCCCCTCCCCCTCTTTCTTTCTTATGATTCCAGCAGCTATCACTGGCCCTTAAGAAGTTCAAAGTTAAATTTGCTGTTAAATTTGCCCAGAAAGACAAAACTTAGTGGCAGTAATAATTAATCTTTCCTGCATTTTTTCCTGAAGTTTTGAATGCTTACTTCCTCCCCACTGTTCCCTTTAAAATTTTTATTGTAATACATTTACATATCTCTTCGTAAATGCAGAGCAATACAGATACATCTTTGAACATGAAATGGATTCTTTTGCAGTGAGGTACAGTCTAATTACACACACACACACACACACACACACACACACACACACACACACACAAAGCAGATGTTTCTTGGAGACTCTGAGATTAGGTGAAAATTAGTTTACTTCCAACCCCTGGACCCCATTTTTTTTTTTTACCATTATTTTTACCCTTGGGTGGGCACGTCTTGCTCATTATTTTAGCTATTATTTCAACCCCTAGCTACTGACACCAACCAAATCCCAGGCATCGTTACAAACAATAACAATGTTGTTTAAACCACAGGTAAATTCCTGTTCTGGTAGAACTGACATGCTGGCTGGTGGGAGGCAGGCGAACAAAACACAGAGAGGTTAAAAAAAACAAAACAACAAAACAAACTCAGAGTGTGAAAAGATATTTTCAGAAGGAAAAAAAAAAAGTTGGATGGAGAAAATGAAACAGGGCCAATGAGGTCCCTAGGTGTTGCAAATTCCTCTGCCCTGGTGGGTGGAATCCTCTCTGAAAGATGGCCCTGGCCAGGGCCTGTGGATCCTGGGGAGGAATTCGGTGTAGAGAGAAACATCTAGGTCAATGCTCTGGTTCCTGGCTGACCTGCACATTTAAGGAAATAAAGGCAGGTGTGAGAGGCGGGGATTAGTTGCACCCTGGAGAGAAGCCTGGGGATCCTGGAAATCTGCAGTGAGTGATATGGAGGGATTGATAAAGCAGAGGAGGTGGAAATTTAGCGGACCGGGGCAGGGTATTGCTGAGTTTGCATAGCCACCTGAGTTTGCATAGCCACCTGAGTCTGCATAGCCACCAGTTCTGTTGGAGAGATGATTGTGATTGTTTGGTCGCAAACAGAAGACCAGCCAGGGGGCTGTTGTTGCCCAGAGGACAGGGTGGCCCCTTCAGCTATGTGATACTGGACGTATAGCTGGAGGCAAATGGAGCTGGGTTCAATTTTAGAGATGCTGGCAGAGAAGCAAGCCTCAGTGCTAACCTCCCACCCACTTCCCTGGCTGGCTTCTGCAAGACATTCACTTGAACCAAGACTGCAATTTGTGCGATTTTATTTAATAGGGAAGGACTCACTTTGGGGGGACATGTGGTTATCTTTAGTACAGGCCCTTTTGCCTCACTGTACCCCTATTAAAGGTGTGTGCTGTCCACTTATGACCTCCACCCTATGCAAATCTGCCCACACATGTAATCCCACCTCCTGCCCCACATGGCAAGCATTGGAAATAATTCCACACTAAATCACATTTACATGAGTTGACTTGTGGCTAGCCAGATGATATGCTGTTATGGTTTGCAGGCATTTAGTTGACATTTATTTTTATTTCATACTTTAATTTTCTGTTGTTGAGAACTTTTTTTTTTTCCAGGCAGGCCCAATACATTTTGGGAAGTTCACATGCTCTGTGCGTCTGTGGAGCCTGATGCAAATAGCTGTGACCAGACCTATCTGTGTGGCCCAGTCTGGCTGGCACTCTGGTGAATAAAATTGTCTCCATGTCGCTGCACACAAGATGAACTGCAGAGTCAGCAGGTTTCCATGACACTGAGGGTTGGGAAAGACACATCTCTCCCACACTCCACTTGTTACAAGTCTTTCATGGAGCAAACTGCACTGTCTGTGCTCCACCTCCCCTCCCTGGATCCTCTCACTCCTGGGTCCGCTGTAGCTCCCACGCTCCCAGCAACCCAAATCTCAGACCTGCAGGCACTGATCCATCTTACCCAGGAGCAGAAATTCTGGGCCGTGGGTTCCCCATGACTAGCCAGGGCAATGTCATAGATTGGCTCAGAAACCCACATCTAGAGGCTTCGGGTGAAGGTGAGGCACAGGTTAGCGCAAAGAGAAGAGGTGAGACTCCAGACTCCAGACACACAGGGGGTGAGAGGAGGGATGGAGGCGCCACTGAGGAGACAGGGCTAAAGTAGAAGCAACAGGAACACAAGGAAGCCCCAGTGTAGGAAAACAGCTGGGAAGGCAAGCCCTTGCCAAGAAGGTTCCCGAAAGGGCAGTCTCCCTCACTTCTACTTCAGCACAGCTCCACGGTGTCCCTCCCTTCCTGTTTCCATCCCCACCTTCCCACAGTTGTCCTCTGCTAGCCCAGCACTTCTAAGACCACACACACACACACACACACACACACACACACAATGAGACCCTCAAAACTGAGGAGCAGATATGAAGTTGGACACATCAATGTTGGAATCAGACCACTTGGAGCCAGCCCCCAAGCCCATGGTATTCACCAATGGCCTTGAGGACATTTGTTTCCATAGGCCCGGGTCATGATTTGCTCAGTTATAAAACAGAATGACATTAATTTCTACTTAAATTGTTGTGGAATTTTCTAAGACCCTAACATAAGCCCTCTATAAATGCTTAGTTATTAATATTATAAAGAACTGTCAAAACGGGGTCACAAAATTGTACTGTTTTTAACATTTTTATTTAATGCGTGATAAGCTTTAATTACAAAGTACAATGGTATGTAGCTGTGGAATTCATTAGCTCAATTTTGTGGTGTTTTAAAATTAATTGAAAGTATTTTAGAGGTAGAATGGTATAATCATGGGACATGAGTTTAGAGCTGATGAGAAGCATCTGCTTCTAAAACTGTATTTATAGCCATGTTTGGTTATATGTCTAAGTTTGAGGTTCTTTGTGAATATTTGTCTTCAAACCAAATCATTTTCCTGGTCTCCTCCAGAACTCCTGCCCCCATTCAAAGGTTAAAATGACTATAAGAGATAAATGTAGGTAGTTAGAGTAGCCTCCACTTTCCTGTCCTCAAATGTCAATCTTGGGTTAACAACAGGGCTGAGACCACTGTTTCTATAATTGGGTGATTGGTAGGCTTTTGTATGTTCACACACACACACACACACACACACACACACACACACACACACGAGGGGGAGGGTTTCACGTAGGAGGAAAACCTAGAGGAATAAATATGCAAGACTAAGACTCATTGGACCTCTAACAAAGCGGATGGCTCCTTGAGGTGTGGGTCAAGAGCAGAAGCAGGAGACAAACTTCCTTCTTTTACCTCACAACTGGGTTTTTAACTCACACACAGCCTGTGTAGGTGTGTAGAAAGCAAGTCAAGCAAGTCTCCTTCCTGGCCACAAGCAGGACTCTAAGTTTCAGCAGGCCATAGAGTAGTAGCCTCACAAGGGGAACTTCCTCTGGAAACAGCCTGGTGTCTGCTACAGAGCCTGAGGATAAAACAGGAGCGGTCCCTGCTATCAGGGATACTGAGAGGAAATGCTCACCTAGAGTAATGTGTGCTGGGTCACTTTCAAAGGCCCTTTCATCTTTGGAAATCTGTGGTTTTGTGTAATGCTGAGGTTTTCAACCTCCTCTTAAAAAACTATGTGAGATATAGAACCTGGACGGTGATACTTCATGATAAGTTTTCTAAGGGGCTAAACCACACACACACACACACACACACACACACACACAAACACAAACACACACACACAAAACAAAAAAAAACCAAGAATAAATATTGTGATCACTCACTAAGCATGAGGTGAAATTTAAATCTTTTCTGCCTTTTAGATGTAAGAGTTTAGAATTTATTTCTTTAGGATAGGAGATACCATTTTATAAAAAATACCAGGAAATAATCTATTGTTGCTCAGCACATCATGGTAACTTAGCACTATGTTTGGGGTGAATAAATTTTAGGAAACAGTTTCCCATGTCTTTTATTTTAACTTTTTTAAACTTATTGAAATTGATAATAACTTTCTTAGAAGAAATTAAGATAGTGGATAATGACAACCTAAAACACAGCCGCTCTTTTTTGAGAGCAATATAACAAGCCACCACAAAAGGTAGTTGCAGAAGACAGTATTTTCTTATCTCTTGGGGTTTTATGGGTTGATCCATTCAGCCCATGTATTCTTTTCCAACAGGACATCCCAGCCAGTTTTATGTGGTGACTCAGGACTCCAAGAATAAGTTCCAAAGGAAGACAAACTCTTATTGCTGAGACCTGACTAAAACCTTGTTAGTATCCTTAACAGCCAGAGGACCCCAGAAGGGCTTAAGCTGCCCCTGCCAGCGGCGTTTCAACGGGGGTGGAGGGGGGAACGACCCACCTGTGGGAGTGAATGAAAGAAACAGGGGACAAGAAAGACAACAGCAAGACAGGATTCTGATCAAGCTGCAAATTTTATTTTCCTCTGCAAGGCTTATATAGCATAGGAGGGGAGGGGCAGGAAGGAGAGAAGGGGAAGGGACATGGAAAAGGTGCAGAACATGGGAGATGTGCAGATCATGCAACTGCAAGATGTCAGCTAAGGTCACTGGTCAGGGGCCATTTATTCTGTTGCTAGGCTACCTGACCATGGAATGCTCTTTTGGGAGCCTCCAGTTAGTAAACAGGTGTTACTGCTCTGGGGAAGGGCAGTGGTCTTATAACTTGTTCTCTGGCCTAGCTAGTATTTTTCCATGGTTCATGTTTGGTTCCTGACATCTTGGTCCCTAACATTAAGCCATGGGATCCAAGGCTCATTGGGGAACACTGGCATAACAGCCAACCATATATTGTGTGCCATGTCTTGGCATTAAGCATTTCATGTCTATTGATATTTTTATAAACCAATAATACAATCTGATAAGGAGCACACTTGGAATCCTCATTCTAACACGAAGGAAAGGAGACACTAGTAGATTAAGCTCCTTGATGAAAGTCAGACTGGAAAAGGGGGTAGAACTGAATTTAAATCCAGGGCATCTAATCCCAGAGATTGAGCTTCAAGTCTGAAGCCACAGGCATAAGAAATTAGCATCTCCAGGAAGCAAATGATGTTCCAGAAATGTTTGGTTTTGGTTTGAGGACTTATATACTCAATAGCAGTAGAAGAATTCTGTCCCTTTTCTAAAATAAAAATGGCACATATCTTACTTTAAAAATTAATTCACTTAACAGATAATGTCCACTTATGAGTGAGTACATACCATGTTTGTCTTTCTGGGTCTGGGTTACCTCACTCAAGATGATTTAAAATAAAAAAAATAAATAAGTAATAATAAAAAATCAATGAAATTGTTCCTAATGATATTCTGCTGTACTCTTAGATCTGTGCCTACTCCAACTATCAGCAGAGAGGCATCATTGGCAACTGATGGGAGCAGATGCAGAAACCTACAGCCAAATACTAGTCAGAGCCAAGGGAACCCAAAGAAGAGAAGGAGGAAGGATTGTAGGAGCCAGAGGGGTCGAGGACACTAGGAGAACATGGCCCATAGACTCAACTTAGCAGGGCTCATAGGGGCTCACAAAGACTGAAACAATAATCATGGAGCCTGCATGTGTCTGTGCTAGGCCCTCTCCATATATGTTATGGTTGTATAACTTGGTGTTCTTGTGGGACTCCTAACAGTGGGAATGAGAGGAGCTGTCTCTGACTCTCTTACCTGCACTTGGGACCCTTTTCCTCCTACTGGATTGCCTCATCCAGCCTTGACTTGAGGGTTTGTGTCTAGTCTTATTATAACTTGTTATGCCATGTTCAGTTGATATCCTGGCAGCCCTGCTCTTTTCTTTTCTTTCTTTTTTTTTTCTTTTGAAGGAAAACACAGGAGTTGTAGCTGATTGGTTTCCTGTGCCCACCTGGCTCCCACATCCTCACAGTCCCGCAGCCGCTCAGACCCAAATGAACACACAGAGGTTTATATTAATTATGAACTGTATGGTCTATTGGCTCAGTGTTCTTGCTAGCTAGATCTTACATCTTAAGTTAACCCATTTTTATAAATCTATACTTTGCCACATGGCTTGTGGCTTACCGGTATCTTTACATCTTGCTTCCTCTGTGTCTGGCTGGTGACTCCTCTCTGTCAACCTCTTCCCAGAATTCTTCTCTCTGCTTGTCGTGCCTATACTTCCTGCTGGCTACTGGCCCATCAGCATTTTATTTATTAACCAATCAGAGCAACACATTCACAACATACAGAGCGATAGCCACAGCAAGGAGTGGATCTGGGGAAGGGGAGGAGGGGGAGGCACCGGGAGGAGTGGAGGGAGGGGAAACAGCAAGCAGGATGTAATGTATGAAAGAAGAATAAAACAAAATAAAAATACATAAAAATTAATGTACAGTTGGGCATGAATCCCAGCCTTTGGGAGGCAGAGGCAGGCAGATCTTTGAGTTTGAGGCCAGCCTGGTCTATAGCAAGAGAACCAGACCAGGCAGGGCTTCATAGAGAAACTCTGTCTCGAGAAAAAAAATTAATTTGTGTTGGCAGCATTTGTAGCTTGATGAGTTCCTGTGGCCTGGGTTCAAACTTTACTTCTCTTTATTAGTTGTGGCTCAGTTTCCTCAGCTATAAAGTGGCAATGACAATATCTAACTTATGGGGTAATAGCAAGGGTTAAATGAGACACTCAGTGAGTGTGAAGTACCTAGAATGTCCTGATATGTAAGTGTTCATAGGTACATGCAAAAATACAGTGAACAGCACAGCATGTGGTAGGCTGGGAGCCAGATCTAGGGGGCTCATTACAGCTCCCACAAACCCTCTGTGGCACAATTAGGGCAGTGAGTCTTAACCATAGGTAGACTTGGGAAGCCAGGGTGACAGCTCAGCTTGGAAAGGTGCTTGCCACCAAACCTGAAAACCTAAATTTAATCCCTGCACACACCTGATGGGAGGAGAGAACTAACCCCTTCAAATTGTCCCCTGCCCTCGACATGTGTGCTAGAGTATGTAACCCCCCCCCTTACAAATAACCTAAATACAAACTTTTAGTAGGCCTTGGGACCAGCAGAATAAAGATGGGGAAATTATTGGGGTTTCCTCCCTACCTTGGAATACTAGAGAGATCCACAGTGTGACTTTTAGAGAACTCACCATTAGTGATCAGCATAGGACTAATCTAACAGACCCGTTCTAACTTGCTCAGGCTCTGGTTTCTGCAGGTTTTGTCTAGCTCTAAGACTTTTCCAGCATATCTCCCAAACTTGGCGTTAAATGGATGAGTTAGTTGTGGAGTCCTGATATCTTCCAGCATCTGAAACTATCTGGATGAACATGAAGATGAGGAAACAGGAAGAAAGGAGAGGTTCCTTGTGGGTAGCTTTCAACCCTTAGGTGTCATTGCCTAGTTATGCCAGCAATTGCCCGTGGAGGTTGAAGTCATTTACAGCTATAAGAAATGGGGCTCGGGACTGGAGAGATGGCTCAGCAGTTAAGAATACCAACTGCTCTTCCAGAGGACCTGGGTTCAAGTCTCAGCGCCCATGGCAGCTCACAACTGTCTATAACTCCAAGATCTGATACCCTCACACAGACATACATGCAGGCAAAACATCAATGCACATAAAATAAAAATGAATAAATTTAAAAAAAGAAATGTAGCTCTGTGCTTCTTCCTTTGGAATCAGAAAGACTGCCTTTTCCATAATATTATGGTCGCCTTTCTATACATGAGTTACGACGTCTCTAAATTACAACCACAACATTATGAGTAACAGGATAAATTCCTCTCTGCCTCCTTTCATCTCTGAAGCCTTGAGGAAGAGGAGGTGGGGTGGTAAGGCCCAGATATAATAAAAATGAGGGTGGGGGCCATGCCTATGCCACAAAAGGCAGCCAGCAGCAGACTGCACCTAAATGCTCACAATGCAGACAAATAGCTCCTCCACGAGATAGGAAGAAGGACAAAGAGGAGGAGTATGGAGAATGAGACTTTCTAAGTACTGCTCTGTCCCTAGAGTGTATTGCCCAGCCTTCTCTGAGGATCAGGATACTCTTTCCAGGGAGCAGTTTGGTGTTGTCTTTTAAATAGTTTTCAATAACTCACTAAGATGTATTTCACGAGGTCTCACAGGCATGAGCAGTTCCTGGGTGGTTCCTCGGTGCTCTGATGAGATTTCTTTCTGACCAGCTCCGCAGAGCTGCTTTGTCACCTCTAAAATGGACAGCATGACACCTGCACTGTAATGTTTTGGGAGTAGCCAGATAAAGTCAATGGTACCCTCCTTTCCTTCACCTTTCTTGTGCATGTCAGCCTGCCATCCTACACACCTCTGGAGTGGATTCCCCTTTCCATCCTTTCTGTATCTGGTGCAGCATCTCTCACAGGACTGTCTCAAGTCTTCAAGAGGTTGTCCCGTTTCAAATGCCGGAGGAATCTTTCAGACTGCAGTGATCCTCCTCCTCCCGAAGCACATGGGTAGTAGTTAGATTCCAAACCCTAGCTCTATGACCTTGTGGCCAGCTGTCTCCACCTCCCACTCCACCTCAGTGTCCATACACAGCTGTCCCCTAAACACAACACACAGCAGGGTCCACCTTGCTCCCAGACTCTGGATCTCACAAAGCTCTTGCTCTATATGAGACGCTTAGCTTTCTTCCACCCAGAGCATTTCCATAAACTTTCAAGACTTGGACCACAGATGTGTCTTCTCTTCCACCTGGGGAACGCATCCTGTATCACCAGCAGCCCGCTTCCTTTCTTTAGGACCTTGCTGCCGTCTACTGCAGCAGTGCAGATGCAGTGTGCCACATGGGTCTGCAAAGAGGAGGGACTCGAGATGAGCTGACAACTGCCAAGAGCCCCGGAGCCGTCCCTTCCTCCTTTCCTTTTACACAGCAGGGTTCCCTTGTACAGAAAGCTCAAAATTTAGGATGTTGGACTCCCCCCACCAATGGTATGAAAGCATTAGGTGTCTGATGAAACCATATTTCAATATACTTTTCACCGAAGTCTAGTCTTTCCCAGGCTAGCTATATGTGGTACTTACCATGCTAGGTAGTGGTGATGTATCTCAGTTCCCAGTCAGCCAAGTATCACAAAGCAAACAACTATGTGCTTCGTGTTCTGCATCATAGCTACACTATGACATTGAATAATCTAGGCGTGCTGAATGCACTTTCCACTTACCTTCAATTTCTGATGGGTTTTGGGGATATCAGACCATTCTAAGGAAAGGAACATCTGCATTCTTTTCCCAGCTTGGAAATCAATTTCTTCTTTGGGTTTAAAAAAAATAACAATGAAAAAGCAAGCATGACTCTCTTCCTCTGATTAGAAAATCCCAGTGTTTGGGGTCACGAGATAAGCACAGCATTTGGGGTGTGGGAACCAGCTCTGATGCAGTCAGATGAAGATGATGGTGCTTCTCAAGCCTGACACCCCACTGTAGTTAGAGTTTCCTTCTCCAATGGCTTTACCAGGGGATCATCCTCAGTGTTTTCATGGGGAAATAAATTAAGTGAATGGAGAACTTTAAGGTTTATGCAGAAAAGAAATTGAAAGCAAAAGACAAATTTGAAAAACACTGAAGAACTTCTACACAGGAAAAAAAAAAAGGAACATGTTTGTGATATACTCAGAAAAGTGTATGAGTGTAAAAGAAGCCACATACAACAGGCTGTATGCTGCACAATTCTATTTATATGACATTCTGGAAGATGGTACATAGTGGATAGGACTTCAGTGTTTGCAGGGTTGAGAGTGTGAAAAGCTGATTGACTATAAAAAGGACGTAAGGAATTTAGGGGTAACAGCCCTTTTGGATTTTGATTCTAGTATTATGGTAAGACTGTCGAAACTCTTTGAAGCATGCACCTAAAATGGGTGAGTTTTACTGTGTGTAAATTATATTCCCTTAAATCTCACAGGCAGGATGATCCTGTTGTGAGATAATCTTTCTGTACACTGTGAAGATGTCTCTCTGCCTAAGGCACCTTCTGATTGGTTTATTAAAGAGTTGAATGGCCAATAGCTTGGCAGGAGAAAACAAGTGGGCTTCTGGAGAGAGAGTGGAAGAATCTAAGGCATGCAGGATTTCACCAGCCAGTGAGACACAGAGGGAGCCAGATGTATAGTATGGAGGACAGGTAATGAGCCACATGGCAGAAAGTAGATTAATATAAATGGATTAATTTAAGTGATGAGAGCCTAAGCTAAGGCCAAGCTTTCATAATTAATAAGAAGTCTCTGCGTCATTATTTGGGAGCTGGCAGTACAAAGAAAGTTGGACTGCATGAGTCTGGTGGGACAAGTAGGGAAGGGTATGTGGCAGTGTTTAGGCAATGGCTGCTTGTATATTGCTGAGTTACACGTTAAGATTCTGTGCCAACACTTTGGCTGCAGAGCATAGTGTCAAGCAATCTCAAGTGGACTGGGAAGCTCACTCCACTCTGGCTAGCTTTCATGGTATTAGAAAGTGCTAAGCAGGCTGTTTAGGAGAAAAAAAAAATCAGTGGTCTTACCCAGCACTGGACCATGCACAATCCATACTGATCTGCCAGGGAAGATGTGCCTACTGCTGCAGTACTGGTGTGACTGTTATGGGATGAGAAACTCCTTTCTTGTTGAATTTGTTGAGGCCTGCTCCATAGGAGAGAATTTCATGACTAGTACTGTAAACCTCATCAAAAGCCCATGGCTGGGGAGGTTATAAGCCCTAGGGTAGAGCCTATTATTATTTTTGCAGCATTCTTATGTCAATTTGATTTCTAAATATAGATGCTTATACCTATAGACTTGGGCTGCTCTCAGCTTTAGTCAGAGAAGATTGCTTTTGCAGTAGGCAGGGGTTAGTGCAGAGACTCAGTCAAAGTGCTGAGAATAACTGAGCATGAGTACTCAGTCCTAAACAGGCTGATGGAATGGCATCTTTATAACTTCCCACCCCTGCCAAGGATTAGAGAACATTATGGAAGAAGTGAAAAGAGTGTAAGAACCTGAGGAGGCGTGTTAGGAAATACACGACTAGACATGACATGGTGTTGCTCTCATGAACTCATGGTGGCTGGGGTTACCTGCATGAGACCTGCATAAGATCAAGCCAGCTCGAATTCCAGCTTAGAGCAGGGAGAAACTCTTGAGGCCTCCTCCTTACTGAGGAGCTGTTGGCAGTTGATAGCTTCCAGAGGGAGGGAGAATCATTCTTTTTTGGGCATAGCCACTGGTGTGTCTCCCATGGATGGCTCCGTTTCTAGGCACCTACAGGCATCACAGGTAAGACTTAATGGGTTATTAACAACAATAACAAAAAGACATGGAGTTGGCAGAGGCCATATTGGTAGTACCTGAGGAGAGCAGGAGATGGGAAACAAGGGTAGATTTGATTGTATTTTGCTGTACACATGCATGAGTTTCTCAAAGAATTAAAAAAATAAAATAAAATAAAACACTAAAATGTATTGTCTGTGGCTGATTATCTTTGAAAAGAGTTCTGTTGTTGCTAAAAGCCAATCAGAAACCAACAGCATGGGATGAGTTAGTATTCAAGAGTAGCTGAGCCGGGCAGTGGTGGCACACGCCTATAATCCCAGCACTTGGGAGGCAGAGGCAGGTAGATCTTTGTGAGTTTGGGGCCAGCCTGGGCTACAAAGCAAGTTCCAGGACAGCCTCCAAAGCTACAGAGAAACCCTGTCTCGAAAAACAACAACAACAACAAAAATTATTTAAAAAAAAAAAAAAAAAGAGTAGCTGAGGTCTGTTTGGAGGGCAATGCCTCTCTTTATTGTCGCCCCCCCCCCCCCCAGATCTGTTTTACTGAAAGACAGGAACCAGAAAGAAGAGCCACAAAGGAGGCTATGCACATTTCCCAGACTTACTCCCAGCATTTCCTCCCTGGGAATTCTGTTTTAATAAGCACTCTGTGTTCTCCCAATTGAGGACCACAGGTGTGGAAGCTGTCTGTCAGCCTGGAATGGCCAGCTACATGGTACCCTCAGTGGGAGCAGGTACAAAGGAACCCTACCTGGTTAACCCCAAATAAGCAGGGTCTCCTGACCCCTGAACAGCAGTGAGAACACAGCAATGAACAGCTCTGGAAACTTCTGTTAGCCTGAAGAGCTAGCCGAGCAAGTCATTGCTGACTTCATGGCTGGCCTCCAGGAGCCAGAACTCAGGGTTGGGAAATGCTTCCCGCCAGAAGCCCTTTGATGGGCCCACCCACTCTTCCACATCATTCCCACATCTTGTTATTACCATCTGCCCAAATTTTCCATTCCTGCCCGAGCTCTGGGCATTTTACGGTTTATGAAAACTGCTTGAGTTTTGTTGGCAAATATCAGGACTGACTGAGGATATTAGTTGGGAGACATGAAATTCTTTTGTCCCTGCACCTCCATCTCACATCAAATGTACAGACCTCTGTGTGCTCAGCTCTTCTCTGAAGTCCAGGCTCCCATGCTGCGATCCTCCTCACAGGACTCTGGACATGGCCTTCCTGGAATCCCCGCACCTGCCCATTCCCCAGGACGAGCTAATGGGCTTCCAAGAATCCTCCTCAGATGCCAGCTTCTGTCCTGTGACCCCACTTTCATGACCCTGTCTCTTCCCAGAAGCAGTGACAGGTGCTCAGGTACAAGATGGTGACAGCTTCTTGCCAAGGCTGGTTCCAGATGCTTCTTTCTTGGTCTGCTAATCCCATCCCTGCCTTGCTAAACAGTACACTTACCACTTTTTCTTTCTTTCTTTCTTTCTTTTTTCTTTTTCAATTAAACCCTCCTCTGTTTAAACTAATCAGGAAAGGGACCATTTCAATCCATGCCGAATTCCACAACAACTTCCCTGTGCCCTTAGGATAAACCCAGAAACCGCACCCCACCCTCCCTCCTAGACCTCACTTTCCTCTATCCTCTGTCACTAGGCTCCATGCTGTCTCAACTTTTCCTCCTCAAGGACCAGTTGCATCCATCAGCCCCGTCTGCTCCTCCTCAGTGTTGCTGAAGCCAGGCTCCCTTCTCATTATGGTCATCGCTATGTGGCATCTCTTCAGTCAATTCCAATCTATATAGCCCTCCATTCCTAAGTGGCCTCAGTGTTGTTACGCTAATCTCCTTCTCTTTTTTAGCCTTTACCACTATCAAATACTGGAACAACCATATTTCATGCATATTTGCTATCTATCTCCTCATACTAACTTGAGATCCAAATGGCCCAGGCCTTTACATTATATCCTATTGTATCATTCTAAGTCAGAACAAGAAAGAAATGACAGCGCACTCAAACTTGGTTAGATTTAAAATTGTAAGACTGGGTTGATTTCAAAAGATAGGGGTGACAAAGTTTAGTTCAATGCTCAGGCTAGCAAAGCCAGAGTATGTAGAGATAAGGACTCCAAGAGGCAAGGGCCATGACTGTTAGCTGTACACCCAGGGCAACATGGCAGGGATGAAGGTACACCCATCACTCTTCTCTTTCACAACCTCCCAGTCTCCTGCTGGCGGTTATCTTTATCCAATAAGAAGCAGGAGAGCCCAGGAGTGGGGACAGTCTTCACGGATTTGTCTCCTGGGACATGGAGTGGAGAAGAGGAAATAATGCACCTGAAGGTGTAAACAGGGCTCCCAAGGCCCACCAGATTCTCCCTTTCCAGAAAGCACCATACACTCAGACATATGTGACATGTGTGACATGTGTGACTTGTGTAACATGACAGCCACACTAGTCAATAGGATGTCATAGAAGGAGGTATGAATGAATCTAGAATTCTCAGTGATTCACTCCACTTTCTGGGAGCCATTTTAGAAGACCATCCGCTCTCTCTGTCAATAGGGCAGTCCAGACAACTGAAGATTCACCCCATGGTTGTTTACTGAATAGGATTTCCAAGATCTCAGCCATGGCCCTGTACAACCCAGAGAGGAAATTCCTGTGGCTGGCAGGATTGTGAGTTCTGTGCCAACAAGATTTCTGAAGCTGAGGAACAATGTCTTTTTGTGTGTAACATGGAAACAGGCTCTTGTTTTGGATTGTGTTTGGAGACAGAGAAGAGCCAGGTAACATACTGGCAACATTCCTGATTTTGTAATGGAGTTTGGAGCTCCCCAAACTTAATGAGGGTACGCACAATATCATGCATCTACATACAGGGTCAGTAGCTAAAAGGGGATGGTGCCAACTCATTACACATTTCTGTCACCAGCTTTAAACAGCTGTGGAGTTGTTATGGTGGCAGTGGGACAGATGTATCTACATGAACTGATGATCAGAAGGCCCCTTGAGTGTTTACTAGGTATGGGACATGGTAGGAATCTACAATTGTGTGAAAGACAGAAGTCTTGTCTTTAATAATAGATGAGAGGAACCACAGAAGTGTGATGACAAGGTAGCTATATTTTAGATCCTAAAGGGGAGGCGGGAGCCCCTTGTTTGTCAAATGCTTTCAACAATAAGCTAGATAATATATGATGAGATAAAAAAAAAATGCTGGGAGAACAGGTTTCCCCACTTCCTCGGGATAGGACAGACTGAACAGGGAGGAGAGCTGGGATGGGTGGGGAAATGGAGAGGCCAGAGCAGACAAGACAGACTGTGGGAATGTGAAGCTCAACCCACTCCCTTACAGACTGTGCCTTCTTGTAAACACAGCAGAGGCATGTAACCAGCTGTGGACTCTGACGTTGTATGTACCTGGTAAATTTAATTCCCCAACATATCTTTATATTTGATCCATCTTTACTATTTGGATAAAATCTTATCACTTCTTTCAGTTGCTCTCATTTCCTTTGTTGCAAAATGAAAATGAGATCCCAGTGTGTGTTAACTTTGGGTAGAAATCTTAGCTTCTCACATAGGGAACCTTCTGCAGGTTTGTTGACTGATGGCACACAGATCCCTCCAAATAAGAATGAAAAAACAGCAAGTATGTATCATGGGGTGGGAGGTGCTAAACCTTGTCTCCAGTACAGAGGCTTGTTTCTTTCCATTAACCCTAAGGCACCAGTTATTGCTAGACTGAGCAGTTAAGTTTTAAATGAAAGTGAAGTCTTTATACAGCATTCATGAAGCCTTTCCTAATTGCTCTACAGAGAGCAGGAAAAGATTGAAGATAGATGAGATGCATCCTAGGAGGTGGGGAGGGCAGTGAGTGATTCTGAGCTGGTGGAAATTACAGGGTGTTGTGAGACCTAACAGAACAAATGGTTTACTTAGGCAGGGACTAAGAATGGTCCACAGCACTGTTAGAATACCATCCACATGGTTCCTCTAGTGTGCCCTGCATCTTTTCCTGATCCTTGGGGCTGATTCACAGGGATGGCACCAAAGGGCTTCTGGGCCTGCTTCCTCTAATTGGATTTGGCCACTAGGGATCCCTGACCAAAGGGTGGCAGCCAGGTGTATCTCAGGGAAGAGAGTACATCTGGGGTGTAATTGTCTGAGCTTCCTCCTTTGAAGAATGTTGCCTACTGTTGAAGGATGCAGCTCAGGTCAGAATTGTCAGGAAGGCACTTTCTGTACACTCTGCCCCGAGTTCTAGTAATCTCTCCTCTGGTTCTTTCCTGCCTCTGAGAAGGTATCAGTCTTACTGGCCATGCACAACTCCTGCTTCCTGGTTTCCTTACATCCTGGACACATCCTTTTAAAGCTGTTCCTGTAATAATTCTCTACATGATAACTATGCACCATCACTCTCCTGTCAGAGGCTGATGCTGGATTCTCAGGGAGGGGCCGCGCCTGAACTGAAAGGGAAATGCATGGCAAAGAGAAAGCAGTTGAGTCAGGAACAACAGCAATATGCAGCGTGCAGAGCTGAGAAGGGAGAGGTCGGTGGGTCCCAACAGCCAACATTTCACCCTTTAGCTTCTTTTCCTTCGCCCCAGGCATCCACGTGGACACCACGCTCCATGACCTCTAGACTCTCCCCATCTTTTCAGCCTGCCCATTTCTCTCAACTTCCACTGCCCTGTCTCTCCTTGTCCATTACTATATCAGTTTCGGAGCCATTCCCAACCCTTCACTGTTTCCTCATCATATTGGGATAAATGCAAACCCCGTATGCCTACACAGCCCTGCCCACTGGCCCTAGGCCCCTCCACACTGTACTTGTCACACTGCCCCGCCACATCAATCTACTGTCCTCTGTATGCTTTCTAAATCCTCTGCCCTCATCCTCAGAACAAACTTCCTACAGGCAACCCCCCCAGGTCACCCCCCTACCTCCCCTCTGAGATCACCCACCTTTCCTGTGGGAGGAGGTGTTATATGCCCCCCACAGGAAAGGCATCTGGGCCAGTCAGGAGATCCTTACAGCCTTGTCCTGTGCTTTTCTTTGTTTTTTGTTTTTTACAGATTCCCCAGGATCCCTTTGCTTTTCTGCCTCTGTCTCAAGCTGCTGACTATGGAGGATCTAGGACTGAATCTCCTTTATACCCTGGTATGCTGCAGATAGGGCACATAGCATTGCTTGATTAAGGCTGTTGACGAATGAATAAGCTACATTGTAATTCAGTAGATGCAGTAAGCAAGAAAGGTAGCAGTGGAGGCAAGCAGGAGCTAAATAGGAACGGACACAATGTCCAGGCTAGGGTGTTGTGGAATAATATTTTAACTATGTAAAGATATTTTACATTTGTTTATGCTGTAGAATATTACTTGAACTGTGTGAAGGTGTGTTATACTTGTTTCTGTTGACTTACTTTATTAACAATGTAAAGATATGTTATATTTGTTTGTGCTGCATTTGTTTAATTATGTAAAGATGTGCTGCATTTGTTTCACCTTGCCTGACTAAGGCATCTGATTGATCTAATAAAAAACTGAATGGGCAATAGCTAGGCAGGAAGGAGAAAGGATAGTTGGGGCTGATAGGAAGAGAGAATAAGTAGGAGGAGAAATCTACACAAGAGAGAAGAAGGATGAGAGAACCAGGGTGAAAGAGAGGAACATGCCCAGGGCCAGAAGCCAGGCAGCCACCAGCAAGACACAAGAAGCAGGAAAGTAAGATATACAGAAGGAAAGAAAGGTAAAAAGCCCCTCTGCAAAATGTAAATGAAGAGAAATAGGTTAAGTTATAAGAACTAGCAAGAAATAAGCCTAAGCTAAGTCCAAGCATTTATAACTAACAATAAGTCTCCATGTCATGGTTTGGGAGCTGGCTGGTGGTCCAAAATAAAAAGCCTGGTGCACTATGGAATATAGGTGTTTTCCTGAGGGCAATTGAAAGCCATGGAGTGTCTTAGACAAGGGTGAGGACTATGCTTCTTCACTTCTCCCTGGAAGCATTAATGAGTTGAACAGTAACAGAAGACCAAGAAGCAATGATGGGGGCAGGAAGAACTACAGCCTTTGTCAGGATGATTAGAAAGTAGGGGGCAAGATCTGAAGGGAAAACCTCTGAGTCCAAGATAATGAGTAGTAGTGGTGTGTGGAAGACACAATTTAGTGTTGAAGATGATGTATGGAAGTGTGTGTGTGTGTGTGTGTGTGTGTGTGTGTGTGTGTGTGTGTGAGAGAGAGAGAGAGAGAGAGAGAGAATGAATATAATGTACAGACATCCCCAGTTACCTACAGGGATTAATTCCAAGACGAACATCCTACCCCCATGAATAACAGAATCTGATTATGTGTAAGCCTTATATAAACAGTACACTACTCACATGGAACCTGTGCACATCGTCCTGTCTGTTGATTCTGAGTCTTCCCTAGCTTGCTCACAATGCCTAATACAATGGAATTATCCTGTACTATTCAAGGGAAAATAAGAGAAAAGTCTGTGTATGTTCAGCGCAGATGTGATTTCCCGTTTTATGTTTTTACTAGCATATATTAATTCTCCAAACTAACAATCTACTTTTATTTTCCACAGATATTTGAATGAATCCACACAGAGGCAGAATGCATGCATGTAAACAGCTGGTACAGTTTTCTTTATCAAAAACAACAACAACAAAAAAAAATCTTTATTTTTAAGCCAGGAAGGCTACACAATAAATTTCATCAGGAATTTGGGGGCTAGAAATACAGAGAAGTTTTCCCTCCTCTGTATGTTTCTGTTTCTATTCACCTTGTCTTTGTTGTTGTTGTTTTGAGTTCGTTTTGTTTTTGTTTGTTTGTTTTTATGAATCATTCACATGAATGGTTTACTAACAACAGAAAATTTTCTTGCATGAGGAAGAAACATTCTGGCTAGAGGTGTGACTTCCAATCTGTAAGCTACAGAGCTCTTCTGTGCTCACAGAACCTCAGCCCACAGAATCTGAGGAGCCTGAGAACTTGGCCTGTCGCCTGAGAGTTAAGACAAGGTTTCAATGTGCCAGGCTGCAGCTCTGTGTGGGTGTTCTGCTGATTGCGGCTGCCAGGTCACGACAGTGCCAGTGTGGGGCAGCAAATGCAGGACTCAGTCCTCCACCCCTCCATGAGGATGTAGGCATAGTTAATGCTCTTCAGGAAAGACAGGTGCTCTTCAGTGGTATATCCCCTGGCAGGGTACCATGTTTCTGTAAATAACTCCTTACCCATGCTCCTGTAAGCAACATCAACTAAACTCAGTGGATCCCCAAAAAAGACTGAGAGCAAGAAAAGAGGAAAGAGGAGAAGAGGTGAAGGAAGGAGAGGAGGAGGGGGAGGAGAGGAGGCGGGGAAGGAAGGGAAGGGACAATGGAAGGGAGATTAGTTAGGAAGAGGGAAAAGATCTGAGGGAGTAGTAGTCGGGGGGACAAGAAAAGGTTATGGAAGTAAATACGAACAAAATAATTATATACATGCATGAAAATATCATAGAGAAACCCATTATTATGTGTGATTAGTATCTGTTTTAAAAAACCTTAACTTTCTTGCTAGGCAGTGGTGGCACATGCCTTTAAAACCAGCACTCAGGAGGCAGAGTCAGGTGGATCTCTGTGAGTTCGAGGCCAGCCTGGTTTACAAAGCGAGTTCCAGGAAAGGCCCAAAGCTACACAGAGAAACCCTGTCTCGAAAACCAAAAAAACCTTTAACTTTCTAAAGCAATGATGTATTTTGTTTAGTTGAGCTTACAAGGATTTAATAAAGAAAAGTCAACAACCAAAAACTAAAATAAAATCACTCATTTCATGAGTGGTTCCAGCATTTGCTGCCTGGATGACGTGGAGCACCCTTGCTCTTCTTACACCTTGATAATCTTTTTTATGAATGAGATCAATAATCACAATGAACACAGAAATCTGTTCAGTGGTTGCATCCATCCATTCATTTAGAGCTTGCGTGAATGCATGCATTCATGAGTTTGTGGGAGGTGGTGGTAAATTCTTGTGTGCTACAGCATGCATGTGGAAGTCAGGGGCCATCTTGTGGGGGGTCAGTTCTCACCATTCACCTTGCTGAAGTAGGGTCTCCTTTGTTTCTGCTGCTGTGTGGCATACTCCAGGTGAGTTAGTCCATGAGCTTCCAGGAAATGCTTCTGGGTGGTCTTCCTGGCTCTGCCTCCCATTTCACCACAGGAATGTTGGACTACAGAACCTTACTTGCTCATCCAGCTTTCTTTCTTTCTTTCTTTCTTTCTTTCTTTCTTTCTTTCTTTCTTTCTTTCTTTCTTTCAAGATTTATTATTTATTTTATGTATATAGCATGTATGACTACAGGCCAGAAGAGGGCACCAGATCTCATTACAGATGGTTGTAAGCCACCATGTAGTTGCTGGGAATTGAACTCAGCACCTCTGGAAGAGCAGCCAGTGCTCTTAACCTCTCTCTAGCCTCCTCATCCTGCTTTCTTATGTGAGCTCTAAGCATCAAGATCAGGTCATTGCCTTGCACAGTAAGCAATTTGCCCACTGAGCCATCTCCCCACCCCTAGAGCCAGTTCTTGATGAATAGTGCCAGAGCCAAACATCTTGGCCAATCTTCAATGATGAGTTTCCCTCTAGACTGTGGCTCTTTGCCCTTACCTTTCAAAATGCAGATGAATACCTTACCTGTCTAGCACAGTGCCTTGGAACCATTGAAAATGTTCTCTTTCTTCTAAAATCAGATGAAAAGTAGTAATAATGAATAGATAACAACAAATCTACATTTTAATCATCTTTATGTTGATGCAGTTGAAATAAATAATTTAAATTTGTCAAATATAGGAAAGACCTCCCATGAAAGCGAAGTTACCTGCAACCCACGTGCCTGTGGTTTCCTCTTCACTTTATTATAATTCCAGTAGATAATTTGACTCAAAATTCTATACATTTAGCCGCTATTGTGAGCCAGACATTGTGCTGCACAGAGAAAAACCTGAAGGGGTGGCCAGCGAGCAGGGTTGGGGGGCAATGAAAGAAGCAGGTAACAAGATGAACCTAGCCAGAGAGGATGCTTCGGTGGACAGCTGGCTCTGCAGAAAACGGGAAGTTCCTGCCATGTGACAGCAGGAGGATGTGACACAGCATCACAAGGGATGACAACATTTGCAAGCCATGCAGAGAATGGGACATGGGGCATCCTTCTTCACGTTTCTGTCAGAATGAATCTTGTTTTTTCCTGAAATACCTAACACATGATCCCTGGAAGAAAATTGGTGATAATGTGAAAATGCCAATGGGCTTTTCCACAGGAGGATCCAGACAAAAATCTCAGGCACTGGGGAGCACGAGGAAATGGAAGAAAATGTAATAAGTGTTTTGCCAACTTGGGGTTGGAGTGCTTCAAGACAACGCTACCCTTACCTCTGACAAGTGGAATTGTGTGTTATTTTATCTTTATAGGTATCCCTGTTTTCTTTTGCTTTTTTTCAAAGAACACATCAAATGGTACCTGCCAATACAATTTTCCAAACCCAAGCATAAAAACTTTGATGTTACTACTGAGAAATTTTCTCTAAGAAGACTGGGGGTTCTAGCAGGCCTGTGTATGTCCAACACTGCTCTGGCAGGCCTTGCCCTTGCCCTTCCCTTCTCCTTGTTAAAGCAGAGATTACATTCCTAAAGCTAGCCACCAAGGTCTGTCCCTCTATTTGACTACTTCTTCCTTCTGAAACTGACCACCAAGGTCCAGCTCTCAAAGTATTGAAGTCCAGCAACCAAAAGCACTCCCCTTCATCCTGGCTACCCTAATTAACAAGCAAACCGACTTATCCTAACAGGGGGGCTCCCTTTTTCCTCCCTATCCAGAGGCAGTCCTTTGTTCCCCCCCCAGGGGTGTGTGGGGGAAATATGTCTTTCCCTTTCCCCTTCTCTCCATCCTCTATCACCTGCCTTTGTCTCTTGTTCCCCATCCTCTGTCCCTCTGGGACAAATAAATCCCCTTTTTGCTAAGAATTTGGTCTTAATGTGTCCTGTGCCAACTCCAGTCCTTTCAAAGACAATTTGAGGCTCATTATAGTTTTTTACAAGATATGAAAAAAAAAAACTCAAAATAAGCTAAATACTCAACAATACAGATTAACTAAACATTTTGTTTTAGCCTTAGGCAGTCATTAAACTTATTTAGGTTAGTGTTTATTGACATGCAGACATTGACAATATGTCACTGGATATAAAATATAAAAATGTACACAAGAGATTGCATGATATAATTTTTCTTTTTATAAAATTAGAAACATTTCATTTGGGGGCCAGAGAGATGGTGCAGAGGTCAAGAGCACTTGCTGCTCTTACAGAGGACCTGGACTGGTCTCCCTTGTTTGTTAACCTGTTGTATGATGATCGAATTCATGAATTAGGCCATTGTTTCGTAAACCAAGGTGCAGTGAGCTTCATTGGCGAGGATGGCTACCTGGAAAAGCCCAATTAGGATGGGCTAAGGGGGAAGAGTGTTGCAGGTAGGTGAGCAGCAGACCCAAAGTTCAAACGTGTGCATTGTTTTGGAAAACTGAGGAGACCTACTGGCTGAGTAGAGAACATAGGAGCTCAGGAGGGAGAGCCATACAGTAAGCCAGGTCAGGGACTCTTGAGGGTCAGATGGAAGGGTTCTGGAGATATTCAGAAAGTGATGGGGCCATGGAATCTTTAAGTAACAAATGGACCTGTCATTGGAATTTTAGGAAGTTTCGCTTGAGGGCTAAAAACAGATCTAGCTTGCTATTGCTGCTGTTCATAGCTGGGAGGAAAAGCTAGAGACAGCAGCAAGGCGGGTGGGTGACAGAGGAAACAAAATATCCACCACTTGGATTCAAGGAGTGTGTCTCAGCCTGAAGAGACCCCCTCCCTGGCTGCTCTTTCACACCATGGGGGATAGCCGTGGCATCACCCCGTGAGCTCTCACCAGACATACCATGTGTCCATCACTCACAGCTACAGGCCCACACATTCAGACACATCTCAGAACATCTTTGTGAGCAGATGCTATGCTCTCCTCCCACCTGACTTAAAGGAATTAAAAACCAAGACCAGACCGTATTTAGCTACTAAGTGGCAAACACAGACAGGGAGGGTTCCAGTACCCAGTCTGGATAGGCCAGTCACTCACTGGGCTTGACCTTGGCTGAGCTTCACAGTAACCTGTACCTTACACACTTCCTGGCTATCTCTGTCTTGTAGATGAGATCCTGGAAGATCACAGCAGGTAGGAATCTCTCCCACAGCAGACAGTGTGTCTGCTGGCTTTCAAAGCCCCAGGCTAACATATATGTACACCAGCATATGACAAATTTCACAGGGTCAGAGGGAAAACTTGAGGCCACCAAGGGCAGTGAGCCAAACACACCCAAATTATCAGTGTAAACAAACCAAGAAATGGATTTTTCACCTTCAGATGTTTGAGGATAATGCCTGTCCTGCCACTGACCCCACAGCTGACCCCATCTCATCTCCTAAGACTTTCTCTTCCCATCTGCACAGACCTGTTTGCAAATGTTTAGCCTTCTTGGGAACCACAGCTTTGCTTCTAGGATACTGACAGTGAGGGACCCAGACCTACTTCCTTAAAAACAAGCTGTCTGGGGCTGGGGTGGTAACTCCATAGTTAAAATTCTAGCTGTGCGGGCAACAGGACCAGAGTTCATACCTCCAGAACCCAGGGAAATGCTGAGTGTGTGTAGTGGCACTCCCATAATTTTACCCTCAAAAGGCAGAGACAGCCTATCTTCAGAGACAACTAGCTCATAAAATGAGCCTATCAGCCAGCTCCAGGTTGGACTGAGAGATTCTGACTCAAAAAGAATAAGGAAGATCAGTTATCAACACCAATATCCTGTTTCCACACAAACAGGCTCCCACATACACAAGAACTCTCACGCACATGAACATTTATACACATATGGGCAATACACCATACACACAAACATCTGAAAGGGAAGGTGTCTGTCTAATTGGAAAATGTTCTTTGGATAGACAGAATCTAGAAGTCTCCAGCAAGTTAAATAAGACTGACCCCCTGGAAACTTTCTCTTTGCTGATGAAGGATCCAAACGGGATGCTTTGTAGCTAAGTTGCAGGTGGTTCCTTACAAAACATTTCTGCTGTGCAGTTTCTGGGATCAGGAGGGGTCAGTGGATGAAGAAAGAACAAAGGAACTGTGAGGACTCAGGGGGGCTCCTGGCTTTGCTACTTTTCAGAAGAAGCAAGGAGCTAAAAATGGATAGGGTTTGTTGGGACCAGATTGTTCCTGAAGAAATACATTTGTTCATCTCTGGCCTTCATTTATCTACTTTCCTTGTCTAGCTACCCCACGCCCGCAAGAAAAAAATTAACAGAGCTAACAAAACATCAGTATCATATAAAATGAATCCGGCATAGAAGAAGTTCTACTTGTGTATTCCTTACACACTGGGGCCATGAATATGTTATCAACATTTGTCTACGCTTGTCTCTGGGATCCAAGAGACCCTCCATGTTATCCAAGAAGAATGACTTCATTTTCTCCCACTGTACCTTTGATTTGGCACTTGTAGCCATGAACACTGGGGGGATGATGGGGTATGGGCACCCATGAAGGCAGAGAGCTCAGGAACATCACGTGCCCGAAAGGAAAGCCACCAGGGCTGCCCTTGTGCATACTGTTCTCTCTAGCTGGCTTGTCAGTCTCTTTGGGTAGGCAGCATGCCCTGGCCATCTTAGAGGCCTCTCACAGAGTCTAGTTTGTAACTTCTGTTCACTGTAGAGGTTGGAAGTTGAAGACTCAGACAGAAGACAAGGAGAGAGCCTGGGCAGAGAAAAGCCAAGTGCTGAGGAACACATAAAACCCGAGAACAGGCTGCTTTCACAGTGCCTGTGAGAACACTCATTTGGATCTGATTGTGTCACCCAGGTCCAGCGGGGCAGGAATGGAGCCCAATGTGGTATCAGGTAGCTGTAACGGGGGAGTGAGGCTACATCAGGCTGGCAACTTCTGAACTGGTAGGGATGAAAAGAGAGACTTGCCTTCTGCTCTCTGCTAAGACCAGAAATGCTTAGAGATAATCAGTAAAGGCTGGCAATTAATAAGCGCCTTCGCCTCTTGCTGGGCCCTTTGATTTCTTAGTTGTTGGCAGCACTGGTCCGCAACCGTCACTAGGACCTGCCAGGCTCTGAGAGGGCAGAAAGGACACTGGACTGACCTCAGAGATTTCTATATTTAAGATGGCTGTCTGTGCTGCTATTTTAGACCCAGTCTGTCACAACTCGATTATGAGTTCTTCTAATGTTGCTTCTCTTTAATGTTACTTCTCCACCGCTGACGTTATACACTGTGAAGGTACTTTTCTGTTCTCTCTAACATCTAAGCATTGTATTATATTTGGGGCAATGATTACAGCATAGAAGATTGATTAAAGCAAGAAGCCAGGGCCACTGATGTTTATTTTGAAGAGAATCATGTGTGTTGCAAAATTATGCATCTTACATAAGGTTACTGATAATGGCAGCTCCAGAATGTCTGTTCTGCAGGGGCTCAGGGTGTTGGAAGCTGCATCCACAGCATTTTTTTACGGTATTCAGGAAACCTCGGTGGCCCATTATGTGTGTGATTTGGGTTGGGAGGGGGGCATGTCTCTGCAACCTTCATAGACAGTAGAGAGATGCTGGGAGGCAAGAAGGAAGTTTGACTCAACACGACTTAGGAGCTGATATTGGTTCAAACTTTGGGAGTCTGACTCCACGTGGTTTATTTTAGGCATATTTAAACAGCACAATTTGGTGAAGACTATTCTGGTGATAATTAACTCAATCCTGTGTGCACAACAAAGTATACATAAATCTCCTTGAGGAACAAAGCTAAATACACATTGGACATGACTACATCAAAACTCCTTGTGAAGTCCGTAAAGATAGGTTCTACAGACTGATGGAGAAAGGTTTAAGATTGACCGAGGAAAGCAAACTTATAAGGATCTGGAGGAGGGTCTGGTGCCAGAACAATCTCTAGCCACACAGATAGCACAAAGTATGCCAGCTCCAGCCTTCCAGGTGGAAAATAGGTTTTGCATCCCTTCCCTTGAAGGAACAACCCTGTGTGCTTAACATTCCAGATTCCCCTAATGCATGCCTTTGAGCGTAAATACCTCCATGTGGGCGTGGACTAGCCACTGAAGTCCCAAGCTGCATCTCCCATCCTTTCTATCCCCTAGCTATTGATGCCTTTAGCTTAATCCCAAAGTCATCAAGCTTCCCAATCTCATCTGAGTCATCTCAAGGAAAGTCTTGTCCTCTTTCTGTATTTCCCAGTCAAATCAACTTCATTGGTTTTCAATGTTTATCCCGATGTACAACTTAGATAAGAATTGTGCTTGTTCTGACCTAAATGGGGCCCTATTTTTAAACTACTGTAAAGCCTCCCCTCTCCTTTCAGTGCCCTGCTATCTAAAGAGCTGTCTTCACATCGGGTTAGCTGATCACTCCTCTTCATTACAGGCTGAGATGGGAGAATCCCACAAAGATGGCAAGTCAGCTAGCTTGCTGTGCACAGCATAAAAACAACAAAAGGACCTGTCTCAAACAAGATAGACGGTGAGAACCAATACCTAAGGTTGTCCTCAGCCCTCTACTCCAATGTTGTGGCATGCATGTGTGTGTGTACACTTTTTTAAAGAACTAAAATAGAAATAGCCAATATCATTGACAGATCTTGAGAAACTGTTGACTTGAGGGTAAAGCTTTTAGAAAAACAAGAGACAGAACATGTGAACCCCACTGAACCCAGAACTGCCGGGGCTGATCTGTGCTAAAAGACCACGTTTATACCTTGGAATGTACTTCGTAAGTGAGTTCCCTAGGGGACTGCCCTTCCTTCTGGTTTGAGAGCTGTATTAATTGCTTATAAAGGACAAGTGAAGTTGGTGGCAGGTTAACCTTGATGCTGAGGGAGACACAGACCCTCAACTATTTTTGACCCAACCAAGCTGAAAAGGACCAGCCAACTCTTATCAAAATGCTCAAGAAAATGACGTATACCTCCTGTGCCCCAGACTTTCTTTTTGGGTCACTCTGTGGCACCTCACCAGGGTGCTGTAGGGACAAGGCTCACACTGTGAAATCACCAGTCCCAGGTTCAGTTCTGTTAAGATTTACGGCTGTGAGCAGATCTGTTAGACTACCTTCTCTTGCCAAATCCAGCCCATCACCTGATTTGGTAGGTCAGATTTTCCTGGCACACCACCATGCTTACTCATTGAGGGATTGTTGGCTGCTGCTTCCGGGCTTCAATAATGAATGAGACCTAATGTTCTTAAAGACTAAAATATCTTCCTCACCCCACTTTTTCTGGAGTCCAGGTCTCACCATGTAACCCTGCTAGGCTTTCTGTGTACCGGTGTATTAGTTAGATTTTCTACTGCTGTGGTAAAATACTAACCAACACAGCCTGGGAAATAAAGGTTTTTATTTCAGCTTACAGTGTATAGTCTGTCATGAAGGGAAGTCAGGGCCAAAACTCAAGGCAGGAACTAGAGTCAGGAACTGAAGCAGAGGCCATGGAATAACACTCCCTACTGGCTTGCTTTCCAGGCTCACAGCCAGGCTAACAAGATGTACCTTTGTTATACCTTCCAGGATCACCTGCCTAGGGGTGATAACACACCCAGTGGACTGCCCCACCCTGTGGTGGTATTGTGTTCCCCAAAATACTGTGCACACTAATAAACTTATCTGGGGTCAAAGAACAGAACAGGCACAATATTAAACATAGAGGTTAGGCAGTGGTAGCACACGCCTTTAATCCTAGCATTCCAGAGGCAGAGATATACCTGGATCTCTGTGTGTTCAAGGATACAGCCTTTAATCCCAGGGAGTGATGGCAGAAAGCAGAGAGGTATATAAGGCGTGAAGACCAGAAACTAGAAGCTTTTGGCTGGTTAAGCTTTCAGGCTTTTGAGCAGTACAGTTCAGCTGAGATTCATTCTGGATGAGGACTGAGAGGCTTCCAGTCTGAGGAAACAGGATCAGCTGAGGAACTGATGAGGTGCGGTGGCTGTGGCTTGTTCTGTTTCTCTGATCATTCAGCGTTCACCCCAATACCCAGCTCAAGTTTGTTTTTATTAATAAGACCTATTCAGATTCTTGCTACACCCCCACTACCACCACACATAAATTACTAATCAAGAAAATGTCCCACAGACTTGCCTACAAGTCAATTTGATGGAGGTATTTTCTCAACTGAGGTTCCTACTCTCCACATTATTTTATCTTGTATCAACCTGACAAAAACTAACCATCATGACCAAGCTGTCTCAGTTCCCTCTGCCTAATGAGAGCTGAGATTACAGGCATGAATGACCACATATGGCCCCCAGACACTTTTTACTTGACCTTTAAAAAAAAAAATTGTAGCTCCCTAGCCTAGAACTTAACATCAATTTTATATTCTGATAATAATGCTACTCTAAAAGATTTTGTGGTGATGCTAAGGTATTAAACAAAAAATAAGTTTACTTGGAAAATTCTAGACAAATAAGAATGTATTCCTTTACTGTGGGCCCCCTTGGGACCTTTAAGGGGCCAGTCAAGGAATCAGGCATGCATTCCCCAAATTAATTTAACCTTGTAAGCCTACTGTCATGCAATAATATGCTAGAGTTATTTTCATGCATATATGCATGTGCCTCAAGAAGTCACAAAGGCTCCCCAGGGGATGTGGATAGTTTAAAAGGAATTCATTGCCAGAGCTTAATTCTATATGTACTCTTGCATAAGCCTCCCTTTCCCTGGAACCAAGTACTCTGGGTTGCCTGTTCCTATAATGCTAAATAGTGCAGCCTCGAGGGAGTATCTTAGTCAGATTTTTGTTAAGTCTGAAGTTTGCATTAATAAGGTGTTTGGGGATACACTGAGACATTGTGAATTCACAGTAGCTGAAGAGGTCCAGGTTTGCATATTCTTTAATCTCAATAACTAGAATGTTCTTGAGACTGCTATTTTTTTTTTCAAGCTATGTGAAAGAAAATTCATGAGTTAAAAAAAAAAAAAAAAAGCCATGATTTCTTTCTTTCCAGTTTGGTGTTCCTGGTTTGGCAAGGTAGTTAGAACTTACTTGATCAAGTCATGTTAGGAAATATTAGTGTCTACTGATGGGCTTCCACCAGACTTCACCAGGGATCTGTATGTTCCACTCCTGTCCAAACTACTCCTACACATCCTTCAAGCTTATGACAAAAAACACATCAGCTGTTAACCTCATAGTGTGGAAAGGGACACGTGGCTTCTCAAAACCGCACACCTCAGCATGGCAGGTGAGTCAAGAAGTTTGAAGTTGTTTCGCCTATAAGCCTAGTGTCTGAAGCTCTGTCCTGGAGTAACACTAAATTAGACAGGTTTATCAAAAGTCAACCAAGAGCCCCAAGTGCAGCAGCAACTTAATAATGCCTGGGTCTTTCCCCCACACTGTTCTAATCAATGGGTTCATGCTTTCTATAGGCTCCAAAATCTAAATCAGGAATGATGAGTTCATTCACACTAAGAAGTTACTTCCTCTTGGGTTCCTGCTCATATGTCACTCAGCACTTGCATTTTATCACTGGAGAGAAGAGAAGCCAGGAGAAGAACCATGGCAGCACTGGGGCACAACCTGCTCTCTCGGGGCCACTGAGAAGGGACCCCTGTTTGTGCAGCATTCTTTTCCCAGGGACTTTTCACTAGGTCCAGTGAGCACTCCTTGAGTGCTAACTGAGGAGTCCATCACAAGGACACTGTGCCCATAGCTCTGCCTCCGCACCAGGAGCGGGGCTGACAGTGCCATCCAGGTCTCAGAAACACATTTCCTTTGAAAAACCACATGGGGGGGGGCGGGGTACCCTACTGGAACACTGTCTTCTCCCGGCACCACCCACACCCAGCCAGCTTGTGGTATTTAGGGCTGTCTTACTTTTTCAGACTTTTGGATAATTGGGAAGTGCTAACTTCATGAGTTTTCTCCAACCTCGAAGATGAGTTTAGCAAAATATTTAGCAGAGCATGAGAAAACTTACCTCCTACCTGTTAAGAAATCCCAAAAAGAAGAGCATCGTTCAACCAGCTCACTGCTAATACGGCCTAGTGTTCCTTCCTTGAAAAGTGTTGATGCTTCCAAAGAGAAATGCCAGTCATGGAGAAGACTGCTCTCAAGTGATTACCCCAAATTCACAGTCCTAGGAAAGCCATTGATATATATATATATATATATATATATATATATATATATATATATATGTATGTATGTATATGCCATATGTATTAGAATGGCTTACAGGCTGTGTTCAGCTAGTTCAACAGTGGAAGGTCTGAGAATCCAGTACTTGTTCAGACACAAGACTGGACATCTCAGCTGGTCTTCAGTATATGCTGGAATCTGACTAACTAGGCTTTAATGCCAGTGAAGGAATGGACTTGCTAGCAAAGAGTGAGAACAAGCAGGCAAAGAGAGCAAGCTTCCTTTTTCCTTGTCCTTTATAGGTATCCAGCGGTAGGGGTGGCCCTGATTAAGGATGGATCTTCGCACCTCAAAAGATCTATACAGTAGCTGAGCTATAACTGTTCCTTTCTTGTTCCTCCTCAATATTACACATTCATATCTGCATTACAATAGAAACATTCCAAACTTTAAAAGCCCCACAGTTTTTAAAAATTCAAACAGTTAAAAAAATTCAATCGCTGGGCAGTGGTGGTGCACACCTTTAGTCCCAGCACTCGGGAGGCAGAGGCAGGTGGATCTTTGTGAGTTCGAGGCCAGCCTGGTCTACAGAACGAGATCCAGGAAAGGCACAAAGCTACACAGAGAAACCTTATCTCGAAAAACCAAAAAAAAAAAAAAATAATAATAATAATAATAAATAAATAAAAAATAAATAATTCAATCTTGGCTCTCGGGGTGGCTGTAAGACACCCAAGCATCTGCCCTGGGGCTCCATGGTGGGAGCCACTACAATGAACAAATCTGTGACAGAGAAATGGGAAAGATGGAGTACATGGCTGAGAGATAGGAGAGAGAGAGACCTGGAACAGTTTGAGTGATGTGGAGAGAGGCAGAACTGGAGATATGATGCCAGTGAGGAACAAGCCAGTATGAGGATCCTGAGCTGCCACATGAGTCCATGGTGATGTCTGGGCTGGAGCTACCACCAAGGGCCATGCCTGGATCTGTGGCCCTTCCACAGCTGGAGTCCTTGTTGATGTCTGTGGCCCATGTTGCCACCTAGGGCTGTATGGATGTCCATGATCTGGGCTGTCACCTGAAACCATGTTGATGTCTGGGGGCAGGGCATGCTGCTGCTAGGGGCCATACTGACCTGAGGGCTGTGCTGCCACTGGGGGCCATGATGTCATCCAGGTCCTTGCTGCTGACATCACCACCTGAGGTCATAGTGATGTGCAGGCCCAGGCTGCCACCAAAGACCATATTTGGGTGTGTCGTCTTACTTCAGCTGAGGTCTGTGTTGAGGTCCATGGCTTATGTTACCACCAAAGACCATGTGGATGTTCATGGTCTGGGCTGCTATCTGAGGCCATGTTGAAGACTGAGGGCAGTGCAGCTATGGAAGACCAAACTGATCTGAGTGGTCTATGCTGCCATCTGGGGCCATGGTGACATCTGGGCCCATGCTGCCACTGAGGGCTGTGTCTGGTCCTGCAGCAGCCAGGGTCTGTGTTGATGTCTGTGGCCAGTGCTAACACAAAAAGCCATGTGTGGAATGTCCATGGATTGGGTGGCTACCTGAAGACATGTGGAAGTTGAAGGCCACCCTGAGCTGGCATGCCCCTAGCCAGTCATGGGAGAGCTGGTTCCACCCCTCATGGGCAGCATGGAGGAGAGGCCTAGTGAAGACCTGGGCTGACCAACTCAGCTGCCACCCATGCTCAGCTTCAGGGCCTTGAATCGGCCCACCCAAACAGCTACCCTACCTGAGCTGCTGGAGCCCATGAAGTGGCTGGCCCTGTGGAACTGTAGCCCCAGGATCTCCATGACTCGGTAACAGCAGAATATCTGAGAGGAATCTGGTGAGGGTCCAGTACTGATGGTGTACCAGAAGCCAGAGGCCTTGAACCAGACCAAGGACTCATGACAGATAACACTTGCAAGTAAAGCCATTTGGGTAAAAGAGTATACCGCGTGACACACCGTGGCTTCCAATGCCACTGTGACAAAGAAATATGTGATAGAGAGGTGGGGAGGAAGGAGGAACAGACTGGTACAAGTACTGGAGACGTGATGGCTCTGACCTCATGAGAGAAGGCTGCAAGTGACAGAGGAGCAGGCCTTTACCCAGGGGTCAGCAAGATGGTTTTTGTGTTGTAGGGTTTTTTTTTTTTTAATTTTTATTTTCTTTCCCAAAGAATCAATAAAACATTGTGTTAAGAAAAAAATTCAGTCTTTTTAAAATAGCCAATCTCTTTTAAAATCCAAAGTCTTTTAAAATTCAAAGTCTCTCAACTGTGGGCTGCTGTTAAATTAAAAAAAAAAATCAAATACTTTCTTATTTCAAGAGGAAGGAACCAGGGCACAGTCACAATTAAATCAAAGCAAAACCAAATTCCAACAGTGTAAATAACTCCATGTTCGATTATCTGGGGTTCACTCAGCATCTTCTGGGCTCCTCCAGAGGGCTTGGGTCACTGCTCCAGCTCTGCATCTACAACACACACAGCTTGTCTTCTAGGCCGGTGACGGCTCCACTCCACGGCTGCTTCTGCCCTTGGTGGTCATCCCATGGTACTGGCATCTCCAAAACACTTGGGTCTTCTGTTGCAACTGACTGCACTTTCACCAATAACCTCTCAGGCTCTCTTCATGATGCCAAGCCTCAACTTCTCTGCCTTACCCCTTTAATCCTGTGCCTTCCATTGCCACGGAGGCTGCACCTTTACCAATGGCCTCTTCTGGCCTCTCACAGTGCCGAGCCTCAGCTGCTCCCCATGACCTCTTCAATGCCTTCAAAATCAGTCCCACCTGGGTGACACTTATACTACCTAATTCAGCTGCCAGTGCAAGGTACAACCTTGGCTGCCTATGGAACATAGCTTCTGTGTACTCCCAGAAAACATTTCTGAGAATATTTTACCTCAACAATGCTGGTCTCCTCTTAATCACCACTAATTTCTCAGCTCCAGCCGACCAGTATTAAGAATCCCAGCAAAGCAAAGGTTTTACTTTAGTAGTTCTGGTATCAGCTGATCCTTCAGTCCCAGCTAACCAGAAAGCAGACCTGGTTAATAACAAATGGTCTCTGTAGAGTCTTTAAACTTCCCTCTGAAACTTCACAATCCAGGCCTCCATTTTCTACATTGCCCTCAATATTCTTATCTTCCAAACTCCTACAGAAAAAGGCCACTGAGCTCTCAACGCTCAGTGGCTTTTCTAGCCCAAAGTTCCAAAGTCCTTCCACAATCTTCCCCAAAACACAGTCAGATCAGTCATAGCCAATACCCCACTCCTGTCTTAATTAGGGTTACTATCGCTATGATTGATGTAAGTTGATTAGCTTACATTTTGTCCTAAGTTACACCAGGGCTCAGCCCATGCAAACACAGCAAAAGGCTGTTTCAGTGTCAATTTCTCTGGAGGTTTTTGTGCACTCTTTTTCTTCCTGGTAAGCATCTGATTCTGAAACCTCTCTCCCCTTGAGCTCTATGGCCTATTGCCTGTGCCAGTGTAATAAACCCTATTCCTGACACAATGTTACCCATACTCCCTTCCTTTGGGACATAGGGCTCAGGATGCATGACAAGCCCATACTTAAGTGTCCCCCACCCTTTGGTAGCCAGAGAACAGCTGGTTTTGCCTGTGCTATCTCTGCACATTACATGACTGATTTGTCACCAGAGCGACAATAGCTCCTCTGCATACCAGCTTTGAAACTACCCTTTTCTCTGGCCCCAGTCAATGAAAAGCAAGGCTAAGTTACCTAGAATCCTTTCCTGTCTGAGAACCAGATCGCCCTTTGACATTCAGACGGACATAGTCTCATCTGACACCCCAAGATTCTGGAAGCAAAAGTTCCTAAAGCAGCTTCCTATATCTCTTGAACTGAAGCACACCTCTCAGATGAAACTCCAGTCCCAGTGGGCACAGCCTGTTTTCCCTTCTAGGCTTTTTCTCCTCAAAGTCACCAAATGTCATTAAAACCTCCTGCTCTGCCTTCCTCTCCTAGTGTTTTCTAAAGCACCAGGGCATCTTGCTAGAGGACGTTTTACCTCTCTCATTTTGACTTTAGAATCTAAGTTCTTGTCTCCTCTCACTAACATTAAAATTCTGCTATTTTGTTTTCAACCCACTCACTGCTCTGTAGCATCCAGCCCCTCCCCAGAGAGGAATGTGGTTCCCACACTATTCCCCACAGACCCTCTTGGAAGAAAAGGTGCTCCAGACGTTGCAGGGCCCTGAAACAATTCTCTTTCCTTTCCAATGAATCCTTGGATACTTGTTTTTATAAGCTCACATGACTGTGGGTGACTATGAATGCAGAGTTTTTGCAAAAAGAATATTTGGGTAATGCAAATGTAATGGCCACATGCTTCCTGGAGCTGCAGTCATAGACCTGGGCTTTTGTGACTGTCTCCCGGAGGCAACAGAAACCAGAAGCTGGAACAATGAAGGACTGAGGTTCTAGGTGAGAAAAAACATGATCTTAGGAGAAAGCCTCCGGAGGACTATGGGAGATGTTGCCTTAACAAGCCCAGTGCTGGGGTGCTGGCTAGGTTTTTAACATCAGCTTGACGCAAGGTAGAGTCATTTGGGAAGAGAGAACATCAGCTGAGAAATATGTCCCCAGCAGATTGTCTGTGGGACATTTTCCTAATTAGTGATTGATGGGGGGGGGGCAGCCCATTGTGGAGTTTATAAGAAAGCAGGCTGAGCCAGCCATGAGGAGCAAGCCAGTAAGCAGCACTCCACTGTGGCCTCTGCCTCCAGGTTCCTGCCATTTGAGTCTTTACCGTGGCTCCCTCCAGTCAACTGTTATGCATTATATGTGTAGTGGTTTTTTTTTTTTTTTTTTACTCTTTGGGGGCCTGCCACCCAGCTCCCAAATAAATACACGAAGTCTTATTCTCACTTATTGAGTACCCGGGTTTAGTTTTCAGCATCCGTATGACAGCTTACAACCATCAGTAACTCCAATTCCAGGGGATCTCACACCCTCTTCTGGCCTCCATGACACCAGGCATGCACATGGTGCATGTAAAGGCAAAAAACTAATATACATAAAATAAAAATTAATAGGCAAGTTAAAATTTTAGAAAGAAGGGAAAGAAAGGCTGGGGGCCCCAGGCAGTTTTCAACCATTCCCTAAATTGCACTGGCACAATTTCACAGGTTGGAAGCTGAAACCAACTTGCACTTAGTGCAAACACAACAATACCTTAGGTCCTGTTTTTCTTTTTTAAGACAGTGTCTTATGTAGCACAGGCTGGCTTTGAATTCCTACCCCTCTTGCCTTCACCTCCCAAGTGCTGTAATCATACCCATGTGCCAACACACACAACTTTAATTCTTGCTAAGATCCTGGTTCAAAATCTAAAGGAAGAAGCCCCAAGCCCACATCCCAAGACTAAGCCAAAAGCTTGACATCTGACTCTCCTGGACTTATAAGCCTGAACCAGCACTTTTTTTTTTCTTCTTGGAACATTCTGGTTCTATTTCCTTTTGAGCTCTAGCAGATACAACAAGCAAATCAAAACCTAAAGGGGTAACAACTCCAAGGTTGCCTGAACATTCAGAAATCAATGCAATTATATACAGCTTTGTCCTTTCAACTGACTGCTTCATTCTTTATATAAAATTAAAACCTGTTCTGAGCCCTTACAATCTGGTAAGTGCTCCACATTGTGTTTACTGATATTGAACACTTGGGATAACAGATGCTGCAAATCTTAGGAATGGTTACTTTTAAGTCAACAGAAGTGAGCTCAGGTTTGAGCCCCACTGAACTTCCCTGAGCTCATATTTTACATCAGCAAAGCAAAGCTGCGTTCACCTACAACCCAGCCTGTGTTGTGAAGGTTAAATGGGATAAGATTTGTGAAAGGCCTTGTGATGACTTAGTAGACTGTCAACTTTCCATGACCTAGAATCTCCCAGAAGACAAGCCTGTGGAGCAGTTTCCAGATTGAGTAAACTAAGCTGGGAAGAGCCACCCTAAATGTAGGAAGCACTGTTCCCTGGGGTGGTATCCTGCTGAATCAAAGGAAGAAAGTATGCTGGCCATCATTATTCATTACTCTCTGCTTTCAGGGAGCAGCTGCAATGTCACCAGAGATGTTTCATGTGCCTGTTGCCATAACTTCCTCCCCATGACATCCTCATTGGATAGGTGTCCCCTCAAACTGTGACCCCCAAATAAACCCTTTTCTCCTTAAGTTTCTTTGCCAGGTATTTTTGTTACACCAAAACATGTGACTATGTAAGCCTAATATTTAAAGCAAGTATGTTCTCGTCAAATGATCCTTATTAATATGCTGCATTAAAGCCACAATACATTGTATGCATAACAGCCAAGTACACAGAAGACCACAGGTAGTTCTTTTTCTTCCTTTATGAATTCAGTATTCACTGTGCTCCTCTGTTCTACTAGAACATTCTAGAAGCAGGAGATGCATTAGGGGACAAGAAAAATAAGGCATGAAGTTCTCTTGGAGCCCACCTTGAGTGGCAAGAAAATGACAGAAGAAAATGAAACAATAAAGATAATTTCAGATAGTCATAAGTGACAGGAAGAAAATAAAGCAGGTGATATGATATGGTGACTTGTGGGTTGTTAGGGAAGATCTCTCTAGAAAGATAATTGCAGTGACCCCGGCCAGAGGAGATGCTGTGGAAATATAGGTGCTGAGGTGACTGGGACAGCTAGTGTCAAGGTCTGGAGCAGGATCAAGCTTGGCCTAACAGGAGATCAGAATGCAGACACCGTGACTGAGGTCAAGGGCTTGGATTATCAGTGGGGCCTCCGTGCCCTGTGAATGCAGTGCTGGGGCCCAAACCCAGAGTTTTCCACCTGCTACACAAGTTCCGTATGAGTTGAGCCACATCCCCACTTTCCAGGTTAGAAAGCTGAGGCAAGGATACTCAATACCAGCCAGTGGGAGGCAGACCTAAGGCCTGAACCTGCGCCATTGGGCTCCAGAGTACCTGCTTTTCACGTCACAAGTTTGCCTCTTTCCTAACCAAATTACACAAATCTGCTTCTTTTGTGATTTGAGTGATAGATAAGGAGAAACTAAAACTATGTTTAGTTTTGGCAAAGTTGTTTTGTAAATAAGTGCAATTGTTTTCCTTCTGCCTGAAGATGGAAGTTCCGTCCGTTTTGTATCTCAAGTATGCTCTTGGGAAAGTGACTATAAAAAGTGGCTTTGATTAATTCATGCTGTCCTGGCTGATGGGGGGAAAGCCTGGCTGGATCAAATGAAGCCCATGTGTCTCTTGCTTTTAAAAGCTCAGCAGAGCAGTGGATTAAAGCAGGAAATCTGCTCAAACGCCGAGAGTGCAGGGGCCATGAGACAGCTTCCCTACAGAGCAGATGTGATGAAGTGAACTGGAAACCTGCAGGTGGCTTACTCAGGTGTACAGGGCAGGCTTCAGTGACACACTGGCTTTTCCTTGGCATTGAAATAACTTTTCCTGGAAGAAGAAACATCTATCTATCTGCCTGTCCATGTTTTTAATGTATCTATGTGGTGATACATTGTGTACCCTAATAAACTTGCATGAGGATCAGAGGACAGAGCCAGCCACTAGATTAGACATAGAGGCCAGACAGTGGTGGCACAAACCCTGAATCCTATTACTCGGGAGGCAGAGATCCATCTCGATCTCTGAGTTCAAGGCCACAGTGAAAACAGAGCCAGGCAGTGGTAGCACACACCTTTAATCCCAGTACTGGGAAAGAACACCTTTAATCCCAGAAAGTGACGACGGGAAAGGTATATAAGGCGTGAGGAAACAGGAACTAAAGCAGTTCAGCTGAGTTCACCCTTTCCAGTGAAGACTCAGAGGATTTCAGTCAGAGGATTCATGGAGTTGGTGAGGTAACAGGTGATGGCTAGCTTGCCCTGCTTCTCTGATCTTTCAGCTTTCACCCTGATATCTGGCTCTGGGTTTGTTTGTTTGTTTGTTTTGTTTTGTTTTAAAGATTGTTTAAGATTTGAACAACATATCTAAATGCATGTGTATACAACACATATAAATGCACACATGCACAATTTCCTTTCACTCTCCTTATTTTAGCCACTAAAAGGATCTCTTTTCTACTTACCTTTGTAAGTCTTCACCATGGATAGGCAAGAACAACCTACTTTCTTAACTCTTCACATCCCACCTCAAAACTCCCCAACACAACACAGTAACAAAAGGTAGAGCGCTTACAATCTAAATACATTAAAGGTATACTATGAGTAAAACCAAGAAGTATGTATATAGTATATATAATGTATATAGGTATTGTCCCGGCTAGAGCAGAGAGACTTGAGAAAATGCCTCCATAGGATTGGTCTACCAGGAGGGCTGTAGGACATTTTTTAAATTAGTGATTGATATGGGAGGGCTCAGCCCACTGTGGGTGGTGCCACCCCTGGGCTGGTGGTTGTGGCATCTATAAAAAGACTAATCAAGCCAGATTGAGCAACCAGCATTCCTCTATATCCTCTACATCAGGTCCTGCTCTGTTTGAGTTCCTATCTTCAACCCAAATAAATCATTTCCTCCCCAAGTTGCTTTGGTTATGGTGTTTCCTCACAGCAATAGTGACTAAGACAGGTTTCAGTGACATTTACTTCTGTGTCTATGTCCTTCTGTCTAGCCTGAATCTGACCTGGTCTTTAAGTTTGTCACTTTGCCAGGCATTGAGAGCCTAGTTAATAATCCTGATGCTTTCAGCTTTTCCTTTCCCTTCCCTTTTTTCTTTTTCTTTTTTTTTCCTACAGTTCATGGTAGTCAAAGCCAAGGTCTTAAGAATACAAGCACCCTATCAGTTGAGCCATGTCCCTAGCCCTGTCCTAACTAACACCTTTGAAACTACTGACTAGGCCCTCTTCCCAGCCTCCCCAGTGCCCACAAAGACACATTGTCATTCCTACCATCACAGATTTATTTTGCCACCATTCTTTATAAAATGCCTAAGGACAAGTCCCAATGTGCCAAGCACAGAATGTATAGAGTAAGTACAATGCTACAGATCCATTCTGGCCAAAGAAACTCTAGGACATGGCCTCCCTATCTTTGACCATTTCCTGAAAGTGGATGAGTCTTGCTCATCTCCCGTTGAAGGTATTATTGTCATGATTTAGACACATTCACATAATCAGTTATATAAAGCTAAATATAAAACTCATCTTGAATAGGCTTTGAGATGGCATTCCCCGTCTTTATGAAAAGGTGGATATTACAAATTAAATCTAATCATATCTTTAGGAAGAGAAAATAGTTAACTATTTACTTCAGAGGAACTATGTCTTCTTTTTAAAGATTGTGTTCACTTAACTACAAGCCAGTTTTACCTCAGTCAGGACTAATCAACACCAACTTGTATTTAAGCTGGTGAGGTGACTCAGCGGGTAAAGGTGTTGGCCATCAAACCCGAAGACCTGAGTTCAATCTCTGAATTCACATAGTGAAAGGAAAGGACAAACTACCACAAGTTGCCCTCTGACCTACATATGCATGCCATGTGGCACACATGCACCCACAGGCGTACACGTTCAAGTACATATATATATATATATATATATATCACAAATAAAGGTAACAAAAAAATCCTCAGTTGGCCATTCATAATCTGAATTCTGGTGTAAGAGAGAGAATGAATTATGGTGCACATTCAAGGGCATGAAACACAGCTACTTTTTTTTTTTTTTTAATCAATAGGCCCTCAGACCTTAGTAGGCCCAGACTTTAGTACAACTGACTCCATGATGAAATATCATTCAGGCCATAAAACTCAGCACATAGACAGCACCCCCTGCCAAAACAAAAACAAAGACCTAATCCATCGAAGTCCATAGTTCTGGAAAAGTCCTTAAGTAACTAACTTTGTTTTCTGGCTTCTGTAGTTCTGCTTCTGACCAACTGTTCCTGATGACTGAGGTATGTCAACCCTGGATGTGGTTTTGTGCTTAAAAGCCCCCCTAAGAAAGGCTTGGGGCCCTAAACACCCAGTGCAGTCTTTGGCCAGCTAATAAAGACTTTCTATTGGCTTACACCCATGTCCTAGTAGTCTTCTCTGGTGACCTCACAACTGTTACTTACTGGTGCTTTTTCAAACTTAGCTGTTACCTTCCCTTTCTCCACTCTTCTTAATACCAGCAAAGGTCACTTTTGTTCAGAGGTGTACTTTTGGAGATTCTGATGACATCTTCTCTCCCCAGGTAAGAGGCTTTTTGTTCTTGGTGTTTGTGCAAAAAAAGGAAATCCAATGGTCAGACCCGTCTTCCATCCAAACAGACATGGGGATTTGGACCAGTGCTGTGCTTGCAACCCTTTCCAGATGCTAAAGAAAAATCTCTCTCTCTCTCTCCCTCTCTGTCTCCCTGTGCCGACATTGCTGATAGGAAGCTGGATGCCCCTCTCTAACCTGAGACTTGAGAGGACCACATCCATAGCCCTCACCCCCCAGGCTGATGGGCAGGAGCCTGGTTTGGGTTTAGCTCTGGGATATGTAAACACACTTTCACTTAAACTATAAGTGACAAGCTTCTGTGAGGATAGCAGTTCAGGATTGCTTTAGAAAGAAAGTGGTCAGACCCCTGAGGACTGTAATCTGGGGTATACAGTTATCAAATATAGCAATAAAAATGATAATTGGTTAAATTAAATTTCAGAGAATAAACTCAGTTAAAGTTATATTTTCAGATTAAAAAAAAAAGGTATATCCCAATACTGAATAAGACAACGCTGCCTACGTGGCATAATGAGTACACAGGAAATTGCCAAAGAGTGAGAGCACAATAGGAATAAGGACTTGGCAACTGAGAGTCACGTGACCACTCATCACTCCAGCTGGTAGAACCAATATGCACCAACAGAAGAAACAGTTCTCAAGGGGCCCTAGAACGTTCCTGAAAATAGAAACATCGGTGCTATCACGAGCCTATGTTGGAATTAACCCGAGCAGCTTGGCACTGCATTCAAGGAAGTCCAAAGTGGAGCAGAAAAAGGAACAAGGGAACTATGTACCCAGAGAGTGTCTGTTATGCCAGTCAGCGGCTTGTCTTAGAACACCAAGTCTGTGCCTAGGAGGCTCCTCTGCTTCCTGTTCTTTCCCTTTCTGTCTCTTGTTCTTTCCTCTTGTTTCCCAGGCAGGTTTCTTTGTGAAATTTTTTCAGATTTATCTCTAAATAATTCATGTCCATGTTGTAATTCTTGATCATAATCAATCTGTTCTCTTTGTAGCCATCCGATCTCCCTCTCTTCCTCCCCCCATCTCTCTCAACAGACATTCTCGATTGAGATACATAATAAAATCCACCAATTTATGTATTTATGTATACAGTTCTAAGAGCTTTGTCAAATGTATATGGTCGGATAACCACTGCAGAAATTAAGACTATAGGTTATCAAACCATGTCAAAAACATCTTTTATGTTTCCCAGCAGACAGTCACTTCCTGTGCCTGGATGGTGGCAACAGCTGGTCCACTTTATCCCACAGTGAAGTAGTTAGACTGCACCTAATCTTTGACATCCAGCTTCTTTCCCTTTGTAAAATGCTTCTGTGATTTATCCATGCTTCTGTGGATCCTTCCTTCTTTCCTTCCTTCCTTCCTTCCTTCCAGTTGACTAATATCCAATCATATTGACAATCCATCATTTCTCTATGAATCCATGAATTGGGTTATTTCAAGTTTGAAGCAATTACATGAAAGGCTCTCCAATATTCAAGTAATAGTTTTTGTAAATGTTATTATATATGTAGTTGTTTTGTTCTTTTTTTTTTTTTCTGTTTTATATACCTTCCTTTCCTTCTTACTCTGTGGCTGGTTGTGTGACTGGGTGGCTGGCCCCTGGCCCCTCCTCTCCTCTTTTTCTTGCTCGATTCTTTTCTCTTCTCTTCTATTTATTATCCCTGCCTGGCTGCCCTGCCTATCCCTCTCTTGCCTAGCTATTGACCATTCAGCTCTTTATTAGACCAATGAGGTGTTTTAGGCAGGCAAAGTAACACAGCTTCACAGAGTTAAGCAAATGCAACATAAAAGAATGCAACACATCTTTATCATTAAACAAATATTCCACAGCATAAACAAACGTAACACTTCTTAAGCTAATATTCCACAACATATATAAGCTTTCTTTTCTTTTGGGTAGATACCTACAAGTGGAATCTCTTGATCACATTATAATTATACATTTTAACTTATTTTAAATTACCAGTTTTCTAAACTGGCTTTACCATTTTTTTTTTTTTACCCCCAAGTACATTGTCTAAGAGTTCCAGTTATTTCATATTTATCACCATATCCAGAATGTGGTGTTTTGACAACAATGCTGTGTAGTATCTGTGTTTGTGCAGGGTATGCATGCGTCAATGTAGGGGTGTACACATGTGTGCAGGTGCTGGGGTGTTCATGTAGAGGCCAGAGATCAATGTTGGGTGTATTCCTTAATCATTCGCTCAATGACTTTACGCTTGTTAATTTTAATTCAATTTGTTCTTGGACAATTTCATATAATACATCCTTTGTGCTCTTAACTCTACCCTCTTTCATCTCCCACCATGTTTACACCCCCTCCTCCTTGCTAGCTCTTCCTCACATTCATGTCTTTTTGTTTTAATTGTGCACCACCAGATTTGGCCAGGACCATCGTGTGGCCATGAGATTGGAGCCTGATGAGTTTACCAGTGGCTGCCCACCTGGAAACAGTGACTCCTCTCTGGAGCCTATCAGTAGCCATAGGTAAAGAGTAAGGGATATATAAAAGAGCAGGGCAGAGGAAAGGCTGCTTGCTGTCTGCTCCCTTGGCTTCCCTTCTGCCTCCAAATTTACCCTGTTTGGGCTGCTGCTTTCCTTACTGATGTCAGAGCCAGAGCATCCAGGCTTCCACCATACACTAAGGACCAGTGGGCTCACCCAGAAACTTTCAGGTTTTCTGCACCAGATTGGGACTGCTGAGGTACTCAGCCTTGGGGACTGGACAACTACCACGGTGTCAGCCTCCCCAGGAAGACAGGACTATGTGACTGCTCCAATTGCTGAGGCATCTAGCCCCAAGGATGGAGCAGCTACCAGGTTCTCAGTCTCTCAGGTGTGAATTACCTATTGTTGCTTTAATGCAAATTGACTTAGTAAAGTATGCATACACACATCATCATCATCATCATCACCATCATCATCATCATCATCAGTTCTGCTCCTCTAGAGAACCCTGACTAATACAGGTGTAAATCATTTACTCCTTCGCCATTAAGGATGATGATAGCAATGAATTTACAGGCTCTGGTGAATGTTCCATTTACATTAGACAGAACTGTCTATTCAACCACTGGGCCAAATGGTCAATAAATATCAAACTGGGCCATTATTTAACATTGTTGTTAAATAATTTTTTTTAATTTTTGAGATTATAATATAGTTGCATCATTCCTCTCTTCCCTTTCCTCTCTCCAAACCCTCCCATATATTCCTCTTTATTCTCTTTCAAATTCATGGCCTCTTTTTTCAATATATGTGTGTGTGTGTGTGTGTGTGTGTGTGTGTGTGTGTGTGTGTGTATACATATATATCTCTCCTAAGCACATATATACAACTTGCTCAATCTGCATAACATTTTTTGTGTGTATTTTCATGGCTGACCATTTGGTATTGGCTAGCTAATTGTTCTGTTCTTCACCAGTTTTGTCAAATTCTATTGCTGAATCTACTAAAATAACCTTGAGAGTTTTTCTTTGTTGTATGGTAAATTATGACTGATGGATTTTCAAATGATGAACCAGTCTTAGATTTCTATAGTAAACCCTGCCTGGTCATGATATATATATATAATCACTGGATCCTGCTTATTAATACTTTGCTGATGATGTTTGTTTTTTAGGGATATTTGTCTGCATTTTCTTTTCTTGCGATATCTTTGATTGGTTTGGGTACCACAATAATACTGGCATTAGCAAGCTGGGAAGCTTCTCCTGATGCTCTCTAGATTGTTATTCCCTTAATGTTTGCCAGCATTCATCAGGGTAGCCAACCAGGTGTAAGTATACTTTGTTGGGAGGGTTTGTAATCATCAATTTAATTCCGTAACAGTTTTAAGATTGCTCAAATTTCATATTCATATTGGATGAGTTGTGGTACGTTTTACCTTTTCAAGAAACCTGAGTCTACTTCAGTTGACTTGTCCAAGGAGGGTAGCTCAAGGCTTTCCATTTTATACTTTTGATGTCTCAAGGGTCTATAGTTATATTCCTCTCTCTCTCTCTCTCTCTCTCTCTCTCTCTCTCTCTCTCTCTCTCCTCCCTCCCTCCCTCCCTCCCTCTCCCTTTCCTCCCTTCCTCTTCTTGCTAAGATTTCTTCAGTTATTGATTTTTTTCTTTCATTCATTTTTCTCTATTCCACCACTTTAAATTGCATTTATTTCTACTCTTTTCACAAATACATGCTTCCTTCTTTTGACTTGGATTTTATTTTACTCGATTTTTTTTTTTCTAGCTTTTGGTGCTAAAAGTTGAGAAATAATATCAGAATTCACACTATAAATTACACCTATGCATTAGTTTAAAGCGAATGTGTTCTATTTCTATTTTTCTTCAATTGAAACAAGTTTCTAACCTACTTCTTAGTGTCTTCCCTTATCCATGACTTTTTTAGCACTGCATTGTTGAACTCACATGTTTTGGGAGGTTTTTTTCAGGTAGCATTCTATGAGTGCTGGTTTAATTTCGTTAAAGGCAAGAGACTCTGTCTCTTGGTAGCTGTACCACTTTACAGTTCCTTGGCAGTAAATATGGGATCCTCTTTCCCCACATTCTCACCCACATTCGCTGCCATTGGTTTGGGGCCTTTATTTGTTTATATTATTTATTTTGCTAGCCATTCTGACTGGGGTGAGGTGGAGTCTCAAAGTGATTTTAATTTGCATTTATTTGATGGCTAAGGATGTTGCTTGCTCACCTTTTGAAGTACTTATTGTCCACTTACATGCATTTCCTTTTCTGAGAACTGTCTGTTCAGTTGTTTAACCTGTATGTTGATTGGGTGGGGGTTCGATATTGAATTGTTTGCATTTATTTGTACTAATCTGCTGTCTAGTATGTAATTGTCAAAGATGTGTGGTAAGATGTGTATGGTTCTCTTCACTCTGCTAACAGTTTCCTTCTTCATGCAGAAACTTTTCATCCATACAAGCCCATCATCAGTTGTTGGGGCAGCTCCTGGGCCAGTCAGTCCTTGTCAGGAAATGCTTGCTTATGCCTATTGCTTGATGCGCTTTGTCTGTGTATTCTCTAACAGTTTCTGCTTTTAATGGGCTGACTTTTCTCTTTATATATTGGGGTGTAGCCATATGGCTTTATTTCTAGGTCCTCTGTTTCACTGGTGGCTGGGTTTGGGCTGGTTTTGTTACTTTGGCTCTAATACAATTTGAGATGAGGTATTGTGGCACTTTCAGCCATGGATTGTTGTTGTTTGGGTTTGATCTTTTGTTGAGGATTGCTTTAGTTATTTCAGGTCTTTTGTGCTCCCATAAGAATTTTGGTTTGTATGTTTGTTTGTTTTTGCTTATGAAGACTATGTTTGGAATTTGAGTGAGCATTCCTTTCAATGACAAAAGCATTGCTTCTATCAATACAGTCATTTTCACAATATTAGGCCTAATTTTGCCAATACTTGAACAAGGAGATTTTCTAGTATCTTCTTCAACTTCTTTTTTACTATAGACATCTTTTGCTTCTATGGATTATCTTTTTAATTAGTAATTGAGGTGAAAGAGCCCAGGCCGCTGTGAGTGTTGCCATCCCTAGGCAGCTGATGCTAGAGTATGTAAGAAAGCAGGTTTAGCAAGACTTGGAGAGCAAGCCAGTAAGCAGCACTCCTCCATGGCCTCTGCATCAGCTCCTGCCTCCAGGTTCCTGCCTTGAGTTCTTGCCCTGACTTCCCCCAGTGATAGACAGTGATTATGTAAACTGTAATAAACCTTTTCCTCTCCATGTTGCTTTGGGACATGGTGTTTTATCACAGCAATAGAACCCCTAACTAAGGCAAAGATTGGTTGTAGGATGTTTCCGTAACAGATCTGACCATGTTGTTTTAGGAAGGATTGTGGATAGAGTTTGAAACTTTGGGCCAGAAATGATGTTGAGTGTTCAAAACTTAATGAGTTATTATGGGATCTTAGAAGTTAATGCTGAGAGCAATGTGGATGATGGGGGTCTGGCTTGTGAATTTTCAGAGGGAAGTGTTGGGAGTCCCTTAAACACTATTATAGCCATTTGATATTTTGAATTAAGAACCTGTTGTTCTGGTCAGCTGAGGTCGAGAAATTGGCTATGATTCAAAAGAGAACAGAACCACTAAAGTGAAACCTTTGCTTTTCTAGGACAATTGATGATAGTTGGAGCTGAGAAATTAACAGTGATCAAGAGGAGATCAGCATCATTGAGGATCATCAACTGGGAGTATTTCCTTGAGTTGGCTATGGTCCAAAGTGAGTGAGCACACAGAAACTGTGGTCTAGAGTGGATTAGCCCTCAGAGGCTATGGTCCTGAAAGGGCTGAGTCTGCATCTCCTGCTGGCAGCCAAACTTGACAATGTGTAAGAGTCACCCAAGTGATACTGGTTTCAAAGTCATAAAAGGGTCATGGAGAGAAGCCGACACTTGGCGCTCATGATAGGGCTGGAGTCCCTGAAGAGAAATAAGGAGAGGCCATTGATGAAGGTGCAGTCGGCAGCAGTAGGGGCACCAGGATTGAAGGGAGAAAAGTTGAGGCTAGGTACGATGTAATGGGGCCAGAGTCCGAGAAGACTGCCCAGGAGAGGTTATGGTGAGAGTGCAGCCCAGGTGAAGCAGACACTCCAACATTTTGGAGATGCCAGTACCGTGGGATGACCACCACAGAGAACAACAGCGTGGAGTGGAGCGAGCCGGTAAGCAGCACTCCTCCATGGCTTTTGCTTCAGTTCCCGCCTCCTGCTTCCTGCCCTGACTTCCCCTAGTTATAGATTGTTACCCAAGTGTTAGATGAAGGAAAGCTTTCCTCTCCAAGTTCTATTAGTGTGTCATGTTGACAAGGGGTCAGTTGTCCTGGTTAGATTTCTGTCAACTCAGTACAAGCTAGAGTTATTTGGGGAGAGGGAACTTCAACTGAGAAAATTCCCCCACCAGATTGGCATGTGGAGACTGGCATAACACAGAGCATGCAGAAAGGCTCCATATAATACCACTCTCTCAAAGAATTAGAGAAACGAACTGGAAAAAGATGGACTTTCTTTCAAAATAAAAGAACTGAGAAGACAGAAATGTTCCAACCATTTGGTAGAAAGTTGGATGACTAGGTATAATCTCAACTCATGTGAGAGCCAAGTAGGTTCCAGAGAAAACACCTGAGGAGAGAATCTACTTGCTTCTGAATGACTCAGTTCTGATGGAGATCTAAGCCCAATCATAGAGGAGAAAGAGAAGGGCTGTGTGGGAGAAGGAGAAGGAAAAGTGTTGGGAGGGCTGTTTTCTGCTACCACCGCTTATTTGACAGAGAAACTATAGACATTGTATCAACTTTGAGTTCTAAGTTGCTTCAGATAATTAAAAAGACATTAGCCAAAGCTAAAAAGACACTAACATTTCCTGAGGACCCTTCTGTAAGTTTTTGGGGAGTGGGGGTGGGACAAGCCTCAGAGTTTTGGAAACTTCAGATGGTATCTCTGTAATGGCAGGCACTGCAATTTCCAGGTGAAGAGACAGAAAGCTTGTTCTTGTGTATTCACGTTGGGGTCCTGTGCTTAACCACAGGCTAATAAAGATGAAAAACACTCAGAATTTTAGCTAAAAGCTCGTCAGGTTAGAATCCTGACTCCTACATTCTATGACAACCATAGAGAGTAAGCTAGGTGCTGCATGGATCGTGGTAAATGATAATAGAATTATTTCCTATGGAAAGTTAACACACTCTCAAAGTGGAATTTTCAAAAAGTTAAGGCATAACTCCTTCACAAATATAGAATGAACACATGCCAGCTATGTTACTTACTTCATTAGTGAAGGACTGGAAAATGGTAAATCTGGTGCGAGGAATATTGGAAGAACTGGGTGTTTATTGGCAACAAAAATGAGACAGAATGAGCTTACTTGAATAGATACAAAATTGGTTAATGTTTCCTAGAGCAATAAAATCAAAGTCTTTGATGTTGTATTTTTTATCAGAAGTCATTTGCATCTCCACCAGACACCAACACCCCTTTAAAATTTCATAAGTTAAAATGTAGTTTCACAAAGTCTGGGACCTTTAAACATCTTAAATGAGTCAAATAAAAATATGTTTCCTTGGATAATTAAATACTAATTGGTGATTTTATTAAACAGCTTCTAAGTATGACATCATGAGGACATGGTTTCTCCTTTAGTCTTATTTCCAAATGTTAGCTTACTATTCTTATCAATACGGTAGAAGGCCTCTCATATTAGTGTCTAAATCATTGGCGAAGTGAGGCCGGAGTCCCATTTCATGGGCAGTCAGGCTGAATGGTTATACCTTCTGTTTGGATGAGAAATACCCCTCTAAGCTCATGGATTTGAACACTTGATGCCCTGGGGGTGGTACTGTTTGGGGAAGTTACAGGACCTTTAGGAGGTGCAGGCTTGCTGGGGAAGGGCATCACTAGGCAGCTTTAGAACATCCAGCCTCCTCTGCTTCTAATGCCCTTGCCCTGCTTCCTGTGTGCGGTTAAGATGTGATCTCTGAGCAGTGCTCTGGCCTCCTTCTGCAATGCATGCCTGTCATTATGTACATCTAACCTTCTGGAACCATAAGCAAAAATAAATTCTTCTAAATTGCTTCTGGTCCTGGTATTTTATCACACTAAGAGAAAAGTGACTAATATATGTATCGAGGAGTTTTAAAAAGATGCAAAATATTACTTTAAAAAAATCTTACACAAATATGTTCTTGTTGGAAGGTACCGTGCATGGAAATTTCTGTTTATTTTTCAAATATTTGTCAAGTGTTCTATGATGAAACACCTTTAAGTCCAACTCAAGTACACATGACACACTGAAGTTCCTATGCTTTGTAAATTATATAGCTTTTTTTGTATCACACTGGAATCATTCTGTGCTCTGTGCCGTGTTATTAAGCTGAATGATATGATTGGGCAGATTCTCTAGGAAATATGTGCAGGCAACTGAATTTTCACTGGCCAAAAAGACATTAAGGGCTGGTGTGAGCAAATTGATTCCCTAGTGTGTAGTCCATGTGGTGTAGTTTTTCAGCGAATGTGTGTTCTCGCCAGGCTTCACTAATGAGGCTTCTGCCTTGAACAGCACAGCCACTTCCCAGCCCCCTCACCCTGGCAGGGTCTCCTCTAGTAGGCCTGTACACCTTTTTGATCAGATACCGAGGAGAAGGAAAAGGAAGGGGAAAAGGTAATGTGGTGGAAGTTCTCCAGTGCTCAAGTTTAAAACTGCATGCAGAAGGGGCATGCCAGCATGCCTGCAGAGCTCAGAGAACAGTCTTAGTGACCTATCCTGCCAGCCTTAGGAGGTGCTGCTGTGCTTGTATGAACCTACCCCGGAACAGCTTTATCAAAACAATGAGAGAATTTGACCAGGAAAGGCCAAAGGCCACATATTTCTATCTCAGTACAAAGTGAGTTTCAAAAGGACACAAAGGAAAAACTTCAAGGTCTAAAAATAGAGCTTTCAGTCTTTGGCCTCCTCTGTTCACCAGTTTCCTTTTGTCTCAAATGACAAAATCCAACTCAAGCTTTCTCACGTCAAAATGGTTTGTGCAAGGATCAGGTGTTCTTCTTTTATGCCTGGATGGCCCCCGGTCTTCTGTGCTAATCTCTGACCTTTAAAGGTGTTTCTCTCCTCTCAGCTATGCTTCCCTGCGTCAGGGCTTTGTTCTATAGGCTGCTGGGAGGGCTGCTTCCTGCAACTTCAAGTTCACAATGATCCTACCACTACAAATTCTGGAGTCCAAGAGGCGCCTCCTCCCTCCTGCTCTTACCCATTCCATCATAAGGAGGGCCAGCACCCTCAAGTAACAGAAACCTCCGACTCGTCACACAGGGTATAAACAACTGGGAAAGACATGGGCGAACAAAGGCATGCGGGAACTTGGACTTTGCATGGCCACGTGGACTATGAGAAGCAAGGTACATGCTGTTACTTGACAACGGAGAGAGAAGACTGATCAGGTGAAATCGAGAGACACCCATGAGGGTCAGGGTGCAGCTCAGTTGCAAGAGTGTGTGCTTAGCATGCATAAAGCCCTGGGTTCATCCCCAGCACCGCGTAAACCAAGCATGCTGGCACATATCTGTCTGTAATACTTGCACCTGGGAGGTGGAGGCAGGAGGATCACAAGTTGAAGGTCATCCTCTAGCATACAATAAGTTGAAAGTCAGCCTGAGCTATATGAGACCCTGCCTCGAAAATCAAAACAAAAACCCAGTAGGGCTGGCAAGGTGACTCAGTAAAGATACCTGATGCCATGGCTGAGAGCCTGAGTTTAATCCCTGGGATCCACATGGTAGGAAAGAACTGACTTCCACAGGTTGTCTTCTGACTTACACACACACCACCACCACCACCACCACCACCACCACCAACAACAACAACAACAACAACAACAACAATGATGATAAAAAAATGTAAAACAACAACACCAGTTTTGTGCTTACTTGGGCAGCATGCATCCTAAAATTAGGAAAACATGGAGAATATTAGCATATGTCCTGTGCAAGGAAGATTTTTGTAAAGGGTTCCATATTAAAAAAAAAAAGACAATGACTTCCTGAAATGATGTTCTTGACACCCTGCTGACCTAGAACTCCTGCGTCTTTGGGAAACTGTCTCATAACCTAGCCCTCTGCACTACCCAGAACTCTCACCAAATTACATTTCTAATTTGCTGCTCCCATCTTTAAAGTCTGCCTTCTGATTTAGATTTGCATGTCAGTTATGGTTTAATTTTAATTTGCTTTTTTTTTTTTAACTAACAAACTATGTCTCCCCATATTTGGATTCAAAGCCCAAGTGAACAATTAAAATATTTATTCACTGATCAAATTAAATTTTGCATCAATAAACACAAAGGGAGGACCCACTCTGGAATAGTCCAGCAGATATGCATGTCCCCTCTTTAAGCCGCTGTCACGGAGTCACTGAGAACAGGATTTTCTACTGTTCTGGCAGTAAATCATCAAAGCCTCACATAAATGCAACCCATATCCAGGCAATTCCTGCCACAGGCAGTCATAGGGTTTCTTTTAGGTCTGGGACACATGGGCAGCCACTTCTCCCATGAGGGGATTTACAAGTGCTTAGAATGACCTGACCTTCTCCGGTTTCCCAAACCAAATAGTTGACCTGACCACATCTGAGCCGATGTCACTATATCTGAGCTCAAGTCACTATATCGGAAGGGACCTCTTAAATATTCTTATACAATTCTCTTTATAGTCCTCTCAGTTTCAGCAAAATGCTTTATAACCCCTCACCCTTAGTCATTCTTGACCACTTAATGCCTTTAATCTGCTGAGTAAATCTTTTAGACAAGGGCTGCCTGCAGTTCTAATGGATAGAATTGTATTAGCTGGGTGACAGCAGCATCCCAGACGTTGTAAACAGAGAGAGATGGAAGGCCCACTTCTTGTCCAGCACTGGATAGAGGAGGGAGGCTATTATTAAATGGACTACGCGTTCACATTTAGAGCAGCAGGCTGGAAAGCCGCATGCTGAGCCAACCTTCGGTTTTTAAATCCATTCTGCCCACAGGTGTCTCAGTATTTTCTCCAAACTGTTTCTTGTCACTTCCCACACCTTACTTTCCACTCCAAAGCAATCTAGTTTCTACCTCAGACAAAACAAAAGTGAGATATTTCTAGACGAGAGACAGACTTTAGGATCTCTTTCTATTTCCTCCACATTCTTCCGGGTGGACTGGCATTCTAAGGGACGCTCCCCAAGGAAGAAGCTTTGCTAATATATGAATGCTAAGCAATGTGTTTATTACTGCTCTGTATTATTGGTGAAATTATTAAGGCCACTCCACGTAGTTAAAAGGGAGGTTTATTTTGTGGGGTAACTTACAAATGAAGGGATAGGTTGTAGGGTCTGGAAAAGGTATGGCGCAGTCCTGTGCAGTTTTCTGGAGAACTCTGCTCGGTCTACCTCCAGCGTCCAGGGTCCTGGAACCAACGATCCTGGGTCTTCAGCTTCCTCCCTCAGTTCCGCCTCTATAGGGGTTGGAACTACAAGGCCAAGGCTGGGAGGGCTACCCACTACACTGTATTGTCTTCTTTTTCTTGGAATAATCACACTCTATGGGCTGCTAGTCAATAGGAACTTGCGTGTTCTTTCCTGAAGAACACTTTTTACATAATACTGCCTTCCCTCCCTTGTCTCCCTTAGAACAATGTTGCTCTGTCAGCCAGTGCCACTGAAGCTGGGACCTCAGAAGAAGCGGGGGACGGGATGGACTGGCTTTCCTGGGAACCTCAGGCATGTCTACGTTCCTCTCAAACACCATGGCACTCCAACAGGGATCCCTTTGGAGGTCCGTTTGAATAAGGGTGAAAGATGCTTATAAGAGAAAACTTCTAGAGGAAGAAGTTCTGCCTGAGCAGGAAGAACCGCGCTTGAAGAGGCAACTTTGAATATGATGGACGGAGCTGGGCTCACGGCGGTCCTGCAGCCCTAGCCTTGGTTGGCCCTTCTCTTCATCACCCTGAGTCACCTCTAGACTTCTCCTTAGAATGGGGAGAAGGGGCAAAGGAAGAGCCTTTCAGGAGCAGCTCTGCAAGGCTTTAGCAGCAGGGAGATACCTCCTTCCTCACCCATGGTATGGAACACGGCACAAGAAAAAAAAAAGCGTCCTATTTTCAAGTCATAAGCACAATGTGAGCCACTATTGCTGCACAGAGCAGCAGAGCACCAAAGCCTCGCTCGGGTAGCCTTGTGCTTCGTGCATGGGAAAAGGGAGAGAGAGAGTCCATACGAGCCACAGAGATGAGTTCTTCTTGTACTGGGCATGCAGAAAATGTGTAGCTAGAGTTCTTGTGATTACATGCTGAGAGGTCCAGTCGATTAAAATCAATCAATCAACCAATCGCCTTTTACTGTTTCTGCGGCCCCATTTTATCCAAATTTGATGGAAAGACATGAATAATGCTTGTAATAAAAATGCATTTATTCAATTGCCTCCCTCCCCTCCCCAGTCCAGCCCTTTTCAAAATATAATTTGACTCTAAGTTACTGCATTTTCTAATTGGTTAATGAGCTGAGAATTTTAAATCAGTCTGTTTTTGTTGTTGTTGTTGTTTTTTGTTTTTTTGGGGGGGTTAGTACTATAATTCAGAGTATTTCCAAGGGATCTTTACTCGATTAGAAAGCTCAGGTGGACCCCAAAATTACAATATTGATTTCAAATTACAGATAGACTTTCAGTACTCAAAAGGGCAGGGCAGATCTTTAGTCAGGCTTCTGGCTGTCCTCTTTAAAGCCTGCAATTCAGATTCCTGCAATTAGCTGCATTTTTGTTGCTAATTGTTCCCGCCATTGGTGCAACCAGCCACTTTAGGGTGCAATTACTCTCTTGTGGGAGCAATCACAGATAAATCCACTCTGCACGTGCAGCTAATTGTGATGAAACAAAGGGGTACTGAGGAGGGGAATGTGGCTCCTCAATTCATAGCTCCAACTTTACACGCATGCCAGCTACAAGAAGGAAGAACAGAGGGGCAGGGTATTGGCATCAGCTCCCTAGAATATACCTATTCCTCTTACCAACGAATTTTTAGAGGGTTACATTGTGAAGTTAATTTAGAAAGAGCTACTTGTCTTGGCTATTCACCTTTTACTAACATGGTATCTCAATACCAGATCCAGCCACAGAACTCTCTAGTTCAATACTAGTTTTATGGACATTGTCAGGTTTTTAGTAAAATTCTGTTTCACATTGGTTTTATTACCCCTGCAACACTGATGCACCCAACCCATTAAATTATAAAATGTCCAGGTCTCCCTTTGTCTCTTCTAGACATGCCAGCAGCCACAAGACAGGAGTCAATGATGCGACGAGCTGACATGAGGCACAAGTTCCAGGAACATCGGGCCAATTGGCAAAGCATGACAGTCATTTAAAAAACCCACACAGGGTCTCCAGGCAGCACGAACAATGACAACTGCCACATCACAGCTCATTTTCTGTTTCAAATTGTAGGATGCCACAGCACACTCCTGTAACCCCAGTATTTGGAGATGGAGGCAGGAAGATCAAGAGTTCAAGATCATTCTCAGCTGCATAGTTCCAGGCCAGCCTGGGCTACTTGAGACCCTGTCTCAAGAACAAAACTAAACAAAAAAGCAACAAAGAGAGAGATGGGAAAGAAAGCAAAATTGGAGTATACTGAAGCCCATTGTCAGCCTACCTGCCCACTGCAGCTGAATTCACACACACACACACACACACACACACACACACACACACACACACACGGAACTCAGCACTTGAGAGACTGAGGCAGGAGGTTTATTTCACATTTGAGGTTAGGTTGGGGTACAGAGTGAGTTCCAGGCCAACTGGACTACATAGTGAGACCCTATCTAAAAAGGGGAAAGAACCCAAAGATCAAGCAAGGCTTTGAGGTATTGAAGGCATCAATCAGTTTTGTGCTGACTTTGCACTTCTTTTTTTAAAATTTATTTTACATACCAACCAGAGATCGCCCTCTCATCCTTCCTCCTTCTCCCCCTGACCTTTCCTCCCCGCCCATCATCTCCTCTTCCAACAGGGTAAGTTCTCCCATGGAGAGACAGCTAAGCCTGGTACATTCAGTTGAGGCAAGACCAAGCCCCATCCTGCTTTATCAGCAGTGAGCAAGGTGTCTGACCATAGGTAATGGGATTCAGAAAGCTGGCTCATGCACCAGAGATAGATCCTGATCACACTGCCAGGGGCCCCTCAAACAGACCCAGCTACACAACTGTCTCCAGTCTGCAGAGGGTCTAGTCTGGTTGGTCCCATGCAGGTCCCACAGCTGTCGGTCTAAAGTTCATGAATTCCTATGAGCTTGGTTCAGTTGTCTCTATAGATTTCCCCATCATGATCTTGACCACCACCTTGCTCATAGAATCCCTCTTCCCTCTCTTTGACTGGACTCCTGGAGCTCTGCCTGGTGTTTGGCTGTGGATCTCTGCATCTGCTTCCATCAGTTACTGGATGAAGGTTCTGTGATGACAGAGCATTCACCAATCTGATTACCAGGGTAGGCCAGTCCAGGCACACTCTCCACTATTGCTAGTTGTCCAATATGAGGTCATCCTTGTGGATTGCTAGGAATTTCCCTAGCACCAGGTTTCTCCCTTACCCCATAATGTCTCCCTCTATCAAGATATCTCTTCCATTGTTCTCCTACTCCGTCCCTCCCCCAGCTCAACTATCCTGTTCCCTCGAGTTTTCATCTCCCATCCCCTCCCCTCTTGCCCCACTTCATCCCTAGTTTGCTCATGGAGATCTCCTCTGTTTCTCCTTCCCAAGGCAATACACACATCCTTCTTAGAGTCCTCCTTGTTTCCTAGCTTCTCTGGAGCTGTGGGGTGTAGTCTGATTATCCTTTGTTTCATAGCTAATACCCACTTATGAGTGAGTACATACTGTGTTTGTCTTTCTGAGTCTGGTTTACCTCACTCAGGATATTTTCTAGTTCCATTCACTTGCCTGCAAATTTGACATCATTGTTTTTTACAGCTGAATAATGACTTTGCCCTCTTATTCCAGCATTGTCTTTTGCTCCCTTGGCAACATGTATCAGTTTCTCCTGTCCTGGGATGTTTCATGTTGATGATGTCTTCAGTAGTGAATCTGAAAACGTCTTCAACACATGTTCACCACATAATCTTCGAGCCCATGATTTCACCTCTTTTAGAAAGCCATTCTTTGCCAGGTGTCACAAGCTCCATGCATGCAGGGCTGTATCTTAGGCATCTTCATCTGCCATTTCAGCGCTTTTGAGTTTTATATGCATCCAGACCAACAGAGAGTTTATGATGTCTGGGAAGGGACCTGTGGTTTGTTTGACATTGCCCACAGAAGCTGTTGGCCTTAGTCCCAAGCACGAGACCTGCACCTGGAATAAGTGTGTGCTCAGAAACATCTGTGTAAGCATCCAACCTTGAGAACAAAGGATGAATCTCACTTCCATTGCCACCCCACCCCCACCCAGCCTTTATTTTCACAGTATATGCTGTAATACAGAGGATCTGCTGTGGGTAGAGACATTATCAGTATACCTTGCTTTCCATAATGACCTAGTTTTTAAAGGAGAGATTAATGAGGTAGGATGCAAGAGACAGGAAACCACAGTTGGTTAGGATGCCAAAAGTAATCTACCTATGATGATTATGGTCCTACAGGTGCCACAACCAGGACTCTCAGTAGAAGGGCAACTAGCAACAACAGCATTGCCCTATTGCTTCCTCACAGGTCCCAAGGCTCCCATTTTAGGCAATCCTAAACTTCAGAGGAAGGAATCCTAGCTGACCTGGAAAATAGTACATGTACTTCTAGCCATCCATTGAACTTGTTTCCTGCTCCTGACATCTCAGGGCATACTGCCTTCATGTGTGTGTGTGTGTGTGTGTGTGTGTGTGTGTGTGTGTGTGTGTGTGTGAGAGAGAGAGAGAGAGAGAGAGAGAGAGAGAGAGAGAGAGAGAGAGAGAGAGAATGTGTGTGTAGTTAACAGGAAACAAAATCCCCAACACTAGAAAGGAATAATCATGTGGCTGTTATAATTAAAAATCTCTACCTTAGTAGTAGTTCCCAACTGATGGCTCAGTAGAATTGAAACCTTACAACAATATTTAGTGCCTATGTCTGAGTCACACTTGAGAGAGAGTCCATTATGATTTGTCTGGGGAGGAGATGAAGAACTAAATTTTAATATTGCACTAGGGCTAAAGGGGGAAAAATCTGCTATGGTTGATAAAAATGAAAACCCCTTCAATTGCTCCAGCAACCTACAAGTGGTGAACTGCCTCTTGTCACACTGGGTACATTGCAAATTTCCAAAGAAAGTCATTGTAATTCTCTGTACTTTATAAAAGTAACTGCATTGAAACCACTTTCCAAGGAAAGTCCTAAATGTTACAGGTAGGATGTGGATGATTTGAATCCTAGCCATGAGGAGACAGTTCCCCATGCACAGAGAGATGGGAGAAATAATGTCCCACCAGAGGCCAAAGCTAATAGGAGTCATACAAACGGAGGAAATACAAAAAACAACCAGGAAATTATAAATGTGATCTGGAGAATTTTCTTGTTTTTAAACTAAACACTTGAATTACTAAAATGATTTTTAAAAATTTTTTAAAGAAAGTCATATGAAATAAGAACATAAAATCTTCACATCCTTTTCTTTTCCCTTTTTCATTTCCTATCATTTTCCCCTCCAATGTCAGACAGAGTCTAGATCTCTGCATAAATTCTGGAGCAGTGTTTCTCAGCCTGTGGGTCGAGACCCCTTTGTGGTTGAAGGACTGTTTCATAAGGGTTGCCTGTGGAGGCAACAAAGGTTTCCTAGTGAGATCTGAGCCTGCTTCACCCAGCAGGGCTGCATTAGAGGATTGCTTGACCACCTGTGTGGTTACTAGGTGATTGGAAGGGTCTGCACTTGGCTGTGCTAGGGGGAGGTTTTCGCTCCATCCCTTGGCATTCCTATAAAAAGCCCTTTAGAAGAGATAGTAAGGGCCAGTGGATAAGGATCCAGGCTCTCCCGAGTCTATCCTGTGTTTCTATCTGTCTCTCTCCCCTCTATGTCTATCTAAATCTCTTACCCCTTTCTCCTCAAGAGTACCCTGGGGAAAAGGTGGGAGCTGGTCTCCCACAGTTGCCTAAAAACATCAGAAAATAGATATTTACATAATGATTTATAAAAATAACAAAATTCCAATTATGGAGTAGCAACAAAAATAATGTTATGTGTGGTTGGGGGTCACTAAGACACTCGGAACTGTATTAAAGGGTCCTGGCACTAGGAAGGTTGAGAACCAGTGTTCTAGAAGGACGTGTATAACTTTGTTTTCCTCAGTGTTTTCTTTCTCTAGTACTCTAGCCCAGCACTCTCCACCTCTGCATTTCTGGCCACTTCAACAAAGCTAAACACAATGCAATCAATCCTAAGGCCGTCTCATTGGTCATGGTTCCCGCCCACTTGTGAGTATCCCGGTAGTGCACCTCAGACTCTGCACTCTCCAGCTTTTCTTCCTCTGCCTGTCTCTGCTCCTCTCAGTCTTCTCTGCTATATATTTTCTTCCCTCTGTGACCTCCAAGCCTGGACACCTGCAGACTCAGTCTTCCAGCCTCACTCTATCTGTACTCACACTCATAGTGACCTCAGTCTGGTGACTTTAAACATCACGTAAATGCTGATAAAGCCCAAACTTAGAGCTCCATACGTTTCTATTCCTAGCCTAAATACTCCCCTAGGTCTGTACGTTATGGTTTTGTGAGCTCTCTTTTGTTTTATTATGTGAGTGCTGCTATACATTCATATTAACAGAAGTCTTTCTGAATTGCAAAGTTTTTAGAGGTGGAACTGAGATGAGAAAGGTCTATAATGCTTAATATTAAGGTAAACTAAGCTTAATTTCTAAGCAAAACTGGAAAGAATTGAAAGTTAGTAAACAAAAGCGTAACTAAGGGGTGATGAGAACGAAGTATAGAAAGGGAAAATTCAATCAGCAAAAGTGTATATTGTCGTCCAATATTGCAAATCATCTCCTGCATGCTTGCTGTGTGTCTACTGCAGATTGGTGTATACAAGAGATGCTGACTTGACAGGAATATGGCCCTAGAGCTGACCTCTGTCTGGGTAGGCACTACAGACTTAGTGTCCCTCCATATGGCTGCAGTTGGAATTTTCTTTGTGTTGCCAACCAGCTCCCAAATAAAGACACGGTGATTTATTATTAATCATGAATGCTCAGACTTAGCTTAGGCTTGTCCCACTAGCTCTTTTAACTTAATTTAACCTGTTTCTATCCATCTACATTTTGCCTTGTTACCTTTCTTTCATTCTGTATGTCCTACTTTCCTGCTTCCTCTGTGTCTGTCTGGCTTCCCTTAGCATCTCCCTGGTGTCTCTTTTGCTTTCCCTGAGCCTAAGTTCCTCCTCCTCCCACTTACTCCCCCACTGGAAGTCCCGCCTATCCCTCCTCCCTCACTATTGGCCCTTCAGCTTCTTATTAGACCAATCAGGTGCCTTAGACAGGCAAGGTAAAACAGCAACACATCTTTACATAGTTAAACAAATGCAACACATGTTTATATAGTTAAATATTCCACAACACATGATCTTTGGGTCCAACTCCATATTTATGAGGCAACTTTGGATTTGTGCCCTAATACTGAATATTATTCATGGTTCTTACCAGCATTTCAAAGACTGTCACCCAATAAAATAACCACCTTTCAGACATAATAAAAGCAATATCAGGGTTTCCTCTGCATCAAGCAGAAATGCAACACTGCATTCTAATTGGGTGGTCACAATTACTCTTAGAAGTAAAGTAATTCTACCTCCATTTTTCAGTTGAGGAAGCTGAGGCTCAGTGAGGTTAGAAAACTTTCCCCAAACCACATTGCTGCAGAAAGTGACAGGGTCAAGGAAGTGGTGGCTTACCCCCACAATCCCAGTACTCGGGAGGCCAAGGCAGGGGGATTTCTGTCTGGGCTACAGACTGAGTTGCAGGGAGCCCAAGGCAGGGGTATTGCTACAGACTGAGTTGTAGGACAGTCTGGAGTATAGAGTGATCAAATATGAAAGAGAGAGAGAGAGAGAGAGAAGGAGGGAAGGAGAGGTGGATGGGTGCATGGAAGGGGAGGAAGGCCATAAGATGGCTGCACTGGACTGAAAGAAAGACTGTGAGGCATTTTCTTAATGGCTGAAGTGGGAGGGCCCATCCCCCATCCCATTGTGGGTGGTACTACCTGGCTGGTGTAAGAAAGCAGGCTGAGCAAGCCAGGAGGAAGTCAGTAAGTAGCTCTCCTTCGTGGCCTTCACCTCAGTTCTTGCTCTAGTGTCTGGCCTTGCGTTCCTGCCCTGACTTCCCTCAGTGACGAGCTATTGCCTGTAAGTGTAAGCCCAACAGAACCCCTTCTCCCCAAGCTGCTTTTCCACATTGTGTTTCATCACAGAAACGGAAGCCCCGACTAGGCAGTGGTAGATATTACTGGGGCCTGAGTGCATGAACACAACCTCCAAGCTAGCCTATGTGTCTTAGGTTCTGATTAAGACATTTGGCCCCTCAGGAGTCAGTTGAAGCAAACTAATACTTTGATGCCAGTAAGTTTTGGGTTCTGTGGGTTTTGTGGTAGTTATCTCTTTCCTACACTCTTCAACCCCAGCTAACTTTTGTTTACTTATGTTGTGTATCTGCCTATTTTAGAAACTGTGTATACAGGAAATATATAATAATTGTCTTCTTTGTGCCTATCTTATTTGTACAGCTGATCAGCTAACCTTGCATAACCTTTGCTCAGCAAGGACGAAGACCAGATTCTGTCCTGAAGTGAATTAAACTGGTTGCACCATAGCAAAAGTCTCAGTGTGGGAGCCAGAGGGCATCGCAGAATGCTATCTGTCTCACTTTTGCCTTCCCAATCCCAAGATGAGTGAAGAGTAAGAGGGACCATAGTATTTATATAGTGGGGAAAATGGCCCGTGTATGAGGCACGTTATATTCTCCCCAAGAGGATTTTCTCTCTTCTCTTCTGATCCTCCACCAGGAATCACACTGCAGTCTTAGGAAGGAGTGAGCATTTATCTAACACAGTGCTCCATCAGCACCTGTTGCTGAAGACACCTTTAGACCATATCCTTTTTTATTTATAAGGTTTCTTCCAGAGCCAAAACAATTGAGAGATACAGGTAAGACACACCACCACTGGAAATGTCATTAAACAACCAGCGTAATGACAAACATGCAGACTTACTTGGAAAGATTGGAGGAACAAGGAAGAAAAACAGAAGAGAAATGGAGAATCTCTTTCTGGTGGCAGAGCCTGGAGATAATGTGCAGAAGTGGACCTCGTGAGGAGAAGGAAGAGAAGAAAGAACAGATATCAGCTTCAGACCTCAAGTGGCCAAGGAAAGAATGGATTTGGGGTCTGCCACATCTTTGCATCCTTCAGTGTCAGGGGAAAACTGATTAATGTGACATCAATATCTGACCCGTATGTGTGTATACACCCCTAAGAACACAGGTTATACACAAACAATCACAAAAAAAAAAATTAAAGAAAAATAAATAATTTTTTTTTCGAGACAGGGTTTCTCTGTGTAGCCCTAGCTCTTCTGGAACCAGCTCTGCAGAACAGGCTGGCCTTTAACCTAGAGATCCCCCTGCCTCTGCTTCCCGAGTGCTGGGATTAAAGGCGTGTGCCACCACCACCTGCCTTAAATCTATTTTTTAAATAGTCAGGTTAAATTTACCTGGAGGAAATAGACTTCCAATGGGTGTTTTTTCGATTAGGCTGGGCCCTACTCTATATTACTCCATGGTATAGGGAGTATTAGCAGTGATTTTTCTGCCCATGCCTTGCCCGAAGACACTCTTTCTTACAAGTAGCATTTGATGCCATTTTGAGTGTGAACATAGAACAGTGGTGGGCATGGACTCAACAACATCTGTGTGACACTAATTACTAGACATAGACTGGTAAATAACTTATTTCTAAAAGAAAAAAATGATGATGCCTATAAATTTATCAGAGTTAATTGGGGCCCAGATAAGCATATGAGCATAGTAGACTCTCATCAGAAAAATCAAGCCTGACAACATACAGAACACACTAGACTGAGATAAGGGTACAACTCTGTCCCCAGACCACATAGAGAAGGGGACACCTCAGGTGACCACCTGGTGTGTGTATCAAGGGCAGTCCCCAGTGTTGATGTAGCCTACTCAAAGTGCTGTCTGAATCCCCCCACCTCCATCCATCCATCCCTTCATCTGCCTGGATGGAACCTCCCTCCCCTTTACCCTGCATCTCTGTAGCCCCCACAGTCCTGTACTTCACTTCTGAAGCTCCATGTGACTCTCAGCTCAGTGTCACCACGGACACAGGAATTGGTGGCTGAAGGCAAAGGGTGAGGGGTGACCCGTCCTCAATGACCTTCAAACCTTCCTAACCCTAAGTAGCTACCTAACAGTAGAGCACTTACCTAGTACCCACAGGGCACAGATTAATCTCCAGCACCCTAAACCAAAGAAACAAACGGAACAAAAATTAGAGCAGGTGGCCCCTTGTGCCTGCCCAGCCTGCTACCCCCTGCAGTGCATTTAATATACTTTCTTTCTGCTAATGAAGGGGGCTGGGAAGGAGCCAACTGACAAAGGGAAGCGAATTTACAGTTTGGACAAAGAGAGAAGAGAAAGACATTTTCTCTGCCTTTGCTGTAGCAGTGTTACTTACAGTTTTGTAGAAAACACTAACAAAGGCCGGAAATGCCCATAGGGTAAGTTGTCAGAAGAGGTAAGTAAAAACCCTTTCTGAAGCACCTTCCTCTTCCTGCTAGCACTGAGACTCCATCCCTTCCCTTCCTCCCACATGGGATTCCCGTGGAAAATTGCCTTCTCTGCAGTCCCTGCTTTCAGTAGTCTGACAGAGGAAGGGAGAAGGGCACAAATGTTTCCCTTTCGCACACCTCTTCTTCTGCCAAGACAGTTATACCAGTGTTCAATCCTGTGAGCAGGCCTATTGACTGCATTCAAATGCACCCTGGCTCTCCTCTCTCCCTTCAGCCTCAGCATCTCCACCGTGCTCTCTGCTGCACTCTCCGGCTGGATTGCTGGAATATGATGAGTTTTGGTTTGGGGGTTTGTTTTGTTTTGTTGGGTTTTGTTTTTTTTTTAAACAGACCTAAAGTAATATGCAAAGCATGACTCACAGCAGCTCGCCCTAAAATCCCTCCACAGCAGCCATTCAGAAAGCCCTCCTGGCTCCTTTCCCCCACGCTGCTTTCTTGCAAACTCTTCTCTAAACTCCTCCGAAGTTGGCTGTTTCTCACTCCCCTCCCGGTTGCTGTGCTGCCCTGCACTAAGGAAACACAGCCAGCTTTGCGAGGCCTCTTTGAACTCATTTCTTCCAAACACCAGAACAAAGCCTGCCCAAGGCACAGCACAAAACCCCCCTCAGAAAAGGAAGGGGGAGGCTGCAAGCATTTAACTTGGGACACAAACTCTCCTCCCGAGAAGTGTTGTAACATGTCACATCCCAAACTGGAAATCCACCTCCACCCCAGGTACCTCCCCCAGCCCTCTCTCCTTTGGATGGATCCATATTTTTCTCTCACTGTCAACAAGGGATCCGGGTGCAGTGAGAGATGCCGCAGCCAGTGAGGACCGAGTCCACTGGACTTCCTTCTGGGACGGTGACTTTGCAACTGTTTTAGAAATACATCTTACGTTACAGCCAGGTATCTCACGTGCACACATTCCCATAGAACTGAAAGGAAAGTTTAACAAAATGTGACTTCACCCTCACTATCAATCATTTTTCTATCCAGCATGTATCTTTGGAAAATGGCACTTCGCATCTTGTAGGGTTACATACGTACAAATAAAGTTAGAAGAGGTCCAGAACTTGCTGGAAAATGCCTGGAAGAGGGGCTGGGGCTCAGAAGGAGACGGTGCTGCAGCTGGGTGAGAGACACTTGAAAGGAGATTCTAGTATTCTCTCTATTATTTTCTACATGTAAAATTTTTAAGGGAAATAAAAACATTGGTTATGCCCCCACTAAAACAACTTCATAATCCACTAAAACCCCACAAGTGAAGTTTGTAAAGTACCTTCTGGAAAATCTGGGAGTTAGAAAATATGAAATGGACAGAGGAAGCATACTAACTTCTAATTTAATCTATAGTCTTCCTCCCCTCCTCCAATAAAGCCTATTTTTGGTTCTTTTAGGGTTGAGGGGTGGATGGTTGTCAAATATTTCTTACCCTTTCAGGTCAGCTGGGTATTTACTGTCCCTCTGGGGGGAAAAAACTAAAATAGAGCGGCAATGTCTATCCCCAAAGATTAGTGGGTGGGGACACGAAGAAATGACTGGAAGATTGGCTGAAGTTCCATGTGCTGTTAATTTGGAATGGGGAGATGATCATCGTATGCCATGTAAATACAGTAGTGGGTTCCCTGGAAAGACCCACTTTCCGTGTGTGCTCCTCAAATGACCTTGCAGAAGTGCTCTATAAAGTTCATATTTGATGTCAAGTTGCTAGCCGATTGGGATATGATCTCCATTGCTAAATCAAGCTCTTAGCTAAAGGAGGCTGAGTGGCCTTGTCCTGTAACATAAAGTTGGATCCTGCCTGCCACAATCTCATCCTGAGGTTAGCATTCCCTGCCCAGCTCTGTTGGAAGGCACTGGGTAATGGCAGGCTTGCCTCCAGAGGATTCTGGCTGCATGGTTTCTGACGATGCACTTGCACAACTTTCTGACCTGTTAAGTTCGATAAAGGAGAACAAGGAATATGCCACCATCTTTACTGGAAGCCATCAGGAATAAGACCCCACCTCCAAATCCTAAGCAGGTACATGGAAAAGGAAGTCCCCAACTATACTGTGGAGTAATGGCATTGCTTACAATTGTAGAAGGATATTCCTATTTGATGAGAGTATAGTCTACCTCCTGCAAGAAATTTAAAATTGTGTCCATTCTCAAAAAATAGATATTCTGAAAGTTACTGGACTGGGGAGATGGCTGAGTCTTTGCAAGCACAAAGACCCAAAAACCCACAGGTCTTTGATATCATGGTAAATTCCAGTAATCCTAACAATGGGGAGGCAGAGACAGACAGATTCCTTGGGCCCATTGGTAAGACAGCCTAGCCTATTTGGCAAATTCCAGGCCAGTGAGCAAACCTGTTTTTTTTTTTTTTTCAAAGGTGGTTGGGGATTTAAAAAAAAAGTACGATGTCTAGCATTAGTGTTTGGAGAAGGAGAAGAAGGGGAGGAAGTGGGAAAGCAGAGAAAGAGCCCTAAGCTGGCACATCTGTTCTTGAGGTGTGGTATGATAATGTCCATGATGCCCCAATGACTAGAAAGCCCTCACCAGATGCTGAGCACACACTGTGTCGCATTCTTGGCTTCAGAGATGCTAGAATCATGAGGGGTTTTTTTCTTTTGTGAATTATCCAGTCTTGAATAGTTTGTTCCAGCAAAAGAAAACAGGCTAAAACAGAAGGGATAAGAAATGTTAACGTGCTGGGGCTGGAGAGAAGGCTCAACTATTAAGAGCGCTGACCTGTCTTTTGGAGGACCAGGGTTCAATTCCCAGCACCTACATGGCAGCCCACAGCTGTCTGTAACCCCAGTTCCAAGGGATCCGATGCCCTCTTCTGGCCTCCATAGGCACCAGGCATTCAAGTGGTTCCCAAATAGACCGGCAGGCAAAGCACACATACACACAAAATAAACTTAATTTTTTTTTAATTTAAAGAAATAGTGAATTGTGCTTTCTCAATTTTCTCTGCAGTAAGTATCAGAGAGCTGATGGTTAACAATCAGGGTCACATGATGACTTCGGAGCCCTAGTACTTTTATTTCATAAGCTCCTTCCTCCATAGAAACAGATGCAAAACTGTATTTAACTATGTTATTATAGTCCCATAAAGGCAAAAATGTTGATATTTAAAATATATTATTTAAATTAAAAGTTAACCTTCTCTTTTGATTTTAAAAGATGTTAAAGATTTCCATAAAATAAAATAGTCCCATAAAATAGCGTGGATCCTATCTGGTATGCTAACTATTCCTAATGGATGTTAACTCTGTTAAGAATGAATGGGAGATGGACAGACATTATAAGAACTTAGTTTTTGAGGCTATTGTAGGATACATACCAAGATCTTGTCTAAAAAAAAAATGCATGTGTCTGGTATGATGGTGTGTGCATGTGTGTTTGTGTGTGTGTGTGTGTGTGTGTGTGTGTGTGTGTGTGTGTGTGTGTAGAAGTTATAATTAAATGGTAAGACCATGTTATCAAGGTGCTGGATGTTTAAGAACATCCTTCACCAGGGGAAGTAGAAGAGAACTCTTGGGTAAACTGGGAATGGGGGCATGGGAGGATGGGAACATAAGGGATTGGGCTGGGCAGATTGGGGTGAGATAGAGGGGAGAGTAATAAAAGAAATGTCTTCATGGGGGTGCATTTCAGTGTTAGGGAGAAACCTGGTGCCAGGGAAAATCCCAGGAATCCACAAGGATGACCCCAGCTAAGACTCCTAGGAACAGTGGAGAGGATGCCTGAACTGGCCTTCTCCTATAATCAAGATTGGTGACTGCCCTAATTCCATCATAGAGCCTTCATCCAGTAACTGATGGGAGCAGATGCAGACACCCACAGCCAAGCACTGGGCCAGGCTCCAGGAGTCCTGCTGAAGAGAGGGAAGAGAGATTATATGAGCAAGGGGCATCAAGACCATGATGGGAGAGCCCACAGAGACAGCTGACCTGAGCTCATGGGAGCTCACGGACTTTGGGCCAGCAGCTAGGGAGCCTGCAAGGGACCAACCTAGGCCCTCTGCATGTGTGTGACAGTTGTATAACTTGGTCTGTCTGTGGGGCTCCAAGCAGCGGGGTCAGGACCTGTCCCTGAAACTTAAGCTGCTTTTGAAAACCTATTCCCCATGCTGGGTTGCCTCGCCCAGCCTTGATGCAGGGGAAGCCTGATCTTGCCTCAACTTGATGTGCCAAGTTTTGCTCAAGTCCATGGGAGGCCTGCCCCTTTCTGAATGGAGATGGAGGAAGAGTGAATGGGAAGGGAGGTAGGTGGGAGGCAGCGGGGGCAGGGGAGGGGCGGGGAAGGCGGTGGACAGGAGGAGAGGAGGAAGGGGAAACTGTGGTCAATATGTAAAATAAATGAAAAAAATTAATTAATTAAAAAAAAAGAATATCCTTCACCACATTTCCTCTGACTACTCACCATATCTTGAACTTCCTGCTGTCAGCTGTGATGAAGTCTAGATATACAACTCACTTCGGAAGATGGGAGTATGCAAGGGAAGTAGCGTTTCCCACATACCTCCTTTCCCACGTACCAATCCAGTCTAGGCAATTTTTTGAGTGCCCATCTAAACAGGTGTGTCAAGTTGACAATCTGGTTCAGGTATCAGGGTGACTGGCCTCAAACAATGAATTTGGTAATGTTCCTTCTGTTTCTATTTTGTCGAATAATATGAGGAGTATTGGTATTAGCTCTTCTTTGAAATTCCACATTAAATCATCTGCCCCTGGGCTTTTTTAAAGGTCTGTTTAAGTTGTTTATCTGATCTTGATTTAACTTTGTTAAGTGGTATCTATTGAGAAAATTATCCATTTCTTGTAGATTTTCCAATTTCTGAAGAACAGACTGTAGCATGAATCTTAAAGGTACTTGTTAATAAAATCAAATCCGAGGCCAGTTATTGGGGTGAGTGATGGAAGATCAGAGACACAGAACAAGCCACAGCTATCTCACCTTGCTAGTTCCTCAGGTGATCCTGTTTCCTTAGGCTGGAAGCTTCCGAGTCCTCCTCCACATGAATCTCAACTGAACTGTGCTGCTCCAAAGCCTGAAGGCTAAACCAGCCAAAAGCTTAACTAACCCTGGTGCCTGGTTTTCAGGCCTTATATATCTTTCTACTTTCTGTGTCACTCCCTGGGATTAAAGGCTGAATTTCCGGGATTAAAGGAGTGTCACCTTGCCTAGCTGTTACTAAAGTGGCCTTGAACTCAGAGATCCATCTGGCTCTGCCTCCCAAGTGCTGGGATTAAAGGAGTGTGTACCACCACCGCCCAACTTCTGCTATGGCTTGTTCTTCCCCATTTCTAGCCACCATTTGTGGCTCTGTATCTAGTGGCTGTCTGTTCTCTGACCCCAGATATGTTTATTTCAGGGAACACACAATATTTTGGGGAACACAATACCACCACACCAGACTTTTAAAGTATGACCTAATGATACTTTGGCTTTCCTTGGAGTCTGTTATGGCCCCTTTTTGTTTCCTAATTTTTTAATTTCCAGAATTCACTTCATTTGTATTTTCTTCATTGCTTCTGTTTCCATTTTCAGGCCTTGAACAGTTGTATTCACTTCCTTCAACTGTTCCTTTTTTCCTTAGCTGTCTTTCAGGGATTCACTCATTTCCTCCAGTTTTTTGTCTTTTCCTTGATTTCTTTAAGGGAATAATTCACTTCTTCCTTTGGACCTTTATCATCTTTATACAATTGGTTTTAAGTTCTTTTTCTTGTGCCTCACTTGTGTTGGAATATCAGGGCCTTCTGTAGTAGGATAGCTGTGCTCTGGTGGTAACATATTGCCCTGACTGTTTTGTATTATGTTCTTATGCTAGCATCTAGGCATCTGAGTTTTGGGTGATTATAGGTTTAAGTGTCAATTTCTGGGTTCCTCTTTGTTGGATGGGAGTTTTGTTCCTTGGTTTCTGTTTCTTCTATGATCTTCTGGCCTGTGTGACCTGTGGTTGGGCAGGTGGTATCTGCTTGAGGGTACCAGAGAGTGGTACTGGCAGCTGCCCTATCTGGTTTTCTCACTGTCTGCTCTTTATAGAAAATATTTGGCCTGTCTGACTTAGGGCATAAGCCTTTTCACATGGGTTACCCAGAACCATCAAAAACATAGATATTTACATTATGATTCATAACAGTAGTAAAATTATAGTTAGTAGTGATGAAAATAATTTTATGGGTGGGAGTCAGCACAACATGAGGAACTGTATTAAGGGATCACAGCATTAAGAAGGTTGAGTACCACTGGCATAAGCATTTCTACACAGGCCTTTCAAAGTCACCATGTTGCCTTTGGCAGTCCCATCATTAGACTCTTAGTCTTGAATTGTATTATCAGTACACTTCAGTTCATTTTTTACTCCCATCTGGGCTCTGTGCTGGGTGTTTGCATCTATTATCTATTGATTCTAATAAGGCAGATAATGTCACAGCTTCCATTTTACACTTGAGTTCAGCTCAGCGCAGGAAGATTGGTCAAGGTGGGCCAGTGAAATGACTCAGCAGGGGAAGGTGCTTACTGCCAAGCCTAACACATCAAGCTTCATCTCTGGAACCCACTTTGTGGGAGGGGAGAACCAACTCTTGTAGATTTCCAGACATGTGCTGTGGCACCATATACATACCTGCACACACACACACACACACACACACACACACACACACACACACACACCACATACACCACATACTTACAAAATAAAAATAAACAAGTAAATGCAAAAGAGAATTTTAAAAGATCAACTAACTCATCCAAATGCCCTATTCGGGGATAACCTAAGACTGTCTAATATCAAAGTTTATACCTAAACTCCAATTTCATAAACTAGATTATGACCGTATACAAGGTATCCCAGGCATTGAGGACCAACAGAAGGTTTTGAATATGGAAGTATTACAAATGGAAGAGAACAGTGGTTATATTTTGTGGGTTCTTAGTTTCATGCACAAAGGAAAAAAAAAAAAGTAAACTTGAGTGCCATTTTATTGGAGTTTCAGAAGGGAAAATGAAACATCAACAAAAAAACAAAAGACAAAATACAGGCAAGCTCAAGATTTCAGCAGCTTCCAGAAGGAGGAGGTGGACAAGGGTACTGGAATTTGAGAACACAGGCAGGAGACATAGTTCCCCACTGCACACTCAGCAGCCTGAGCAGGTCCTTTACGTGTAGGGACCCTGACTCGGGCCAAACTGGGGTTTGTGGATCTGGCACAGAAAAGGATTTCCAGACTACGGGGTTTGTGAAGCAGAGCTGAAGTTTCGTGGACATTTTCCTGTGGTCTTCAGCATGAGGGTGAGAAAGAGAGGTGCTCAGGAAAGGCCTAATGCTCCACACCACAGCTATGGGCTCTTCTAGGAGCAAGTCATGGGATGTAAAACAGATTCAAGTGTGGGTATGAGCCCTTGAGGGACAGTCACAGCTCTCTCTGTCTCTGTCTCTCTCTCTCCCTCTGTCTCTCTGTCTCTGACTGTTTCTCTCTCTTCAATAGTCAGATATAGGACTGTGGTGGTGTGTAGTAACTACCTTTAAAGGGTTTCTGACAAATCTAAATGAGGTACTGGGTGGTGAATGAAAGTTACTAAAAAGAAAAAAACCTTCTACAAAAGCTGATAAACTGAATGGAATTGTAATGACTGTGGAGGGTTGGAATGTTACAGGTCCAGAGTCTAATTAAAATTACTATCTTTAGCACCCTTAAATGACATTTATTACCAACTTCTGTATGTGGCCTGACATCTTTGTAACTATTAGATAAATCCTTTGAAACATATAAACAGACTCCTAGATTCCACCAATCACCCTAAAGCTATCTAAGGTATATTGTAGAGATGTTCCCACTTTTCTCTAGTCTGCCTACTAGACATAGCCACTAATACATTTGGAAAGTGTGTTGACTGATGATTTTCTTTGTTCTGTTAGCATAAAAGCTTGATGAAGCAACTATCACATTGGAACATAGAATTTGGGGTCCCCTGAATCTGTGTTCATGGCCCATAAACACCCATGTTTAGCTCCAGCAGAAACTACCTCTTACCCTCTTTGACATGACGTGTATCCCTCAGTTGCTCACCCCCCTGAGGTTTTTAGACAGTGTCTCTCACTGAACCTGGAGCTCAGCAATTCAGACAGATTGGTTGACCAGTAAGCCTGGGGACTCCAGTGCTGGGACTGTACATGCAGTCTACTGAATTAGGCTTTTTATACGGGTGACGGCATTCTGAACCCAGTCCCTCACGCTTGCACATCAGGCACCTTACCAATTGAGCTACCTCCCTGGTCATTGGTCCCTGGTTCCATCGTCTTAATATCACTGCAAATAAAATAGATTTCCTACAGACCATTTTCTATCCAAGTTATTGACGGGCTGATCTAAATTAGCTCTTAAGGGAAGGGTTGATGATATGTTTTATAATCTTGTCATCTTTTGAATAGTTTAGATTCCCATGCCATCATGTAATCTTCTGGAAAAAAAAATCATGTAACAGAGTGGGTGCCAGGAAGTAAAGAAAAGTAAGACTAAATCTACAAAATAGCCATATTTTCACCTGAACAAATAGCTTCCTCCTAGGGAGCTTCAACCAAGGAGCCTCCTCCATGTGCCTCCGTGTCGTAAGCTACTTTACATCTTCAGAGGGGCTCTGTGATGCTCCTCTCTCCTCTCAGGTGGTATTTTAAATTTCACAGTAGGCAATTATGATACTTTCCTTTCCTCTTCTCAGCAGTTAAGGGTGCTTGATGCTCTTCTGAAGGTCTGGGGTTGGATTCCCAGCACCCACATTGTGGCTCACAACCATCTGTAACTCCAGTTCCAGAGGATCCAACACTCTTTTCTGGCCTCTGTGGGCACCCATGCAGATACACAGAAACAAAAATTAAAAATAAATACTTTGTTAAAAATTAGTGTTTTAACAGGAATGGGGAAGGGGGTCCAAAGCTAATTCCTCAGTTACCTATCCTCAATGACCTCAAAAACCAGCTAGTGTCCACCTAACGAAAGGACTGAAAATTAATTCAAAATCAAATGCAACATTAATCTAAGGTTTGGGGACAGTGCCCCTGTGTTGCATTAATGTGACTTTGGTTCTGTGTAACATGGACACATTGAATTCCCTCAGGTCTAACAATACAATACTGCATGCCATCAATTTCGGTATTCTCCTATTATACACACCATTTTCTGCTCTCATAGAAACATAATTATTTAATTATGAAGGACAAAGTGTTTGAATTTTTTGTCATTCTTCAGCATGTATCAAATTAGGATATTTTGTCTTAGAAGATTTGGAAGGTTCATTTTAAAAATCACTGTTTTGAGGATTTCATTTGAGTTCCATTTTAAAGTCTTTAAATGAATTTTTGGCTCTGAATAATGCTTGAATTTCCAACAATTCCTGAAAGGGTGCTACGCATACTTCTGTCTATTTATGCCAGTGTTCTTAGCACTAACAATTATAAATCAAAGTATCAATCAATTCTGAAAAGATATTGAAGATACTCTAGGCTGTACCAAATATTCTGCCAAATTTTAATTCATACAGAAAAAGAAATAAGCACATCTATTTTGGTCAGATGTAACTTTGCCTTCATCATTACTAAATGATAAAACTGTGTATGCCAAATAATTGCTTTAAATAAATTTCTTTATGACTTATTATTGGTAAATGTTTTGCTTGTATACCTATTTACCCAGAGTCATGTAGAAATGTGTTAGGCTACCGGGGATCATAAAAGGGACAATTTGAAGAGGCCCTTCCCTAAACCTATAAGACAGCACAACTTCCTGTCTTATAGCTTTGAGTCCTGTGCCTGGCTAATGCTTCCTTGAGGAAAGCAGAGCATTCCAACTGTCTGAACATGGAAATCTCCAATCTTCTTCAGCCTGGCTATTGTTCAGCTTGGTTTGATCTGGTTTCATTAAACACAATGACCAGAGCAGCACATGATATTTTCAGGTTCAATAAACTGTCAAGACATGGCTTATTTTCATTCCTTGTGTTTTTTGATGAGAACAGAAGATAAAACCAGTCAGGAAGTTTTAGGGCTGGAAATCCAAAAGCAGCAGTTCTAGAAGTGGGCGTGGTCCTGTCAAGGGTTCCTCCTTGCTGGAGGCCAGAACAGAGTTCTCATTCCTGGTTCCTTATTACCTCTCTGCTAAGAGAGCAATCTTGTCTGAGAGCTATACATGAGGAGTGACTCAAACTTAGAGGAAGAACTTGGACACCTCATGAGTGGGCCAAGTGGAATAATTATCCTTCATGTTTTAGCCAATTTCTGCCATCAGTCCTATAAATGACTAGAAGCTCAATTATCTTCTTTCCCTGGCATCTGCTTCAGCTCCACAGAGCTCCACTCACTTTCTCTGAAATGTCTTATAATAAAACTTCTTTCTAAAATTCAACACTGTGATCCATGAATTTCCTTCTTCACCTGGGTTAACAGAGAAAGCATCCATTGAACCTATTGAAGCGTGTCAGTGTGTTTGTGTGCGTATGTGTGTCCATGTGTATATGTGTGGGATATATGTATTTCTGTGTCTGTGTGTCTATGTTGTATGTGTTTGTCTCTGTATGGGTGTGGGTATCTGTGTGATGTATGTGTGTGTGTCTATATGATGTGTGTGTGTGTGTGTGTGTGTGTGTGTGTGTGTGTGTGTATGTGTGTGTGTGTGTATATGCCTGTGTGGGGTGTATCTGTGTGTATGTGTGTGTGTGTGTGTTTGTGTGTGTGTGCATTGTAGTTAGAGTTTTCCTGCCTGTCCCACAGTCAGGACAAATCTCTCTTACCCGCCAGTCCCACAGTCGCTCAGACCCAACCAAGAAAGCACACAGAAACTTACATTGTTTACAAACTGTATGGCCGTGGCAGGCTTCTTGTTCTCTACTTCTTCTATCTTAAATTAACCCATTTCTGTTAGTCTATACTTTGCCACATGGCTTGTGGCTTACCAGTGTCTTTACATGTTGCTTCTCATGGCGGTGGCTGGCAGTGGCTCCCCAGCCTCCTACTTCCCAGAATTCTCTTCTCTCTTGTCCCGCCTATACTTCCTGCCTGGCCACTGGCCAATCAGAACTTTATTTACACAGAGCGATATCCACAGCAGTGCATCAGTGCGTGGTGTTTGTATGTGCCTGTGTATGCCTGTGTCTGTGTCTCTGTATATGATTTATGTGTGTCTGCGAGAGTGTGATGTGTGTGTGTGTGTGTGTGTGTGTGTGTGTGTGTATGCCTGTGTGGGGTGTATCTGTGTGTATGTGTGTGTGTGTGTGTGTATCAGTGCATGGTGTGTGTATGTGCCTGTGTATGCCTGTGTCTGTGTCTCTGTATATGATTTATGTGTGTCTGTGAGAGTGTGGTGTGTGTGTGTGTGTGTGTGTGTGTGTGTGTGTGTGTGTCTGTGAGGGGTATGTGTATGTTTGTCTGTCTCTGTGTGGTATGTGTGTCTGTGTGTGTGTGTCTATGTGTGGGGTGTCTATGTCTGTGTATGTGTGTATGTGTCTGTGTGTGTGTAGTTTGTGGGTATGTGTCTATGTGTGGAGTGTCTATGTCTGTATATATGTGTGTATACATGTGTGAGTCTATGTGTGGGGTGTGCGAATGTATGTCTGTGTATGTGTATGTATCTGTGAGGGGTGTGTGTGTGTGTTTGTCTATATCTGTGTGTACTGTCAAAGCCTGCTGTGGATATTGCTCTGTGTAAATAAAGTTCTGATTGGCCAGTGGCCAGGCAGGAAGTATAGGCAGGACAAGAGAGAGGAGAATTCTGGGAAGTAGAAGGCTGGGGAGAGAGACCGCCAGCCGCTGCCATGAGAAGCAACATGTAAAGCCTGCCACGGCCATACAGTCTGTAAGCAATATAAGTTTCTGTGTGCTTTCTTGGTTGGGTCTGAGCGACTGTGGGACTGGTGGGTGAGAGAGATTTGTCATGACTGGGCCAGGCAGGAAAACTCTTAACTACACATGGCGCCCAACGTGTTGGCAAGAGTTTCCACCTAAAACCTGAGAAAAAAGATTCTAAGACAGAGCTAAAAACAGCTTCCTAATTGTCTCTCTCAAGTTAGCGGCAGCCTGCCGGTTTGAGCTACTATGGTGGGTTCCTGGCGTGTGCGTCTGACCTGCAGTGTGACGGGAATGAGGAGTCTACAAGCAGCACTTTACTCTGCTGCATGGTAGATTTAGCCTTTGCTAGTTAAAAAAAAAAAAAAAAGGTTTCTGGGCTATGCACTGCTTTGATAGAACTGCTTCTGATAGTTGGTGGTACACATGGCTCCAGACCCAGAGCTGGCAGTAAACTGTACCACCGCCATGTTGGGAAGCTGAGGTGGGCGGAGCCAGCAGCCACAGTGGTGTTTCAGTCTTACAAAGATGGATATTACACAGAGAATCTGGTTTGTGTTGTTTTTGGGATTTTTAACTGCAGAAAACGATTTGATCATAAAAGCTGTTGAGTTAAACAAATATGTAAATTTTAAAGGTACCTTGACTTCGAAATTTGGATATAAGGATATGTTGCTTTGGAAAAGAGTGTCTGCTTTTGTTTCCACAGAAAGCCAGAGGCTATGGATTTGTTCCAGAATAAGATACATCAGGTTTGATCAGCCAAGACCACCTGAAAGGTCTCCGATGACACAGTGGCACAGATGATCCAACATCCAGAATGGTTTCAAGGCAACTGGCTCAGAGGTTTACCCTCATGGACTACTCCATAATCCTAAATTTTTCTTTGTGTCCCCATAAGATACAGCGCCCCCCTCCAGCAGGAAGTAGTAAGAAAAACTACGCCCAAATTCCCAGCTGGCTTTGGAGATGGAATTGGCTCACTCCTTCTCTAAACCCAAGCACATTGTTAAAATAAAAGGTTAAGAGCTTCTTGTGTCCCAAATCAGAAGAGCCCTCTGATGTGGGACAGAGAAAAACCGCTATTTTATTTAAAACAGATTGATTATAAATGCAATCTCTTTCTAAAGATAAAAACGAGGTATGATATAGATATGGTAGGATGAAAGGGTAGATTAATGAACTTACTTCTAAAAGAGCAACAACTCATTTAAAATGTTTTACATTGGTATAGATTTTAGTCTATTGATACAAACTTAAAGTTAATTTTGTTATACTGTGTGTATATTTCTAATCATGTTTAAGGTATTATGTTTGTATAGCTCATTTTAAATTGAAATGGATAATTAAAAATAGATTAATAATTAGTCATCTATGATAATCATACTCGTAGCCATGTTAGTTAAGTCTTCTAGCTATACACAGAGATATTTCAGATAGACAGGTAATCTTCAAATACTTCAAAGACCTACAGAAAATGGCATTTAAAATACTTTTAAAATTTAGACTTTCTGGACAGTGAGACATGTCTGCTCCTGGCAGCACCGATTTACTTCAGAGAGGAGGATGGGCATTGAAGACACTTCATATGGAGTTTATCTTCACCTTGGCAAAAATAGCCATTTGGGCAAGAAACTGTTCTTGCCTGGACTGCTTGATCAACTGGACATTCAGGACCCATAGAAAGGTGACCACTGAACTTTGCTTTCAAAATGGTCCTTCAGGTTCCTGCTTTGCAGAGGAAACTGCCAGACATTCTACAGGACACAGAGAGAAGTGACCAAGAGACTCTAGTCCTGTGGGCTGAAGACAAATGCCCCAACTTTACAAAGGAACATTAGGTGACTGTTCAGGCTGCCAGCTGTCTCTGTCTACCCTGCAAGACTCCCGAAAGTTGCTTGCATCCTTCTCCCGGTTCTCAGGTAATATTATATCCTTCTGAGGTCTTTGATGTGGTTGAAGACTAGATAGTTATAATTTCCTCAGTTATGATAAAAGATAAGTTAGATATAAAACCTTGGTCTCACAAATATAAGATAGATAGGATATCTTCTTTAATATTGTAACTGTAATTCTTGCTTGATAATTGTTTTGTTATATGTAATTGTACTATGTAAAAGTTAAAACCTTCCTTAAAAAAAAAAGAAAAGGGGAAGTGCTGTGGATATTGCTCTGTGTAAATAAAGTTCTGATTGGCCAGTGGCCAGGCAGGAAGTATAGGCGGGACAAGAGAGAGGAGAATTCTGGGAAGTAGAAGGCTGGGGAGAGAGACCGCCAGCCGCTGCCATGAGAAGCAACATGTAAAGACACTGGTAAGCCACAAGCCATGTGGCAAAGTATAGATAAGCAGAAATGGGTTAATTTAAGATAGAAAAGGTAGATAACAAGAAGCCTGCCACGCCATACAGTCTGTAAGCAATATAAGTTTCTGTGTGCTTTCTTGGTTGGGTCTGAGCGACTGTGGGACTGGTGGGTGAGAGAGATTTGTCCTGACTGGGCCAGGCAGGAAAACTCTTAACTACAAAAGCCTGCCTGTTGAGCCTGGGAAGACTTACTTTCCTTTACAGGAATCCGAACTTCCAAACATCCTCCCAAGAATACCAGATCCAATCTTACAATTGGAAGACAACAATTTGCATTAGTTGTAACTCCAGTTACGTAGTAGGACAAAAAGAGACGTGAAGATTAGCAAGACCCCTGACATAAAAATTGAGACCTCCACCCCAATGGGGCTCTTATACGAATAAGAGATGGCATGTTTGAGAAAAGCCTGGGGTCAATTCGAGTGGGGGGAAGACAGTGCTGTGCCAAGGATCTGTACAGCAGTCATGACTTTTGTGCCCCAGCCCCAGTGAGCTTCTAACCTTTCTCCAGCTCTGGGTGTGGTTTTCTCTCTTAGTAGACTATCTCTGATTTTACCACTGTCCGTGTGTCCCTGTGGCAGTTCATTCTAGGACACAAGTGGGTACTCTGCAATCCTCATCCATTCCTATAGCACAATTTTTTTTTAGCAAAATTTTTCCTTTATCTTTATTTTACGTCTATGGATATATTGCCTGTCTGTAGGCCTGGGTACCACATGTATACGGTGCTTGAGGAGCCAGAAGAGGGAAACAGATCCTTTGGGGATGCAGTTAAAGGTGGTTGTGAGCCAACCGTGTGGGGGATGGAAATCAAACTTGTCCTCTGGAAGAGCCACCAGAGCTCTTAACCACTCAGCTCTTACTCTTTCTGCCTCCGTTTCTACCATTTCCTGAGCCCTGAGAGGAGGGGATTGTTAGTGACATGCCATTTAGAACTAAGCGTTCCAAAGACTCTCATTCTCTGCACTCTGTAAAATGTGGGTCTCTGTACTTATTCCCATCTGCTGCAGGAGGAAGGTCCTCTGATAATATACCAGACACATTTCTTAACAATCAGTCCCTCACATTACAGGGGTGAGACACTAACACTAGCCCTAACACTAGCCCTAACACTAACACTAACACTAGCCCTAACACTAACACTAACACTAACACTAGCCCTAACACTAACACTAACAACCCCAACCCTATCACCTGAACAATGCAGATAAAGCAGATCTTCTTAAGGCTCCTGTTTTCTTCTGAAAGAATAAAGAAAATATTTTGACTTAGATCCATTTTACCATTTTTCTGTTTCAGAAAATCATAATACTGCCTAGAACTGTGAGAGGCACTTGTACTTCAACAGATTTATACTGTGATGGCTATTTTGGTTGCCAACTTGACTACATCTGGAATGAACTAAATCCTAAAAATGGCTGGGCATATGTATGAGGGATTCTTGCTTAATTAAATCGTTTGAAATGAGAAGATCCATCTTCTAACCCAGATCTTTGAGGTGGGAAAACCCATTTCTCCTCCCAGCCACCCCTTCTGCGGCAGCCTATGTAAAGGACATGGAATAAGGCAGCCTTGCCTTTTGCCTGCTTGCTCTCACTCTTGACAGCAGCCCATTCCTCACTGGCATTAGAGCCTACTTTGGAATTCCAGTATATACTGAAGACCAGTTGGGACATTCAGCCTCGTGGTCAAAACAGCTACTGGATCTTAGACCTTCCATTCGTGGCCAGCCATTGTTGAGTTAGCTGGACCACAACCTGTCAGTCATTCAAATAAGTCATATGTGTGTGTGTGTATATACACACACACACACACACACACACACATATATATATGAGAGAGAGAGAGAGAGAGAGAGAGAGAGAGAGAGAGAGAGAGAGAGATTCGTTCTATAAGCTCTGTATGCTACAGAACCCTGACTAATGAAGATACCTGATTGTACACAGAGTTAATATTTCTGACTATAAGCTCTCTCAGTAATAAGGATGATGACATGAAACTCTGGATTTTGGCCTAGGAGATTTTTGCTACAGATGATTTCTACATGATGATTACTTAAAATGCAAGATTCTGCTGTATTTAAGTCTGTGTGTGTGTGTGTGTGTGTGTGTGTGTGTGTGTGTGTGTGTAACTTTTCAGCCTGCCATGTGTAAAATTATAATGCAAAGTAACTTATGAATTAATAGTTTTGAGGTATTTTTGGCAATATGTATCTATTACCTCTCTGTTTCTGCGATGAAACACCATGACCAAAGGTAACTTAAGGAAGAGAGAACTTATTTTGGCTAATGGTTGCAGAGGGATAGGAGTCCATAAACGGCTGGGCAGAGTTATGGCAATAAGTGGCAGGCATGGCAGCTGGAGAAGGATGCTGAGAGCTCATATCTTAAGCCACAAGACAGAGAGAAATCAACTGGAAATCATAGTACTCTTTAAACCCTCAAAGACCCCTCCCAGGGAGAAATCCATTACTTTGTATGCTAATATGCTAACCCAAGAAAATAAAAGTATCATAGAAGATAAAGTAAGAAACATACATCTCAATACATAATAGCTTAAAAACATACACAGTAGGGCTTTGTGGTGGTTTGAGTGAGGTTGCACCCCCAGTGGCCTCATGTATCATGTGGTCCCCATGTGGTGGTGCTGCATGGGAGGTATGGGAGCTGCGGAGTTGTTGGAGGAAGTATGCCATACTAGAGGCAGGCTTTGAAAGGTTAAAGACTCATGCCATTTCCAGTTTGCTCTCTCCACATCATGCTTGCATAAGCTCTCAGTATCCTGCTCCAGGTGCTCAGTATCTTCTCCACCAGAATGGAACCATAAGCCCAGATAAAATCTCTTCTTTAAGTTTCCTCTGACCATGGTGCTTTATCACAGCAACAAAAAACTGATGCAATGGGTTAAGACGCTGGAATGAATACAAAGGAGACAGTGAGCTGAGTATAAGTAGTTCATCACTCTCTTCTTCCTGATCATGCAATAGGACCAGGTGCCTCCCTTTCCTGAGGCCATGCCTTCCCCACCTTGGTGGACTGTATCTCCTAGAACTTGACCTCCCTTCCCCAAGCCATGCCTTCCCCACCTTGGTGGACTGTATCTCCTGGAACTTGATGGTGGTGGATGATCTTTTGTTCTGTTCTTGAAGTCGGTGTGCAGATTTTTGTTGGGAATTTTTGTGAGTGTGTTTGTCAGAGAAATCAGTCTGTGATCTTTTTGGTTGCCATTGTATCTTAATCTACTTTTTGTATTGGGATAATGCTGGGTTATAAAAAGAATTTTGTAATGTCCCCTCTTTTGTGTTGTATGGGATTGTTTGAGAATATTGAGGTTAGTTCTTCTGTGAAGGTCAGGTAAAGTTCACCAAGGAATTCATCTGGTACTGCACTTGTTCATTTTTGTGGGGATTTTCTTTATTACTACTTCAATCTCACTGCTGTTAGAGATCTATTTAAATTGTTTATCTCATCATGGTTTAACTTTTGGTTTCATATCCATGGAGAAATGTATCTATTTCTTTTAGATGTTCCATTTGAGTGAAATATGTGTTTTTAAGGTAAGACCTAATGGTTTTCGGAATTTCACTGATAATGGATCCCTGCTCATACCTTATTTTATTAATTTGGGTCTTCTCTATTTCTTTTCTTTTCTTTTTTTTTTTTTCAGCAAAAACCCATGTTTTCATGCCTCTGCAAGAAGTTCCCTTTGTGAGATGGAGGGACAGCTCACCTGCAGCCCCAAGCCCTTGCTCCAGCTGGAGGACTTCTCTCCTTTTTTTGGTTAGTTTACCAAAAGATTTCTCAAACCTGCTTATCTTTTCAAAGGAGCAAGTTTTTATTTCATTGAGTCTCTGTGTTTTCTTATGTTGTTTGTTTGTTTCTGTTTCACTAATTTCAGCCATGATCCTAATAATTTCTTTCTTTCTACTGATCTTGAGTTTAGCTTGCTCTTCTTTTTCCAGCAGTTTGGCTAGTATTTTCTTCTTTTCCTTTCCTTATTTATTTATTTATTTTTTTGAAGAGTCAGCTTTGCTTGACCGATGATATATTCTGCTCTTTTAGTCTTCATTCTATCAGTCTCTTTCCTGATCTTTATTATCCCTTGCTGTCTACTGGAATGTTTAGATGAGTCTTGTTTCTCTAAGACTTGTGACACTTTATTTCTTTCTTTAAGATAAAAATCAATTTTTTTTCTTAAGTAATTAGCATTTAATTGACTAGGTGGCTACAGTTCAAACAAAAGTGGTACCTGGTACTCTTCCAAAACTGCTTTTAAATAAAGTTTTTAAATTGTAGCAATAAACAAAATACAAGATTCACTTAAACAGTATTGCAGTTTATATATTAAAAACATAAGAAATTTCAACTCTTATTCTTTGAGTTACAAAAATCAAGGTTTAACTAAGTTATAAACATGTTTTTCATGTAATTATTTTCAAGACTCTAGTAATGCTCAGTGGCAGTAAGATCAGACTGGTTCTTAAAGTAACACTAAAAACATAAAAATACTTAGCTCTGTATTTACCTGTAGAATATATAGAATATGTTCATTTATCCTTACATCCCAGGATTTACTATATCACTTATGATTTTAAAGTTCATATCCAAAGGAGAAAGCAAACCACCTATAACCCAGTATTATGTGTTTATTTATTTATTTATTTATTTATTTGTTTATTTATTTATTTATTTTTGGCTTGTGGAACATCTTTAATTTGTTGATATAGCAAACAAATTTTAAGTCTGCTATGCAAAGGAACAGAAGGAATCTGCTCAGCAATTAACTTTAGAGTTAAGTTTCATACCAGGGCCTTCATAGTCACTGCAGATTTTCTCTTGTCTGTCCATTATGGTCTTATAAAATTCTACTTGGATCCAACCAGAAGTTTAGTAGTTTCTAACACAGTCTGCTAAAAACTTGCATATTTGGAAAAATGACTAACTGAACTACAGGTATTAAATACTAAAAATGAACAGCTTATTATAATTTATCTTGTTGAACAAACTAAGAAGTTTGCAGCCACCAGCAGTTCCAGTTCAATTTCAGGTGCAATTGGGAATTCAGGAATCTCGATGGAGCTGTGAATGTAGCCAACCTCATAGGTTACATGCATAGTTTTAATAGCACATGTGAAGGGATCTCTCTCAAACTGGCTTCATTGGTTTCATTCTCAGTAAACTGCCCTGACCTACTCAACATGGCCTTCATTGTTCCTGATCTTAATGCATGTTCTCTTTTTACAGTAAATTCACGACCATCAGAAAATTTTGACATCCATGGTGCCAGGGCCTTCACAGTCACTGCAGATTTTCTCTTGTCTGTCCATTATGGTCTTATAAAATTCTACTTGGATCCAATCAGAAGTTTAGTAGTTTCCAACACAGTCTGCTAATAACTTGCATTTAAAGGAAGTGTGTTTGTGTTCTTGCCCCTTAAAATCTATTTTTTTTTCTTTTTACATTATTCTAACTTTCCTTCGCCAACTCTCATGGAGGTAGTCACTAATCTGCTGTGTGACACATGTACCCAGTCTGATTTAGAGAGATATTAAACTTAGGTCTCTAAGATATGTGCTCCAAAGCATGTTCCTTCAACGTGCACAGACAGATTCACAGAAGCCTTAGAATAGTTGCCCATCAGCAGGAGCACTGCAGCCTGATCCTGCTGCAGCTCCTGATGGTGTGTGTCCTGGCTCCTGTGGTAATTATTTTCATAGGTGGTCTGACTCCATTTCACCCTCTATGAGAAAGACATTCCTGTCTATTTATCTAAAGAGAATTCTTTGTCTATTTACCTCAAATAAAACACTCTACCAAGGAGGCAGTTTCCGGACATTTACCCAGGCTGCCGAAGCTTTCATCAGGGTTTTCCCTTTTCCTCTCCTTTCTGTGAGTCAGGCTCACTAGTCTAGTCAGCTGGCTCCATGGGCACTAACTTCTCTCAGTCCCTTTTTGGAAAACCTCAAGAAAAGTTTAGCTACTCTCACTGTTCAAAATATTCTTTGTCCTATGTTAAGTTTTCACTTTATTATGCTTCGTTTAAAAATTTGAAGTTAGAATTGAAGAAAAAAATGCTTTATGACAAGGGACATCAAGTATACAGCATCCCTGTCACGTTGCTGGGGATCTATCCTCAGCCAAGTTAAGAACTGAACTTGATTCTTGAGTACTCACAGATTTCCAAGCAAAGAAAAGTGAACTTCTTTGGTCCCAATGGAATAAATATAAGTGTGAAAATTATTAATTATGATACCACTGTGGTCTTTATTATTATAATAAATGAATAAAAGAAATCTAGAGTGGACTTGGTGAGGTTGACTGGGTAGTAGAGCCTTTAACTAGCATACTGAAGTTCCCAGGTTTGGTCCCTAACATCACATGCACACTGCACACACACACACACACACACACACACACACACACACACACACACACCACTATGTAATGGTAAAATATAAGCAGGACATGTTTATTTTTCTTCCATAGAGCCCTCTAGAATAGGATATTGTCCTACCTAGAAAATGAATTCTAAAGTCTGTGGAGAGGAAGAAAACTACATTTAATTTACATACTCGAAAAAATAATCAAATCAGTTCTCATGTCTCCATTTCTAAAATCCTTTGTGATGTGTACAAGACATTGGAAATACAACGAAGGATGTAAAGGCCAAGTTTGCTTGTAGTGTGTTAATTCCATGAGAAGGATAAGCAAGTCAGGCCCACAACGTGCATATAGAATATAACTCTATTGAGTCTCATTTCCTTTAAATACTAGTAATGATGATAATGCAAACAATATATAATGTGGCTCCTAGCAGACACTGTAGTAGCTGAGAAGTCCTGCTCATATCTCTTTCCACATTGCTCAGTCAATCTCAGCCAAAGTCAAGATAGTGCCAACTCATTTCAAAGGTACAAGCATATTTCCAATGTCTCAGAACAAGGGCCAACTCAAACTTGTAGTCCTGCTAGTCTATTTATTCTCTTGCTTTATACATAATTGTCTATGACTAGTGAGACCTTTCACTTAGTATCTTTGTGTTTTACCAATGGTCTGAGACAGGACTTGGTGAATAAAGAAGACGCTCTCTTTGGCATTTCTTCCTGAAGTCTCTCATTCCCCTGGAGCACTTTGATAGAGAGGTGATGTACTCCAGTTCTGGTTTTCATTTGTTCACTTCAGGCTTCCCTCCATCTCAGCCTCTCATGCATTTTATAAACAGTGTTTTCCTTTCTCACCCACCCACAGAGTTGAACTAATGTAAGATTATTAACTCATGCTCTTGGCTTATTATTGATTAAGACAGAAAGGGAACAGTAATAACAATCATAATTCTCATACAAAAGTTACCTGGACTAGCTAGCTGTGGTGGTACATAGTTGTAATCCCAGCAGGAAGGTGTCAAGCCTGAGGCCAGCCCAAACTACATAGCAAAACCTATAAAAAACAAATCACCAGGATTGGAGTATTTTAAAATTAAACTCTGGATTTAGTGAAGGTAATCTTATACATTCCTTGAGTCCCAGAATTCTACAAAAGGTCAGAGACCCTAGTGTTTTAGAATGGATGCAATTTTATTAGTAAAATATCATATGTCTAGAAACAACTTAAACTTGGAAGTGGAATTGTGTTGAAGAAAGACTGGAGGGGGGCTTTCAAAGCATTGCCAGAAGTCCAAGAACAGTGGATCAAGATGTCTGCAAAACCACTTGACCTAAAGTCTACAGAGCTACTTAGGAGCCCAGATTAAAAAGAGCACTGCTGTTCCCAGGCTCAATTGGAAGCCTGAAACCAGTCTTCACTTTGTTTACATTGGAAGTAATCAGTCATGTTTGAGGCCTGTGTCAGGATAAAGAGTCCACAAAGCTAGCAAAGTTGAAAAGTCTAACTAGTATTTTCAACTATGTCAAAAAAAAAACCCCAAATAATGTGAATTTCTAATTGTGCATTTACCTATAGCAAATAAAGTTTTGTAGAACTGGAAAACAATAATATATGGTCTCAAGCTTCTATGATCTTTTAGAAGTCACAAGATGCTTGCTATCTACTAACTAGAAGGACACCCTGAGCAGGGTACTTTAAGTAGATTAAAGATTTAATATTTAACTATTAAATATTCAATCCTCCATTAGACCAATATCCTTTGGAAACAAAGGATTTCTATAGTCAGTGTGGGACTCCACATTGTAATGTGAAGACTACATTTGCTGTATAAAAGAAATGTTTGAAAACTCCAATCCATTTTTTAAAGATTTATTTTTATTACTTTTCAATTATGTGCATATGTGTATGCCTGTGGTGGGTATGTACATTTGAGTGCCAGTGCCCAGGCAGTGCAGAAGAGGGTGTCAAATCTCTTGGCGCTGGAGTTGCAGGAGGTTGTGAACCACCCAACATGGATTCTGGAAACCAGACAGATCCCCTACAAAAGCAGTATGTGCTTTGAACTTCTGAGCCGTCGCTCCAGCTCCCCAGTCCACTCTCATACATCATGTAGATCCAGTTTTGAATTAAGGGGTAATAAGCTGAGGCACAAACAAAGGCACTGGAAAAATATGATCTGAAACTAAGAGGGAAAACTGACAACAGAAACGACCTCTAGGACTAAATACTGGATTTCATAGAAAGGGAGCAGGTCATATAAAAGGACTACAAGGAAAAAGTTGTCATAATAATTAAATAGGAATGTAGCAGAGGAATCGGTGCTATAAAAAAAAAAAGATCCAAATGGAAATTCTATATCTGGAAATGGAATACCATAAATGAAAAATTATAAATAGTATCACTGAAAGTAAAGAAGATAAGGTAAATAAAATGAAGACAGACAAATGGAAACAATTAAATCTGTCAGAGAGGAAAAAATGATCAAAGCCATTTAAATTTTTTTAGATTTATTTTAGTATTTTATGTGTATGGGTGGTTTGCTGTACATATGGGTATGCACCGTGTGCATGTGCCCGCTGCCCTAGGAGGGCAGAAGAGAACATCAGATTCCCCGAGACTGGAGTTACAGACAGTTGTAAAGTGTCATTTAGGTTCTGGAAATTTAATCCAGATTTTCTGCACTAGCAACAGGTATTTTTAACCGCTGATCCAACTCTCCAGCCCCAATCAAAACAATTTTTAAGATGTTTTAGTGTGGTGAAAGAGGACACAGATTTGAGAGGGAGCAGGTGGGTAGGTAGGTGGGAGGAGACATGGGCAGGGTTGGAGGGAGAGGGAGGGGGAAATAATATAAATACAGTATATATATATATATATATATATATATATATATATATATATATATATATATATATATGAACCTTTAAAAATTAACTTAATAATAATAATTTTTAAAACCCTTAGTGGCTTCTGGAACAATATCAACATTTCTAACTCATGTAATACGAGTCTGAAGAGGCAAAAAGATGAAGAATAGTTTAAAATGTTATTTTAGAATCCCAAGAACTTCAGCAAACTCCAAATATACACAATGAAAATCACACATAGAAACACCCTAATCAAAGGATTAGAAACCAAAGAGAAATAGAAAAATCTTGAAATCAGCTAAGGCAAAAGACATCTCATACAGGCACCCAGCATCACAAATGATAGCTTATTTCTCACCAGAAAAGAAAAAGTCAAGAAAGCAATGGGATGACATACTTAAAATGCTTAAAAAAAAAAAAAAAAAAAAAAAAAAAAGCTGGTACAAATGTTGTATATACAACACCTGAGAAAAATCTGACAATAAACCTTTAATAAAAGAGAATTAAAGAGAAGTTATCACTATACAGAAATATCAGTCTAGAGCAAAGAATGAAAAACATTATTCATAATAAATATATTTTAAAGTGTTTTGGTTTGGATCTTAAATGCACCATAGAGACTCATGTGTTGAACATTTGGTCCTCAATGCACTGAGAGATGCTGTCTTTGGGAGGTGATCGGCTCATGAATAACTCAGTAGGTGATTGGGAGGAAGTAAGAAGCCTCAGAAGATGGCCTTGTGATTGTTAATCTTGGTTGTTAACTTGATTGGGCAGGGAAGCACCTGGACTATAAGCCACTGCTGTTGTTTGTTGTTGCTCTTTTGGGGACCCACTACCCTGCTCCCAAATAAATCACACACAGAGGCTTATTCTTAATTATGAATGCCTGGCCTTAGCTTGGCTTGTTTCTTGACAGATTTCCTTAACTTTAAATTATCCCTGTCTATCTTTTACCTCTGGGCTTTTCCTTTTCTGACTTTCGTATATTTTGCTTTCACTCTTACTCCATCGTTTGCTGTGTAGCTGGATGGCTGGCCCCTGAGGCCCTCCTCCTTCTCTGACTACTTCTTTGATCTTCTTTTCCTCCCAGATTTCTCCTTCTATATATCCTCTCTGCCCCGCCTATCTGTCTCTTACCTAGCTATTGGCCATTCAGCTCTTTATTAGACTATCAGGTGTTTTAGATAAGCAAAGTAGCTCAGCTTCACAGAGCTAAACAAATGGAACATAAACAAAAGTGACACACCTTAAAATAATATTCTACAACAATTATAAGCCACACTTCGGGATATATCTGTGAGAAGTTTCTAGAGATATAAATAAGGTGGGATTGGGACAGATGTGCCCTGAATTTCAGTGTAACATCTCACAGATTCTCTCTCTCTCTCTCTCTCTCTCTCTCTCTCTCTCTATATATATATATATATATATATATATATATATATATATATATATATATGTGTGTGTGTGTGTGTGTGTGTGTGTGTGTGTGTGTGTGATTTATTAGAACTACTTACAGGCTGTGGTCCAGCTAATCCAACCATGTCTAGCTATGATCTAGTTCAGTCCACAAGGCAAATGTCCCAGCTGGTCTTCCATAGATAAGACAAACAGTAACACTAGTCCTGGTTAACTATTCAGGGATTCTACATTTTCTGTCATTCAGAAGCCAATGCCTTCATAGACTCCATTTGTTTTGGGTAAATTGTATGATATTTTTGGCAGTCTTGGTCACACATACACAGGAACTTTTGTGTTGTGCAAATGTACAGAAAATGGATAGCATCTTTCTTCCTTATCTTGTCTTGAACACTTCTAAAGAGAAAAAAGGGAGACTGTAAGGCAGACTTTAAGACACTGGATGAAACATAGGCAACAAGGAAGAGGTGATGGTGATGGTGACAATGACAGTTTTTTCTTATCTGTTTACTTCTATACTCCATGCTCAGAATCTGTATGTAAACTGTCTCATTGAATTACCTCTCAAGACAGTGTTTTGGTATTATGTATCCTTACTATACACATAGGAAACTGCTATGTTAGGAGATTAGGTAATATCCAGCAACCCAGGTAGCAGCAATTTTCATTCCAAAGCATCTAACTAAAAGCCAGAAATCTTTCTTTTGTTTTTGTTTAGCAAAATGCACATACTGAAAAGAGCACTCCTATAGACAGCCTGATGAGTTATCACAAAGCAAACCCCCTATATAAGCAGTAAGCAGGTTAGAAAAAGGAATGTCACCAGCATCCCAGAAGACTTTCTCTCATCCAGTCACCAGTCCCCCCCATCAATGAAGGCCACTACCTTGATGTCTGACAACAAAGACTGCTTTACCTGCATTGTTTTTATGTAAACTACGTTATATAGAATTCACTCCCTTGTTACTAATTTCTTGCATAAAGCATTATTTTTAATTATTTTTTTATTTCCTGGAGCTGAGGACCAAACCCAGGGCCTGTGCTTGCTAGGCAAGTGCTCTACCACTGAGCTAAATCCCCAACCCCGCAAAAAGCATTACTTTATGAGATGCTTTCAAATTTTTTCAGTGTGTGGAAAAACTTTGAGGGGTGATTTATCTCCACCATGGGTTCTGAAGACAGCGTAAGTTGCCAGGTTTGTAAGGCAAGTGATTCTACTGACTGAGCTATCTTTCTGGCCTGTAGGTGTGTTGTGCAACAATACTTAATATATTCTCTTCACTAGATAGTATTCATTGTCTGATATAGTAGCATACTTCATTTTCATCCCATTATTTACAGGCATTCATGCCATTATTTTCCAAAAGACAATTTTGTTGCACATATAGCTAAAGCCACAATGGGTAAGTCATAAGGCAGAGCCACCTCAGCTGTAGGTCTTGTACACATTGCCTCACAGCAGTGGAAGATGATCTCAACATGACTCTGTTCATACTTTGATCACACAATATTTGTCATTTTTCAATTAATTTGCTCTTTTTCTTTCTATATTTATTGAAAAGCAAATCACCAAGTCTAGCCCCTGTTCAGTGTGGGACAGCTAATGGAAGATTTGATATGTTTATGTTAAAATACTATAATTAATACATATTTTGAGTTGATACCTTGATATCATGCAAATAACGTCTGACTTGGCATCTGATTTTTAAAATGGTACTTGTTTATAATAGTTTTTACTGTGGTGTTCTGATGGTGAGCTTTCTGTTTCCTTTATTCCCTTTGCACTCAATACTTACAATTTTTCTGTAAAGAAGATTTGGCCCATCTCTATTTATGTATGTCACTCACTGTCATGAATATTTGTTTTATTTGGGGATTATATTCCAATATTGTCATTTGAGTTTTTGCTAACTTATTCAAACTTTGGCCATTGTTTCTTATAAACCTTTGGCAAACTTCCTTTATTCTTCCCTTTGGGCATTTTATTATTAATTAACTGAAGTTTAACTTCTACATTATAAAATTTCCCTAAACATATATATATACCAGTTCAGTTTTCAAATATGATGTACATGATACATGGCCCATTAGTAATGTACAGAGCTGTGAACTATTAACAGTCTACTCATGGACTATTCCCCCATCCCATCCCAAATAAAACACACCTCCATCTACTGTGAATTCTCATTCCAAATCTCAGACCAAGATAATTACTAATCTGTCTCTATAGATTTGTTTTTCCTGGTCACATCCCTACCTCCTGGGACAGTAAGACACTTCAGGCTTTGGTCATATTTTCTGTGCCTTAATCCTAGAAATGACCATTTACCCAAGGAACACCACTTTGCTTTTAGGAAAATGTTATTCAGTAACCAAGACCTAGGCTGGATGTGGTAACACACACCAGTAATCCTGCAACTCAGAAAGCTGAGACCACCTAGAGCTACACAGCAAGACCCTGTATAAAAAAATCAATCAAGCAGTCAATCAATCAATCAATCAATTAATCAATCCAAGATGTGGGTGTTAGGTGTGCTTGTACTACATTCATACACTACTTCTAACTTCTGTCAGTGGACAGGGGCAGGTAATGAATCATGTCTATCCATCCATGTACATGCTTATTGTGCTGGCTAGTTTTATGTCAACTTGACACAAGCTTGAGACATCAGAGATGGGGGAGCCTTAAATGAGAAAATGCTTCCCTAAGATTGATTAGGCTGTAGGCAAGCCTTCAAGGCATTTTCTTAATTAATGATGGATAGGGGAGGGTCCAGTCCATAGTGGGTGAGGCCATCCCTGGGCTGGTAGTCCTGCCTTCTCTAAGAAAGCAGGCTGAGCAAGCCATGGGATGAAATCAGCACTCCTCAATGGCCTCTGTATCAGCTCTTGCCTTCAGGTACTTGCCCTGCTTGAATTTCTGTCCTGACTTCCTTTAATGATGAACTGTGATGAGTAAGCCAAATAAACTCTTTCCTCCCCAAGTTGCTTTGGTCATGGTATTTTATTACAACAACAGTAACCCCAACTAAGGCAGTTTATATCTGTATTTTGTCCTATCTCTATGTTAAATTAGTACTGCTGTCTGTGATTCAAATGTTTAGCATGGGTATATTAGTTTTTTATTGATGTGATAAAACCCCATGCCCAAGACATCTTAAAGATGAGTTTCATTGGGCTTACCATTCCAGAGGGTTAGAGTCCATGATGGTGGTATGGAGACATCAGGTGTCAGGCACGGTAGCTGGAGTAGCAGCTGAGAGGTCATATCTTGAACTTCAAGTATGAAGCAAAGTGAACAAACTAAAAAATGGTATGAGTCTTTAAACTCTCAGACAGAGCTCACTTCTAGTGACAAATATCCTCTAACAAGGCCACACCTAAATCTCCCAAAGAGCACCACCATTGGGTGACCAAGTGTTCAAATGTCTGTGACTGTGGGGACATCCAAACCACTACAACAGGGTTCATTTTAGCTTCCCTCCTTCACTTATTTTTCTCTGACAGTAAAAAATGTGGCTTTTGTTATTCAAAATATATTTTTTCATCAATTAGTAAGACTCAAAAGATATAGGTCTGCTGTGGGATGTTCTGTATGTCAAATGTGTTGCTCTGATTGGTTAAAATAAATAAAGTGCTAATTGGCCAGTAGCCAGGCAGGAAGGATAGGGTAGGCGGGACAAGGAGGAGGAGAATTCTGAGAGGTGGAAGGCTGGGGCGGGGAGATGCTGCCAGCCACTGCCATGACAAGGAAGATGTACTGGTAAGCCACAAGCCATGTGGCAACTTATAGACTAACAGAAATGGGTTAATTTAAGATAGAAGAAGTATATAACAAGAAGCCTGCCATGGCCATACAATTTATAAGTAATATGAGAGAGAGAAAGAGAGAGAGAGAGAGAGAGAGAGAGAGAGAGAGAGAGAGAGATAGTCATGTGACAATGAAGAGATAACTGGATTGATGTAGTCATATTAGGAATCACCAGAAGCTATAAACTCTGGTCCCTAGAGACTAGAAAGACTGAAGCCCTGAAAACCTATTAATGTTGGGATTCTGTTGTTTCAAAATGATTAGAAAATAAACTTGATAAATCCCCCATTACACCTCAAAAGAACCTATTTATTTTGCTCATATGTCTTAAGTATATATAAGGTGTAGTCATAGTTTACTCATTTATATTGATCTCATAACATAATGTATTAATCCATTCTGTTGGTGGGGATTCAGATAATTTCTATAATGGGGCTATTCTGAATTATGCTGTAAAAACTCTTGTAGTATTCTGTAAGACATTCATCCTTATTACTTTGTTGTTGCTGTGGTAAAACACCATGACCAAAGCCATCTTACATAAGGAAGAGTTTGTTTCGGGTTATGATTCCAGAGTCCATCATGGCAAGGAGACAGGACAGCTAGGGCAAGAAGCTGAGAGACATTCTCAACTGAAACTATGAAGCAGAGAGACAGAGAAGAGAGAGGAGATGGAGCTGGGGATCATGAGAGCCAGCTGGAAGTGAAGCAAGGCTATAAACTCTGGAAACCCCTCCAAGTGGTGTACTTCTGCCAGCAAAGGCCACATCTACTAAACCTCCCATATCATCCTCCAAACAGCACCACTAACTGTTCAAACATCGGATGTATGAGGGACTTTCTAATCCAAACAGCATTCCAAGATGCCTACACAACCTTGCACTTGTAACAGCAGCATGTGCACTTTCCGTTTGTAACAGTATCTTTTTACTCTCAGGGTTTGCAATCTAATAAGCATGTAGTTATTGTATGGTGGCTATAAGTTTTATAGTAAAATATACACATTTAGCATCTCTATTCTCCTAACACAGACAGTTCAGTGTGCTGTTGTCAGAACACGGTCCAGGAACAGAGTTGTGAGAACTCTGAGTTGTTCTTGGAATGTGTTTTCATGCTCCATCCAGGTGAAGTAGATAGGAGTGAGTTTACTTCAGATTACTCATTATTGCTTGCTGCTGTTATTCATTTAAATGTTTAAACAATCCTCTATGGGAAAACATGTTTTTGCCATTTGCCACGTGTGACTTGTCCTTGTGATTGTGTACAGCTGGAACTCATGAGAACGTTACTCATGTGACCTTTCCTAACCCTCAGGGTATAAATTGTCTGGGGCTCTGAATAAAGTTGGCTATTGCATGAGGCTTCAGTCTGCCTCATTTATTGGCTCCATTCTCCTAGGTCCCAGTGTCTCTAGAGCGGTGATGTGTCAACTCATATTTCTGTATCACCATCACCCAACCTGTTCATAGAACTCTCTTCCTCTCAAACTGAAGCTCTGCACCTATTTGTTGTGAGGCAACTTCCTGGGAGTATTCCCTCCTGGAGGGAGGCTTAGGAAGTAGGCCACCTATTCAGGGAAAAGAGAATCTTAAATGATTTGCAAGGCCCATCCTCACATTTATGCAAACAGCAAACAACCATTGGGGAGGGCACTCTCCAACCTCTCAGCTACCTGCAGGTTGAACAGAGCCCCAGAGACACAGCTTTGTGAGTTATCTCCCAGGCTGGCTTGTTTGATAATGCAATGGTCTTTGAGTCATCTGCACTCCTGTGACCAACCCCTCATAGCCATACCTACTATAAGTAATCCAAGAAACTCATTGGTTTGCCAAATTGGGAGTTGGGTGGATTTGTTAACGTTGGTACCCTACTTGAGGTGAGCAGACATTGTTCATATCGTTCCAGGAAATGTCAACACCTAACATGAAGCATTAACTCCTCATTTTCCCCTCAATTCCAGGCCTTGGCACCACCCTTCTGTTGTTATACTATTGGCTACTCTTAAGTATTTCATGTCAGTAGGAGCAGGAATCACAGTTGTCTTTTAGATTGGTTTATTTCGCTTAGAATGATATCAAGACAGACACATCTAGTGTGTGTCAGAGCACCCTTGTTTTGAGGCAAAATGACATCGTATTGTATGGATGCATATAACAGCTTGTCTTTTCATGTCAGGGGGCAGCTGGGCTCATTCTACCTTTTGGCTGTTGCAAATAATGTAGCCGTGAACATGGTTATACAATGGTTGAGTTCTTGATTTCAAGAAAATCAGGGCTCAAATTTGTTTACATCCTCACCAAAAATGTATTGTTTTTTAAATAATGGCCATCCTGATGGGCATGGCTGTGAATTTGACTTCAGATTGCCAGATGTAGCTGAGTGTCTTCTCCTGTGGTTAGCTGCCTCAGGACTTCTTTTATAAAGGCCTGGCCAATTAGCTTACAAGTCATCTGCCGCTTTTTATTACCAAAGTTTCTATCCACATTCTGTAGTTATTACAGTCTAAATGTGCAATCTGCCAAGTGTGTGCCTTGTAATTGTATTTCTAGGTCTAAGGACTATACTTTCTGGTAAAGAGGGAATCTTTAGTTTATGCTTTTTCCATGGTTTTAAAAGTCAAGCTTCAGCTCCACCCATTCAGTAAGGAGTTGAGTCTTTTCTATGAAACATCTTTTTATCGTTTTTCTTATACCTCTAACCCTTCACTTCTCTTCTATAATACTCACCACATACTTTTATGATATAATGCAATTAGGTTTCATTATAGAATATGCATACCCTATAGCCAGAATACAATACCTAAGTCCTTTGTATATGTTACTTTCCTGCTTTGGAAGGCAAGAACCTCCTTTTGTGTTATATGCATAGTTGTAACAAGAATCAGATATGTATTTCATGATTTGGAAAAAAAAAGATAATATTTCAAGAATATTTACTTTCACTAGGAACAGACACCAAATAGTTTAAATTAAGGGCATTTTATTAAAGACATCTTAAAAACAGAGCCACAGTAATTATTAAATTAGCCTAATATTTACATCAGAAAATACTTTTGACCTAGAGTTTATTGCTTGTTTCCTTGGACTGAGATGAAGAAAACCTCGATGTGTCATCTCTGGGTGTGTCAGGGAGCTGATGGAGTGCCTGCAGTTTCTCACATCTCTAAGAACAAGATGACTGTGCTTTTATAAGTTTTCTGTCCATCCCCTTGGGATTACAGAACAAACAACCCTACGGTTCAAGTGTAACTTTCTTGAAATGAAATGTTCCATCTGTGATCCCAAAAGCTCTTCCCACATTTGGTAAATCAGAGAAAGCAAGTCACACCTCACAGGGAATTCTCTATCAGTGTGATGTCTAGAAAGGTACAACAATCCTTGAAGCTGCAAGGGCACTATGTATGATGGCCACAAAACTGATGAAGCAGTTTCTACAATATGGCCATACCAGCCTCTGTTACAATAGGATGCAGTAAGTATAAAATATTTCCTCAAGATAGGCAGCCCTCCCCACCCCAACACCTGAGACAGGTGGGAGAGCTGGCCCTGCACCTTGCCTGGGCAACACAATAGACCCAAACCTATAGGCAGAGGTATAGGTGAACCTGCCCTGAAGTAGTGAGCATGGAGGAGTTATCGCCATTACTCATCTGTCTTGAGGCAGCATGGACTGGGGAGAGTTGGCCCTGGGGTCATAAGAATTGTCCTGGACACCCCCAGCTACAACACTCAGAAGATCAGGCCCTGCACCTTACTTGGGCAACACAATAGAGCTAACCTTGTTGGCAGAAGTGTGCGTGAGTCAGCTCTGAAGTTGTAAGCATGGGAGAGCTGCTCCCACTACTCATCTGTCAAGTGGCAGTGTGGGTGGGGGAAAGATTCCCCCCTCACCCCTCACCCCTTACTTCCTGCAACAGATGAGAGCTGACCCTTCCCCTTACCAGCTCCAGCACTCAGGAAAGTGGATCCCGCTCCTCACCTAGACAGCACAGCAGAGCTGGCTGGGTAGTTGGAGGTAAGCGTGACCCGGCCCCGAGGTTGTGAGCAAAGCACAGCTGTCTGCTTTACTCATCCATATGTGGCATCATGGACAGAGGAGAGATGCCCCCCAACACCTGCCCTTCAACACCCGAGACAGGTGGAGGAGCTGCCATGGGGCCATAAGAGCGGGAGAGCTGTCCCTGTCCCTCACCAGTTGCAGCATTCCGGAGAGTGGCCTCTACACCTCACAGGGGCAACACAATAGAGCTGGCCCTAAAGGTGTGTAGGTGTGGGAGAGCAGCCCTTGAAGGTGTGAAAGCGGGACAACTGGCCCCACCCCTCGATCACTGTTGTAAGAGGTGAATATGCCAGGGCAACTCTTGAGAGCCCACCCTGGTGGTGAGGACAAGGGAGACCTGGCAGGCTGACCAACCCTGCAGCTGCCCAGGCCCAGAACTAGGGTTATGACTCGACCCACCAACATCCATCCCATCTGTGATCTGCTGGAGCATGTGAAGGAACCTGACTTGCAGACCCAAAGCTGCAGGATCTCCACAACACAGGGCAACATCAGGATATGTAGGAAGAGGCCCAGTGAGGGCCCAGCACTGATAGTGCAGCAGAAACCAGAGGCCTCAACCCAGACCAATGACTCTTTGCAATGAACACTTGAAAGTAAAGAAAGATACGTGGAAAGGAGGTTCACTGTGTGACTCAATGTGGATCACTGCAGCTTCCATGATGAGAATTTTAATTTTTCCCTTTCTTCTCTTAAATTTTGTTTTATGTTGGGGGGTGCAGGGGTGGAGGGCAGCTGTGAAGGGATAGGAATTAAGATACATGATGTAAAAGATTCGTAAAATAAATAAAAAGAGAAAAATATTTTTAAAAATTTCTTTAAGTGCTTAATTCATCATGAAAAAAACAACAGTGGAAAACTAAAATGCTTAGGGACCTGTAGTGTGTATGCTGGTGTGTGTGTGTGTGTGTGTGTGTGTGTGTGTGTGTGTGTGTGTGTGTGTGTGTTCTGCTTCAGATAGGGGTTGTTTGCACATAACACAGGCTGCATTTTGTATCTTAATCAACCAGGAGTTTATTTATTCACTAAAAGAAACATTACTAAAGCTTAAATCACATATGAAACCCCACACATTAATAGTGGGAGACTTCAACACCCCACTTTCACCTCTGGAATGATCTGCCAAATTGAAACTTAACAGAGAAATAATGGACTTCACTGATGTTATGACTCAAATGGACTTAATTGATATCTAAAGAACATTCCACCCAAACAAAAAGACTATACCTTCTTCTCAGCACCCCATGGAACCTTCTCTAAAATCGACCACATACTTGGCCACAAAAAGCAAATCTCAACAGACACAAAACAATTAGAATAAGCTCCTGTGTTCTATCGGCCCACCATGGTTTAAAGTTAGATGTCAAAAAACAGAAAAACAAAAACAAAAACAAAACTACAGAAAACCTACAATCTCATGGAAAATGAATAATGCTCAACTGAATCACCAATGGGTTAAGGAAGAAATAAAGTAGAAATTAAAGACTTCCTAGAGATCAATGAGAATGAATACACCACTTACCCAAATTTATGGGACACTATGAAAGCAGTACTAAGAGGGAAATTCATAGCACTAAATGCCCACAAAAAGAAGTTGGAGAAATCTCACACTAGTGACTTGACAGCACACCTGAAAGCTCTTGAACAGGAAGAAGCAAAGTCTCCCAGGAGGAACAGACACCAGGAAACTATCAAATTGAGAGCTGAAATCAACAAAATAGAAATAAATAGAACAATACAAAGGATTAATGAAACAAAGAGTTGGTTCTTTGAGAAGATCAACAAGATAGACAAGCCCTTATCCAAACTAACCAAAAGACAGAGAGAGAGCATCCAAATTAACAAAATCAGAAATGAAAAGGGGAACATAACAACAGACAATGAGGAAATCAAGAGAATCATCAAGTCATACTTCAAGAACCTCTACTCCACAAAACTGGAAAATCTAAAAGAAATGGATAATTTTCTGGATAGATACCACATACCTAAGTTAAATCAAGACCAGATAAACCATTTAAATAGTCCAATAACCCCTAAGGATATAGAATCAGTCATTAAAAGTCTCCCAACCAAAAAAAGCCCAGGACCAGATGGTTTCACTGCAGAATTCTACCAGATGTTCAAAGAAGACTTAATAGCACTACTCTTTAAATTGTTCCACACAATACAAGCAGAAGGAATATTACCAAACTCCTTCTATGAGGCTACAATTACCCTGATTCCTAAAGCAAACAAAGATGCAACAAAGAAAGAGAACTACAGACCGATCTCCCTCATGAACATTGATGTAAAAATCCTCAATAAAATACTGGCAAACAGACTCCAAGAACACATCAAAACAATTATCCACCATGATCAAGTAGGCTTCGTCCCAGGGATGCAAGGGTGGTTCAACATATGAAAGTCTGTCAATGTAATTAAACATTTAAACAAACTCAAAGAAAAAAAACCACATGATCATCTCACTAGACGCAGAAAAGGCATTTGACAAAATCCAACACCCCTTCATGATAAAGGTCTTGGAGCGATCAGGAATACAGGGAACGTACCTAAACATAATAAAGGCAATCTACAGCAAGCCAACAGCCAACATCAAATTAATTGGAGAGAAACTCAAAGCAATACCACTAAAATCAGGAACAAGGCAAGGCTGTCCCCTCTCCCCATACCTATTCAATATTGTACTTGAAGTTCTAGCCAGAGCTATAAGACAACATAAAGAGAATAAGGGGATACAAATTGGAAAGGAAGAAGTCAAGCTTTCCCTATTTGCAGATGACATGATAGTATACATGAGTGACCCCAAAAATTCAACCAAGGAACTGATACAGCTTATAAACACCTTCAGCAACATAGCAGGATACAAGATCAACTCAAAAAAACCAGTAGCCCTCCTATATATAATAGACAAACAGGCTGAGAAGGAAATCAGAGATACATCACCCTTTACAATAGCCACAAATGATATAAAATACCTTGGGGTAACTCTAAGTATGTGGAGTACCTATATGACAAGAACTTTAAGTCCCTGAAAAAAGAAATTGAAGAAGATGTCAGAAAATGGAAAGATCTCCCATGCTCATGGATAGGCAGGATTAATATAGAAAAAAAAATGGTGATCTTACCAAAAGCAATCTACAGATTCAATGCAATCCCCATCAAATTACCAACACAATTCTTCACAGACCTGGAAAGAATAATACTCAACTTCATATGGAAAAACAAAAAACCCAGGATAGCCAAAAGAATCCTGTACAATAAAACAGCCTCTGGTGACATCACAATCCCCAACCTCAAGGTCTACTATAGAGCTACCGTAATAAAAACAGCTTGGTACTGGCATAAAAACCGACATGTGGACCAATGGAATTGAATTGAAGACCCTGACATTAACCCACACACCTATGAACATATAATTTTTGACAAAGAAGCCAAAAATGTACAATGGAAAAAAGAAAGCATCTTCAACAAATGGTGCTGGCATAACTGGATGTCAACGTGGTAGAAGGCTGCAAATAGATCCATATCTGTCACCATGCACAAAACTTAAGTCCAAGTGGATCAAAGACCTCAACATAAATCCAGTTACTCTGAACCTGATAGAAGAGAAAGTAGGAAGTATTCTTGAATGCATTGGCACTGGAGATCACTTTCTAAATATAACAGCAGTAGCACAGACACTGAGAGAAACAATGAATCAATGGGACCTGTTGAAACTGAGAAGCTTTTGTAGAGCAAAGGCCATGGTCAACAAGACAAAGCGACAGCTTACAGAATGGGCAAAGGTCTTCACCAACCCCACATCTGACAGAGGGCCGATATCCAGAATATATAAAGAACTCAGGAAATTAGACATCAAAATGCCCAACAGTCCAATTAAGAAATGGGCTATAGAACTAAACAGAAAGGGGAAGTGCTGTATCTTATGGGGACATAAAGAAAATTTTAGGATTATAGAGTAGTCCATTTGGGTGAACCTCTGAGCCAGTTGCCTTGAAACCATTCTGGATGTCAGATCATCTGGGCCATGGTGTCATCGGAGACCTTTTAGGTGGTCTTGGCTGATCAAACCTGATATATCTTAATCTGGAACAAATCCATAGCCTCTGGCTTTCTGTGGAAACAAAAGCAGAGACTCCTTTCCAAAGCAACATATCCTTATATCCAAATTTTGAAGTCAAGGTACCTTTAAAATTTACATATTTGTTTAACTCAACAGCTTTTACGATCAAATTTTTTTTTGTAGTTAAAAATCCCAAAGACAACACAAACCAGATTCTCTGTGTAATATCCATCTTTGTAAGACTGAAGTGCCTCTGTGGCTGCTGGCTCCGCCTACCTCAGCTTCCCAACATGGCGGTGGTACAGTTTCCTGCCAGCTTTTGGTCTGGAACCATGTGTACCATCAACTATCAGAAGCAGTTCTATCAAAGCAGCACATAGCCTAGAAACCTTTTTTTGTTTGTTTGTTTTTAACTCGCAAAGGCTCAATCCACCATGCAGCAGAGTAAAGTGCCACTTGTAGACTCCTCATTCCTGCCATACTGCAGGTCAGACGCACACGCCAGGAACCCGCCAGGAACCCGCCATAGTAGCTCAAACCAGCAGGTGCTAACTTGAGAGAGACAACTAGGAAGCTGTTTTTAGCTCCATCTTAGAAGCTTTTTTCTCAGATTTTAGGTGGAAACTCATGCCCCATGTTGGGCACCATTTGTAGTTAGAGTTTTCCTGCCTGGCCCAGTCAGGACAAATCTCTCTTACCCGCCAGTCCCACAGTCGCTCAGACCCAACCAAGAAAGCATACAGAAACTTACATTGTTTACAAACTGTATGGCTATGGCAGGCTTCTTGTTATCTACTTTTTCTATCTTAAATTTACCCATTTCTGTTTATCTATACTTTGCCACTTGGCTTGCGGCTTACCAATGTCTTTACATGTTGCTTTTCATGGCGGCAGCTGGCGGTGTCTCCCCAGCCTTCTACTTCCCAGAATTCTCTTCTCTCTTGTCCTGCCTATACTTCCTTCCTGGCCACTGGCCAATCAGAACTTTATTTACACAGAGCGATATCCACAACATAAGTCCAAGTGGATCAAAGACCTCAACATAAACCCAGTTACTCTGAACCTGATAGAAGAGAAAGTAGGAAGTATTCTTGAATGCATTGGCACTGGAGATCACTTTCTAAATATAACAGCAGTAGCACAGACACTGAGAGAAACAATGAATCAATGGGACCTGTTGAAACTGAGAAGCCTTTGTAGAGCAAAGGACATGGTCAACAAGACAAAGCAACAGCCTACAGAATGGGCAAAGGTCTTCACCAACCCCACATCTGACAGAGGGCCGATATCCAGAATATATAAAGAACTCAGGAAATTAGACATCAAAATGCCCAACAGTCCAATTAAGAAATGGGCTATAGAACTAAACAGAGAACTCTCAACACAGGAAGTTCAAATGGCTGAAAGATATTTAAGGAATTGCTCAACATCCCTAATTATCCAGGAAATGCAAATCAAAATGACTCTGAGATACCACTTTACACTTGTCAGAATGGCTAAGATCAAAAACACAGAAGACAGCTTATGCTGGAGAGGATGTGGAGCAAGGGGAACTCTCCTCCACTGCTGGTGGGAATGCAAGCTTGTACAGCCACTTTGGAAATCAATATGGCACTTCCTTAGAAAATTGGGAATCCATCTCCCTCAAGACCCAGCTGTAGCACTCTTGGGCATGCTCAATCATACCACAAGGGCATTTGCTCAGCTATGTTCATATTTGTAATAGCCAGAACCTGGAAACAACCTAGATGCCCTTCAACTGAAGAATGGATAAAGAAAATATGGTACATATACACAATGGAGTACTACTCAGCAGCGAAAAACAATGACATCATGAGGTTTGCAGGCAAATGGATGGATCTAAAAAAAAATCATCCTGAGTGAGGTAACCCAGACTCAGAAGGACAAACACGGTATGTACTCACTTGTAGGAGGATACTAGATGTAAAACAAAGATGACTAGACTGCTCCACAACTCCAGGGAGGCTACCTAGACAACAGGACCCTAGGAAAGACACAGGGATCACCCAATGAAGAGAAATGGATGAGATGTACATGAACAACCTGGACGACAGTGGGAGTAATGAAGGGCAAGGTTTAAGGGAAAGAAGGCTTAGGGGAGCAGGAGATCCCAGCTGGATTAAGAACAGAAAGGGAGAACAAGGAATAACAGACCATGATAAATGATGACCACATGAGAACAGGAATAGGCAGAGTTCTAGAGAGGTCCCAAGAAATCCACAATAATAAATCCTCTGTAGACTGCTGGCAATGGTCGAGAGAAAGCCTGATCTGACCTGTTCTGGTGATCAGATGGCCAAACACCCTAAATGGTCGTGCTGGAACTCTCATCCAATAACTTATGGAAGTGGATGCAGAGATCCTCAGCCAGGCCCCAGGTGGAGCTCCAGGAGTCCAACTCTCGAGAAAGAGGAGGGACTGTAAGAGTGTGAATTGTTGAGACCAAGATTAGAAGAGCACAGGGACAAATAGGCAAATGAAGGGAAGCACATGAATTATGAGCCAGGGTCTGTGGAGCTCCCAGCTGGAGCAGGCCCTCTGGATAAGTGAGACAACTGAATAGCTTGAACTGTTTGGGAGGCATCCAGGCAGTGGGACCTGGACCTGTCCTTCGTGCATGAGCTGGCTGTTTGGAACCTTGGGCTTACACAGGGACACTTTGCTCAGCCTGGAAGGAGGGGACTGGACCTGCCTGTACTGAATCCACCAGGTTTAAATGAATCCCCAGGGGAGTCTTGGTTCTGGAGGAGATGGGAATGGAGGGGAGAGGCTGGGGGGAGGGTGGGGGTAGGAGTGGGAGTGGGGAGGACAGGGGAACCCATGGCTGATGTGTGAAATTGAAACACAAATATAATAAATTTAAAAAAAAGAGTTTGTATTGGGCAAGCAAGCCAGCAGTCTATCACATGTGGACTTTATATTTTAAATCTTGTTAATTTTTCTAACAATTTGTCTTTCCTTTTTTTTTGTAAATCACAAAATGATCATACCTAAGTTTTCTTTGCTTATTGCTGCTCAACCTAGTATTTTAATAAGGGAAGTTTATGACATATCCATCCAGAAAATTACTCTCATAGAAAATGACAAGCATATGGAAAAATTTTCCACAAAAACCTAAAAAAAATATCCAAATATGGATATAAAATAAACATGACAATCATGCTCACCTGTGTCAAAACATGCAAATTAAAGCCATAGTGGGATACCCATACCCTAGCACGCGCGCGCGCGCGCGCACACACACACACACACACACACACACACACTCACACACACACACACACACACACACACATACACACAGGGTGGGGGAGCAGGAGAGCTTATTAAGTCAGGAGACTCTGCAGGAACACAGGTGGGAGAGATGTAAGCTCTCTCAAATCAACAGCACAGCAGCCACATCAGGCTGCCTAGGGAAGAGCAGGAGATAATACAAGGAATGGCTGGTCCTCCCATCCACTGCACTACAGAACCTAAGAGATCACAAACAGTACAGGGGTCTGAGAGAACCACTAGGGAAGGACCTTCAACATACACTCTCCCCAGCCAGAACCACCCTGAGCACAGAGCCTGCAGAGCCCAAGGCTCCCACTTACCACACAGCGCCACATGGAGACTCCAAAAGCTACAGATCTGAGAACTTCTCCCTTAAATGCAGTGCATCTGTGCCAGTAACTTACCCAGATTACTACTCTTTTCAATTCTTATACTGTTACTTGGTCTCCACTCTGGCACATTCACCTCATGATGGTTTCCTTCCGTCTGCATATTGCTCAGTTAAGTTTTAGGATTGTTGAGTGTGTTTCCCCCCAACTTATTATATCTTTCCCCTGTATCTCATATACTTCCCCTGTTACCCCCACATTTCCCCCTTTCTCTCAGCTTCTGGCATGTACCATGCAATCCTATATAGTGAACTTTTGATTTCATGACTGTTTCAGGATAAATAACCAAGGGTAAGCCTGGTGCATACCAGATTTTAGTTAAGAAGATTAGTTGTGGGAGGGTACTGGGGTGGGTAAGGATATGCATACTATCTGAGTGACTTTGAAAACAAATAAAAAGCTATGTGAGTAAAGTAGCTGGAATTGAAAAGCTGGATACTGCTAATGTCCATAGATTTGAGACTGTTAAAGCTGTGCAAGGTTATAATTCATCTGTAAAAAGAGGGGTGATGAGGATGCATGTAACAGGCAGGCCAAACACCATACACATAACAAGAAAATTTGAAAGGCTTCCAAACATTTAAAAGAGAAAAATATATATCTGAGCTTGAAAAGCAGGCTGAATAACTATAATAACCAAACAAGGACAACAGGAAGGTACCAGCTGGAATTTCAAGACACGCATGGCACTCTGACAAGATCATGCCATTCAGTGAGGTATGAGTGTTAGACTACATGAAAGACCAAATCTGCAAGTCCGGGGCATAGAAGAATAATTTTACTTTAAAAGCAGAGAGAAAAATGGTCAAAAGAACCATAACAGAAAATTTCCCAGAGTTAGGAAAGGAGATACTGGTCTGGATAGAAGAAGCATTTAGGGAGCCAACAGGAAGACCTGGAAAGAACTTCCTCTTACTATACCCTAAATATACAGAATAAAGTAAGTACATTTAAGTGTCAAGAATCACCAAGTCAGGTACAAAACAGGCTCATGAGAATAACAGCAGATTGAGGTTGGGGATTTAGCTCAGTGGTAGAGCGCTTGCCTAGCAAGCGCAAGGCCCTGGGTTCGATCCTCAGCTCCAAAAAAAAAAAAAAAAAAAGTAGAAGAATAACAGCAGATTTATTATCTGTAACATCAAGAGCCAAGAGAGTTAGGACAGACTCATTTCAAGTTCTGAAAGACAACACCTGTCAACTACTACATCCAGCAAAACTGCTATCATTGAAGAAAAGTGAAATCTTTTCCATGATAAAAATAAATTAAAGTAATTTATGATTGCTTGACTAGCTCTACAGAAACTACATGTAGGCTCCTCGGAACTGAATTAAAAAAAAAAAATCTATTCATGAAGTCACAGGAAAGAGCAGCCCATGCTAGAATTATAGTTAAACAAGTGAGGAAGAGGGGAAAAAAACCAAACACTGTAAAATCAACAAAACGGCAAGAATCAATACACACATTTCAATAATAACCCTCAATATTAATGGTTTCAATTTCCCAGTCAAGACACAAAATGGTAGATTGTATTAATAAGTAAAGTCATCTATTTGCTGCCTCCAAGAACATGCACCTCCCCACAGAAGACAGATACGTACGTATGTACATACGGCCTTAAGGTAAAAGGATAGAAAAATGTATCCCAAGCAAGCAGACCTAGGAAACAGGTGCCACTGTACTAATGTCTCAAAAAAAATAGACTTCAAATCAAAGCTAGTGAGAAAAGGTAAAGATAATCAGTTGGGAATAATGGATCAAAATGACAGTGAGTCTAAAGATCTGCCCCGAGCACAGGAGCATCCAATTTCATATAACAAGTACTACTAGAGGTAAAGTTGCAGATTAACACAAGCACAATAGTATTGGGTGACTTCAATAACTGGCAAGTCTTCCCAACAACAAAAAGCATAAATGTATGAATTAAATTACATCATAGATCAGATAGACTAAAGAGCCGTCTATAGATCACTCTATCCAAACACTGAAGACACTTTTCTTAGCAGCTGATGTGTGTCTAAAGTAGATAATATATTAGGAGACAAAGGTCTCATTCAATACAAGAATATTTGTATTCCATCTGTTAACAGGAGAAGCCATATGGCAAATACAAACTCCTGGAGATTAAACCACACACTATTGAACGATGACTGGGTCCTTGAAGAAACTGCAAAGAGGGGCTGGAGGTACGGCTCAGCCATTAACAGCGTGTATCCCTCTTTAAAAAGGCTCAGGTTGGTGTCCAGATCTCGGGTTAGGCAGCTTACAACCATCGGGAAGTCCTGCTCCAAGGGATCTGACACAGTTTTCTGGGCTCTGTGGACACATATATAGATACCTATACAGATATAAATTAACACACAGGATTAAAACAATCTTTATAAGAAATTAATAAGGAAATAAGAAAGCCCTCTAGAAGCAAATGAAAATGAAACGCAACCTATCAAAACCCATAGAATACAATGAAGAAAGTCCTAAGAGAGGACTGTATATTCCTAAGAAGTACAAAATATTTCAGATAAATACCTTAACTGTAAATGTTAGGACCCTAAAACAGTACAACAAGCCAATCCCCCCCCCCCAATCAGTACACTGGAAGAAATCATTAAGATCAGGACAGAAATTAATAAAATGGAAACAAACAAAAAATACAAAAAGAAATTAATAGAACAAAGAGTTAGTTCTCTGAAGAGATAAACAAGACTGACAAACCCTTAACTAAACAAAACAAAAAGAAAGTATCCAAATTAATTAAACTAGAGATAAACAGGGAGTAACATCTATTGCAACAGTTACTAATGAAATTCAGAAAATCATTAGGTCTTACCTTAAAAAAAATATATATATATATATATATATATATATATATATATATATATATATATATATATATATACCACTAAAATGGAACATCTAAATGGGACAGATAAATTTCTAAACACATATGATCTAACAAAATTAATCTAAGATGAGATGAACAATTTAAATTGATCCACTATCAGCAGCTATAGTGAAGAAGTAATTAAAAATCTTCCAATTAAAAAATAAACAAACAAAAACAAAAGCATGGCCAGTCCTAGATGGATTCACTGGTGAATTTTACCAGTCTTTCAAGGTAGAAATAATTCAAATGCTTCCCAAACTATTCCATCAACTAGAAAGGAAAAGTACATTATTAAACCCTCTTACCAAGCTAGTCTTAGCTGATACCCAAAGCTTTATAAAGAGACAATGACAAAAAGAAAATCACAGTTTACCCTGATGAACATGACAAAAAATTTAACTAAATACCTGCAAACTAAATCTTAAGAACTCAACAAAAGACCACCCATCACAATCAAGTTGGGTTTATTCCAGAGATGTAGGGGTGGTTCAATATATGCAAATCAATAAATGTTATTAATTGCATAAGTCATATCAAAGGCAGAAATTATATGTTCACAGAAAAAGATTTCCACAAAATCCAGCATCCCTACATATTAAAAATCCAGAGAAAGTCACAACAGAAAGTATTTATCTAAACATAATAAAGGCTACATATGGCAAACCTACAGCAAAAAATGAACAGGAAAAGGCATTTCCACTAAAATCAGGACCAAGAAAAAGTATGTCGGGCTGGAGAGATGGCTGAGAGGTTAAGAGCACCAACTGCTCTTCCAGAGGTCCTGAGTTCAATTCCCAGCAACCACATGGTGGCTCACAATCATCTGAGATCTGGTGCCCTCTTCTGTATACATAATAAATAAAAAAATGTTTTTTAAAAAAAAAAGTATGTCGACTTTCACCTCTCTTACTTGGCATAGTATTGGAAGCCTCAGCTATGCAATAAGACAAGAGAAGGAAGTTAGGAGGGACACAGATAGGAAAAGAGGACATCCCATTATCTCCATTTGCAGATAATATGATTCTATATGTGAATCCTCAACAACTCCACCAAAAAGCTCTAAGACCTCATAAACACTTTCAGTAATGCAGCAAGATACAAATTAAATACAGAAAAGAAACATGCTAAGAAACAAATCAGAGAAACAATTCTTGCATAATAGCTTAAAAAATACATTGTGGTAAACCTAAAAGGTATGTGAAAGACCATTATAACAAAAACTCTAAGACACTGAAGAAACTGAAGATGGGAAGACCTCCTGTGCTCTAGATCAGCAGTAATTCTGTGAAAATGGTCATCCTATGAAAATATCCTACAGATTCCATGCAATCCCAGTCAAATTTGCACAGAAATTCTTCACAGAAATAGAAAAAAATAAAATAAAACACAAGTGGAACATTAAAAACCCCAGGATGGCCACAAAAATCCTAAGCAAAAACACTATTTCTGGAGGTATCACCATACTTGATGTCTTATGGTTACTACTGCTGGGATAGAACACCTTGACCAAAAGCAACTTGAGGAAGAAAGGGTTTATTTCACCCACAGTTCCATAGAACAGTTCATCATCAAAAGCAGTGGGGGCAGGAACCTGGAGGTAGGAGCTGCTGCAGAGGCCATGGAGGAGTGCTGCTTACTTCCTATGGCTTTCTTAGAGAACCCAGGACTACCAGCCCGGAGGTGGTCCTACCCATGATGGGCCGGTCTCTCACACATCAATCACTAACTTAAGCCTGTAGCTACAGGCTTACCCACAGCCTGATCTTAACTGAGACATTTTCTCAATTGAGGCTCCCACCTCTCTGAAGACTAACTTGTGTGGACATAAACTAGCCAGCACACCTGATTTTAAGTTATACTACAGAGCCACAGGAATAAAAACGACATGATATTGGCACAAAAACAGACGAACAGATCACTGGAAGAGAAAGAGGGCCTGCACACAAAATCATAGTCACCTGATTTTTTTTTTTTATAAAGATGCCAAAAGTACAAACTGAAGAAAGGCATCTTCAACAAATGGTGCTGGGAAGGCTTGACATATACATAAAGAAGGATGACTCAAGAGCTTAACTCTCATCCTGCACAAATGTCAACTCCAGATGGAGCAAAGACCCTCCACACAGGGTCTGAGGCAGAAACTCCTAGAGGTAAACCTAAAAGTACATTTCCAGATCTGGGAGTAGGTAAGGGCTTTCTGAACAGGCCTCAGATCTCGAGGAATATGCCAAGTAACCAACAAATAGGATCTTGTGGAATTAAATAGCTTCCATAAAGCAAATGGAAAGAAACCTTCCAGAAATACATTTGATAGAACATTAGTATCTAGATTATATAAAGCAAACAAACAAAAACAACAGAAAAAAATGCCTCAGGAAAGTAACTAACTCAAAATATGGGCTAATGAACTCAATAAACAGTTCTCAAATGAAGAAATATAACTAGCCAATAAATACTTTAAAAATGTTCTTCGTGATTTGGAGCCAAAAGCATAATTTCACTGAAGACCATTAAAAGCACCAGAGTTGATTTTTTTGTTGTTGGTTTGTTGTTTTGTTGAGTCAGGGTTTCTCTGTGTCACAGTACCAGCAGTCCTGGAACTCTTTGTAGACCAGGCTGGCCCTAAACCCACAGAGATCCACCATGCCCCACCAGAGCTGATATTTTTAAAATTAAAATTAGGAACTGGAAAGATGGCTCTGCAGTTAGGAGCACTTGTTGCTCTTGCCAGGGACCTAGGTTCGACTCCCAGCACCCCCATGGGAGCTCACCATCATCTGTAACTCCAGTTCCAGGACATCTGCAACTCCCAAGCCAAGAGATCCAGAACTTCAGTTCCAAGGAATCTGATGCCCCTTCTCACTTCTGTGGGTGCTACACATATGTGGCACACAGACATGCATACAGGCAAAACACTCATACACATAAATCTTAAAAAAAATAAAATAAAATAAAGAAACAGGGCTGTAGAGATGGTTCAGAGGTTAAGAGCACTGGCTGCTCTTCCAGGAGACCTGGGTTTAATTCCCAGCACCCACACAGAGACTTACAACCATCTGTAACTCAACTCCCATAAGATCTACCACTTTCTTCTGACCTCCAAGGGCACTGCATGCCCATGGTGCACAGACATACATGTAAGCAAAATATCCATAACATATAAAATAATTTTTAAAAAGAAAGACATAATACCAAGTATTGGTAGCAAATGAAACTTTCACATACCAGATGGCTAATATCCCAAGACATGCTGCAGAAGCAGAGGCAAATCTTATGTGAAGTGAAGTGCCTTCCACTTGGACCACTAGACTCTCCACACTGTCAGGATGCCACATGTGGTGCCACACTCCTATCGTCTCAGTATCTGCAGAGGCAAGAGACTTACCATTTTAAGGCCAGCCAGGGTTACATAGTAAGGCTCTGCTTCAAAAATCTAAGGGCTGGTGTGTAGCTCACTGGCATAGCCCTTGCCTAGCATGTAAAAAGGCTCAGGTTCCATTCCCAGTGCCACAGAAACAAATAAAAACATGAAGAAATATGAACTCAGAAACCAGTATGGGTAAAGAAGAGTAAAATCAACATGCACTGTTATTTAGAGGTAGGAACTGCCAGCCAGACACAAACTGTACAATAACCAGGTAACAGATTTCCAGAGAAGTGATCCAAGTAGTCACAAATGACAAGTGAGTCGAGAACCACCAGGAATCATGTGAAAGTAAATATTTAATAGTGAAATGCAATTTCAAAATGAAAAATAAAGTCTGAGAATGAAAAACATTGGAGTTTAGCAGATGAAACAACTTGAAATTAAAATGGAATATCCAACTGCTGTGGATATTGTTCTGTGTAAATAAAATGCTGATTGGCCAGTAGCCAGGCAGGAAGTATGGGCGGGACAAGAGAGAAGAGAATTCTGGGAACAGGGAAGCTAAGTGAGAGAGATACGGCCAGCCACAGCCATGACAAGGAAAATGTAAGGTACTGGTAAGCCACAAGCCACATATAGACTAACAGAAATGGGTTAATTTAAGATAGAAGAAGTAGATAACAAGAAGCCTGCCACGGCCATACAGTTTGTAAACAATGTAAGTTTCTGTGTGTTTACTTGGTTGGTTCTGAGTGTCTATGGGCCTGGCGGGTAAGAGAGATTTGTCCTGACTGTGGGCCAGGCAGGAAAACTCTAACTACAAATGGTGCCCAACGTGTTGGCAAGAGTTTCCACCTAAAACCTGACACAAAAGATTCTAAAACAGCTTCCTAGTTGTCTCTCTCAAGTTAGTGGCAGCCTGCCAGTTTGAGCTACTATGGCGGGTTCCTGGCGTGTGCGTCTGACCTGCAGTGTGGTGGTGGGAATGAGGAATCTACAAGCGGCACTTTACTCTGCTGTGTGGTGGATTGAGCCTTTGCTAGTTAAAAAAAAAAAAAAAAAAAAAAAAAAAAAAAAAAAAAAAAAGATTTCTGGGCTATGCGCTGCTTTGATAGAACGGCTTCTGATAATTGATGGTACACATGGCTCCAGACCCAGAGCTGGCAGTAAACTGTACCACTACCACTTTGGAAACTGAGGTGGGCAGAGCCAGCAGCCACAGTGGACATTACACAGAAAATCTGGTTTATGTTGTCTTTGGGATTTTTAACTGCAGAAAAAGATTTGATTGTAAAAGCTGTTGAGTTAAACAAATATGTAAATTTTAAAGACACCTTAACTTCAAAATTTGGATATAAGGATGTGTTGCTTTGGAAAAGAGTCTCTGCTTTTGTTTCCACAGAAAGCCAGAGGCTATAGATTTGTTCCAGATTAAGATACATCAGGTTTGATCAGCCAAGACCACCTGAAAGGTCTCTGATGACACCATGGCCCAGATGATCCAACATCCAGAATGGTTTCAAGGCAACTGGCTCAGAGGTTCACCCTAATGGACTACTCCATAATCCTAAAATTTTCTTTGTGTCCCCATAAGATACAGCACCCCCCTCCAGCAGGAAGTAGTAAGAGAAACTATGCCCAATTTCCCAAATTATCAAGCTGGCCTTGGAGATGGAATTGGCTCACTCCTTCTCTAAACCCAGACATATTGCTAAAAGAAAAGGTTAAGAGATTCTTGTGTCCCAAATCAAAAGAGCCTTCTGGTGTGGAACAGAGAAAAAACAATATTTTTAAAGCAGGTTGATTATAAATGCAATCTCTTTCTAAAGAAGAAAAGGGGATATGATATAGATATAATAGGATGAAAGGGTAGATTAAGGAACTTCTAAAAAGCAACAACTTGTTTAAAATGTTTTACATTGGTATAGATTTTAGTCTATTGATACAAACTTAAAGTTAATTTTGTTATACTGTGTGCATATTTCTACTCCTGTTTAAGGTATTATGTTTGTATAGCTCATTTAAAATTGTAATGGATAATTAAAAACAGATTAATAATTAGTCATCTATGATAATCATACTTGTAGCCATGTTAGTTAAGTCTTCTAGGTATACACAGAGATATTTCAGATAGATAGGTAATCTTCAAATACTTCAAAGACCTACAGAATATGGCATTTAAAATATTTTTAAAATTTAGACTTTCTGGACAGTGAGACATGTCTGCTCCTGGCAGCACCGATTTACTTCAGAGAGGAGAATGGGCATTGAAGACACTTCATAGGGAGTTTATCTTCACCTTGGCAAAAATAGCCATTTGGGCAAGAAACTGTTGCCTGGACTGCTTGATCAACTGGACATGCAGCACCCATAGAAAGGTGACCACTGAACTTTGCTTGACAAAATGGTCCTTCAGGTTCCTGTTTCACAGAGGAAACTGCCAGACATTCTACAGGACACTGAGAGAAGTGACTGAGAGACTCTAGCCCTGTGGGCTAAAGACAAATGCCCCAACTTTACAAAGGAACATTAGGTGACTGTCCAGGCTGCCATCTGTCTCTGTCTACTCTACAAGACTCCCAAAAGTTGCTTGCATCCTTTTCCCGGTTCTCAGGTAATATTATATCCTTCTGAGGTCTTTGATGTGGTTGAAGACTAGATAGTTAAAATTTTCTCAGTTATGATAAAAGATAAGTTAGATATAAAACCTTGGTCTCACAAATATATGATAGATAGGATATCTTCCTTAATATTGTAACTGTGATTCTTGCTTGATAATTGTTTTGTTTTCTGTAATTTTACTATGTGAAAGTTAAAACCTTCCTGTTGAAAAAAAGAAAAGGGGAAGTGCTGTGGATATTGTTCTGTATAAATAAAATGCTGATTGGCCAGTAGCCAGGCAGGAAGTATGGGCGGGACAAGCAGAGAAGAGAATTCTGGGAACAGGGAAGCTAAGTGAGAGAGATACTGCCAGCCACAGCCATGACAAGGAAAATGTAAGGTACTGGTAAGCCACAAGCCACATATAGATTAATAGAAATGGGTTAATTTAAGATAGAAGAAGTAGATAACAAGAAGCCTGCCACGGCCATACAGTTTGTAAACAATGTAAGTTTCTGTATGTTTACTTGGTTGGTTCTGAGTGTCTATGGGCCTGGCAGGTGAGAGAGATTTGTCCTGACTGTGGGCCAGGCAGGAAAACTCTAACTACATGTAACTAAAGAAATCACCCAGAATACAGTCTCAAAAGCAAGAAAGTGAAAAATATGGAGAAAGTGTCAGTCTTTCATCAATAGGTATAATCTATTTTTTTTTCAGGAATGAAAATGATATAAAGACATTTCCAGGAAAATAAAAACACAAAATATACCGGCAAAGACTGACATGAAGATGTAATTAAAGACAAGGGAAAATGGTAATCAAATGATAATCTGAGATGTGACAAGGAAGTACATATATAAAGATAAATGTCTGTGTAAACAGTCTGCACAATGACCAGACTTCAAACGCTCTAATTCTTGGACTGTGTGCAGAAACCCTTTACAACAGTACTTAAAGTTCTGCTATGTTAAATATACAAGGCAGAAATCTTCAGAGTAACACTAAGATAAAAATAATTGAGCATATAAATTTCAAATGAAATTTTAAATGTACCTAGAAGAATAAAAGATCCTCTTCACACACATTTCTTTAAATGAAGAGAAAAAAGCATTTTTTAAAAATGGCATTAATAGATTTGTTCCCATATATTCAAATATATGTCAGTGATTACAATGAATATAAATGAAATAAGCTTGCCAACTAATGGATATAGTGTCATATTGCATAAAATAACAAAATTTCACAAAACACTATGTAAAATTTATATCTAAAATATAAAGATGGAGAAAGGTTAAAAAGCTAAATGAGACATATTTTGTTTTTGTTATTTGCAAGACACATGTCAGATTTTTTGAGATTTGATGTCCAAAATATCTAATTCTTCTAATACTTTTACTTGGGAGGAGGAAGAAAGAGTTAGGAGTTTGGAGTCATTGTGAAGTTGGCTAAATATGAAGTCTGATGCCAGCCTGAGCTACAGGAGCTGCTGTATCAAAACAAAACAAAGCAAAAACCACAGAAAACAATGAAAGAGAAAGGAGTCGAAGCAGAGAAAAGATATATAAGGTAAAAGATAACAGAAAAAGCTGAGCTAGCTACCTTAATAATTGTAAAATAGATCTTAAGACAAAGTAGACAATAGGAAGTAAAGACATTGATAAAAGCTAATTTAAATTTTCCTGATTACTATATTACTTTTATAATTAATATCCTTCCCCTAAAATGAAAAATGGGGGTGAAGATTTTAGATGACTTAGGTAGATTTAATTCTAATTTTTGTAATTGGGTAATTAGAATCTATGGCTTTAGTTTTTAATCAAGTATTTATCAAGCTGTATACATCTTAAATGGCAATTTTTTGTAGGCCAAATTGTTAATTTATGGACTTACAGAGTTTACATTATTTAGTTTGGTGACTGCTCCATTCAAGTTGTTCTACATGGTAGGGTTGGGAAGAATGCACATAGCTAACCACTCCAAATCTGAACATGTGACTAGCTGCTAGCCACACACCCTTCCGAGTGTCTGCATCAGCAGCAAAGCCACAACTCTATAGACTTCTTCCCAGACACCACTCTGAAGGAGAGGAGGGCATACATCAGCGACTTTCTCTCATCCTGCTACCCCTCTGACCTACACTGTTGTTCCTAAGCCCCAATATTCTACCTCAACTGATACTTGTTGCAATGTGTTACAAGCAATAGCTGACCTAGGACCAGACCGTTGTATACATCTTATTGGCAACATGCTAGGGAAGTTGGCACTAAAGAAAATAAGCAGAAGACAACTTCCTCACAGTACTAAAAACACAGCCATAAATGGACTCTTAGTAGACAAGCTCCAGTTTCAACTGCAGCTAACACAATATAATTTCCATAGCTATTTAAAATTTACTGCAGGCATTTTTAGGAAAATAATACCATGTTGAAAAAGTAAAACAGTAATTAAAATGCATTGTTACAGTTTAGAAAAATATGAGAAAGTGACAGGCTCTAAACTCTGGTGTTTTTTTTTTTTTTCTTCCACTTGATTTTAGGCAAAAATAAGTGACAAAAAAACTGAGTTGCAATTAAATTTTATGGGTTTTTTGGCAAAGTACATCTGTAGATTAGGATTTCCAAAATACTCAGTCCTTCTAATCCTTTCAATTTTTAGAGCCAACAACAAGAGAATGTAAATGAAATAATAAAGTCTAGAAATAAAATCTTAAAAAATGCCAGAGAGTGCAAGGCACTGAGGTCCTTATGCTCACAGATGAACACTAGGAGAACCGCGAATCTTAAGCACACAGGGTTGTCCCTTCCAAGAGAGGGATGTATATATAAACTGTTTTCTGCCCAGAAGCCTGGGAGTGGACATGATTGACAGCCTTGTGACCTCTGCACTACCTGTGTGGCCAAGAACACACCAGATCCTCCCAGAGTCTTATTCTGAGCTTGTTAATCTATATAAACCATCTGTATGAAAGATGTCACCTGTACTTTACAAAGAGTTTTCATGCAGTTATGTATTAAGCTTTATTGTTTACACAGAATTGAGTTACTTATCATGGAAAATTTTCCCTAAATTGTGCTGTGCTTAAATATACTTAGACTACTCAGGGTCAGAGTCTCCAAGTTTGACCCATCACTTGCTACTTAGTCATGTTCAATAGGACTGCTTTCTTGCCTCTGGGGGGATCATTACCTCTGCTGGCCACATCACCCCCCTGCTCCACACCAGAGTAATGAATAAAACATAGTTTCCATATTTCTGTAAGTTATCATCTTTTCTACTATCTTATTAAATGTTTAAATTTCCTGGATTATAACACACAAATAAAGACGACAAACATTAAACATTATCACTTTATGAATTTTCACAGAGTAAGCATATCCATGCTATTGGCAAACTGTAGCCACCATTAACTTGACAGGTCTCACTATATAGCCCTGATTAGCCTATTAACACATTACGTAGACATGGCCTCAAATTTAAGAGTTCCTCCTGAGTCTGCCTGTGCTGGGATTAGACATGTGGCACCACACCATACCCCATCCCATCTTTAATTTTTTTTAAAACATTATTTTATGTGTATGGGAATTTTTCCTGTGTGTGTGTGTGTGTGTGTGTGTGTGTGTGTGTGTGCGTGCGCGCGCGCCACATGCATACCTGGCTGCTGGGAATTAAACCTGGGTCCTCTGGAAGAGCGGTCACTGATTTTAACCACTGAGCCGTTTCTCCATGTCCCACCCATCTCTAATTTTTAAGGTGATAATAAAAGTTAAGAAATAAGAACTAAAATGGTTGAGACTACACAAAGGCAGAGTGATAAACAGGAAGGAACAATGGGCAACTAAATCAGGTGGGGACACATTGCAGCCGTGGAAGGATTTCTATATAGGGAACAGGGTTCCCTATCTTCCTGGCAGGAGGAAACAGTCTCAACCTGACAGCTGCTCATCTACAGTTTGTCTTACTCTCATTTCCAGTCCTAGTCTCACTTGCTGTGGTTTAAATAAGAATGGCCCCCACAGGCTCATATATTTGAATGGCTAGTGGTCTGGGAGTGACACTACTTGAGAAGGATTAGGAGGTGTGGCCTTACTGGACGAACTGTGTCTCTCGGGGGTGGAGGGGGGCTTTGAGGCTTCAAAAGCCCAAGCCAGGACCAGTGGCCCTCTGTCCCTGCCACATTTGGATCCAGATGTAGAACGCTCAGCTACTTCTCCAGCACCATATCTGCCTCCTTGCCACTATGCTCCCCGCCAGGATGATAATGGACTAAACCTCTGAAAATGGAAGCAAGTCCCAATCATATGCTTTCTTTTATAAGAGTTACTGTGGCCACAGTGTCCCTTCATAGCAACAGAATACTAAGACATTACTTTTATCTTAAAAATAAAAATAAATAAATAATAAAAGCTCGGCAATGTTATTATAAAATTGTTAGTGTACTCCACAATTTTAAAACTGACAACAGTATGTAAGGTATAAGAGCTTTCTTTCCTTTAACAGGCAGGTCAGGTTTGTCTCTAAAGCTGGTCATTGTTGGGGAACATCTGATTCTGGGTATAGCACCCAAAGTTAATAAAGATGTAGGTGAAGAAGTTCGAAGATTCTCAACTATCTTCCACCCTGTTAAACACAAGTCTTTCACCGATTTGGATTCTGAAATGCTTTCAACTGTCCAGGGCAGTGGTTCTCAACTTGTGGGTCGTGACCCCTCCGGGGTTGCACATACATTACGATTCATAACAGTAGCAAAATTACAGGTATGAAGTAGCAAGGAAAACAAGTTTATGGCTGAGGGTCACCACAACATGAAGAACTGTATTAAAGGGTCACAGCGTCAGGAAGATTGAGAACCACTGCTCTGGAACCTTTTCCTAGCTCGTTTACACGCTATTTTCAGAGATGTCTGCAACGCACAGCAACTTTCCCAGTTACCAAGTGCACGCAGGTCTGTTTCGTTTAGAATTTCTGGACGATTAAGCCCCAGCAACACTGGGCTCTGGGCAAAGGTTCCATAGAACCCCAGGCTCCCGGTACCCAGAGGAGGCAACAAAGAGCACAGAGCGCGCTCCCCTGCCGGGGCTCTGATTTCAGGAGCGTGCTGGTGCAGCTGGCCGAGGTCTTCTCAGAGATTCCTGCCCAAGCGTGGGCAACCCGCACTGGCCGCTCCCACCACAAAGAGTAAACCCTCCGCATCCGTCACCAGGGCAACCCTGCCACCCGACACCCAGGCTGTCAATACCGCTTCCAGAGCCAGCGCGGGAGGAAGGCGCATCGTGGCCCCGCACGCGGAGCTCCAGCGGCACCCCACGGCACCCACTCGAGCTGCTTCGCCTGGCCTGAGGGTCCAGCGTGCCGCGCCCCAGCAAGCCCCAGGCGTGGGCCAGCTCGCCTCCCGCACGTGTCACCCGTGATTGTCCCCGGCGGTATCCCTCCGCGCCCCCGCCTCGGCTCCCCCGCCTTTCCCGGGACCCCCTCGCCGGCCGCCGCGCTGCGGAAGGATCGCACGCACGCGCGCTCACGTCCCGCTGGCCGCGGAGAACGGAGGGAGCCGCAGTGAGAGTCAGCCGCCGCCAGCCCCGCTGCCCGCGTCGCTCCGCCGCCGGCTCCTGAGCCCCGCGGCCGCGGCCGCCCCGGCGCGCCCCGCTGCGGGTCCTGTCCCCGCCCGCCGCAGTTCCCCGGAGAGGGGCGGTCGGTGCCTGCGCAGAGCCGCCTCCTCCCCGCCCCCGCCCCGCCTCCGCCGCCGCCGCCGCCGCCGCCGCCGCTGCGCCTCTGCTCCTGCCGTCCCCGCTGCAGTGCGAAGGGCTCGAAGATGGCCGGTTGGCAGAGCTACGTGGATAACCTGATGTGCGATGGCTGCTGCCAGGAGGCCGCCATTGTCGGCTACTGCGACGCCAAATACGTCTGGGCAGCCACGGCCGGGGGCGTCTTCCAGAGCATCACGGTGAGGCCCGGGGGCGCCGAGCCGGCAGGTGTGCGGCGGGCCTCTGAAGAAGGGACGCCGCCCGCGAGGAAGGGGGATGCGGTCGGGGCTTGAGGAAGGGGTGCCGCCGGCCAAGGAACGGGATGCGCCAGGGGCGCTGGATGTGGGCCGCTGAGACTGGGGGATGCTGCCCGAGGCCGCGCGGGGGCGGGGCGGCCGGACTCTTAGCCCCGGCGGCGCCCCGGCCGGGGTGGAGGAGGGGATGTCTCCCCGAGAGGCTCCTCGGCGTTCGGGGAGCCCCGTGGGCTGCAGTGCGGGTCCCCGGGTGTGGGCGGGGGTCCTGGGCGGCCGGCTGGCCCTGGCTCGGCGGTGCGCGCGGGCTGTGGGAGGCGGCGGTGGCCAGGTCCCGGGAATTAATGGAGTGACTTTGCGTAGGCTTGCCGGTGCCCAGGCCTCCTGGGCTGGCGAGAAGGGTACGCGGACCACGTAGGTGGAATCGTGAATCTACTTCATCTGTGGCTCTATAGTTTTTTTTTTTTTCTCCAAGATGGCGAACTGCCATTGATTTCTCTTCTCCACCTATAGAGATTCATCGATATACCGTTACCCCCAGTTATGCAACATAGCTCTAAAAAGAGGATGGTTTTAGGGTGATTAAAAGAAAAAAATCTATCTGGGAAGTCGCAGGAAGGGGGGGTGACACTTCCACAAGTCACTCCCTCTTTAGTGAGGGTAGTAAAAGAACTAATACCGATTTATGCTCACGTTGCCTCATACTCATGTGTCTTGATGGCTTTTGACTCGGTTGCCATACATTTGGGGAATATTCGTCAATCAGCCTCCAGCACTGCTTATTGTGATGCCCATTTCTACGCAGGCTTTTTAAAATCTTGACACCAGTATCAAGTACAAAACCATTCCCTTAATTTCTTAGCCCCACACTCCCACTCCCTTCCCATCACACAGTAAAATTCAAGTCTCATATCACAGGTACTCAGCATTTTACTACTTAACAGGGTTTAACACATTAGTGTAGATCCGGTCCTTGATAGGAGTGATTTAGGATCTCCTGTCCCAGTGTGGGAGACTACAATTCCTGTAGCGACTTGACATTTGGTGATCAACTTTTTTTTCTGCAGTCTTGTCTTTGTGTGTGAGTTCCCGCTGTCTGGCTAAGAAGATTGCGGGAGTGTGCTTGGAAAAGGCTGGGGCCTGCTATGACTCTGCAGTTCTGATGGGGGCGACGCCTTCCTTCTTATTCATGGAATGTTAGAATGCACGTTTTCTCTGTTCCGGTTCTGGTGGCTACCTCACTTTACCAGTGCCCCTCCATTTTCTCTATAATTTTACTGTCGCCTATGGCAGTGCTCTTGTCCAGAAAGCCGATTACTGAATGAGAGGGCAAGGCAAGCTGGAGAGTAGTGGCTAGAAAAACAGGAGGGAAATACGAACTAGGAAATGTCCGGCCGTCTGATTACTGGGGTTCATACTACCAGGGGTACTTGAAGCTGTTCCAAGGAGAGAAGTGAGCAGGTTTATCTGGGAAGACTTTTACCCAACTTTAAATTTGTTGCAACATGACTAATGTGGCTGAATATGATAGGCAAGCTGTTGGAGAGCTTATAGCTGAATCTTTACAATTACATAAGCACCTTAATCACCACCTGACTTGATATAGTTTATAAATAACTCGTTTTCAGTTTGTACCTAGTGTCAACTGCCAACTATTTAGGGAGACTCTTTGTATGGTTGGTATACACTAGCTTTTAGTTAGCAGACCTCACTGTTAATTTCAAAAGCAAACTAATTAATGTGTAAAGCATGTAATCAAGTAGGAATAGGCAATAACAGAAAATACTAACTTGATTTTTACATCAACACAGTTTGTTGTATCAAACTCTGAAAGGAATTAACTACATTTTTTTTTCCTTTGTTTTGGGTGGCCAGCCAGTAGAAATAGATATGATTGTAGGAAAAGACCGGGAAGGTTTCTTTACCAACGGTTTGACTCTTGGTGCAAAGAAGTGTTCAGTGATCAGAGATAGTCTATACGTTGACGGTGACTGCACAATGGATATCCGGACAAAGAGTCAAGGTGGGGAGCCAACATACAATGTTGCTGTTGGCAGAGCTGGTAGAGGTAAGCAAGATATATTTATTTATTTGTGTGTGTGTGTGTGTGTGTGTGTGTGTGTGCACACGTGCGTGTGTGCCTGCCTAGTTGCATGCTGTATTACAACTTGAGTTTCTTTAATGGTATAAATTAAGAATCAGTTCATAATGTCTGTGAAGGTGGTTTTTGGGAACTGCTCAGCACTGAAGGGAGGTACTGCTCTCTGTTTGTCTCCTAGCCAGTTGTTGCACACTCAGCCTCACTTCTTAGAGCCCTGACTTACTCTAAATGATTGATGTCAGCTCTTCAGCTTCAGCCTTAGTAAACTTCAACGTGAAAAGTTGCCTCTTAATCGGTCCAGTATGTCATAATCCTGTGGTCTATATGGTAGCTAAACTGTTCAAGTCCTCTGATTATTTTGTCTCTAATGAGTCTTTACTTGTGGGCCTTTCCTTTCATGTTTGCTTAGATTTGAAATCAATTTACTGCTCACCATCAAAAAATCACATTGGTTCATTCTTCTGCCAGGAACATTGCTGAAGAAAAGAGACATAGTTAGATGGGGGTTTTAGAGTACTTTGTCCATTTACTGAGGTACTTCCGAAGATTTCAATTTGAAAAGTAGGAAACTACATGTAGTTTACATATTTGGTCCACAAACTATGGTACCAACCCCAGACTCGATATAAAAATTCTGGTTTCAGCCTGGCATAAGGAACTTTTGAAATTGAAGTTTACTCTGACATCTCACTGACACATAAATGCATTTAAACATATTAACTTGTATAACTGCCTCATTTGGCAAAGTTGGCACATAGAACAGCTGTACAGATACATGAGCCTACAGTGAGTTATAATTTAATGCTGTGGTTTTACCAGCTTCCTGTGGGCATCTGATTCAGGTGTGATTTGCTTATGGGTTTCTGTAAAACAAGATGTCTTTAAACCAGACAAATCTTAAGTTTTAGCTGCTTCCAGATATAGAAGATGCATATGGTTGTTGTTTTTGATTTGTTTTCTTTTAATGTATCAGCTGAAAGGCTGGAGAGATGGCTCTGTGGTTAATAGCAATGACCTGTCTTCTGTAGGGCTGGGGTTCTATTCCCTACACCCACACAGCAGCTCACAACTGTCTATAACTATTGTCCCAGGGGTTCTGATGCCCTCTTCTGGCCTCCGAAGACACCAGACACACAGTATATAGAGAGGCATATCAAAAAACCATCTATATGCATTAAAAAAGAAAAGCATCAACACATATAAAGCCAGATGACATTTGTATTCCATAGAACACTGCTGACATCTAGTGGCAGTGAGTACAAGACTTGACACACACTTGTACATATATCTGAGGATAGACCTCTGAAGTGCATTACAGAATTAGCTGCTAGAAATAGTAAACAAGCTTTATGATTTTTATACTGAAAAATGACTAGCAAAGGGAACAGTCTATATAAGACAAATACCATTAATGAGCATTTTCTGACTAGCAGTGGAATTTCTGTTTGAAATCTGGTTTTCATTCTCCTCTGGAAGTAAGAGGCATGTTTACTCATATTTACAATCATACTCTTAGGACAATAGCTTGCACTTATCACACATGTTAGATTTGGGCAGAATTTGTAAATGGAAAATAGTGAAGGTTTTAAAGTGTATTTTGGGAGACAAATACTATGATAGCAACTGGAATATTTTTCCCTAGGATGCAAGGTCAAGGATCACTTTTCTCCTAGTTCTCATAAAGATCCCCTATGGAACTTGGCTGTTGCATGGTGGGGGTTCCCAAGTGCATCCCAAATGTGCTCTGATGTTAGTATATTCCTAGCCTGAACGCTCCATTCTGGAGACCTAATGGGTTTCAGTGCTTGACAGTTGATGGAAAACTAACTTAATGTTAACTTATTAATTGGGGTTCTGTCTGCTTAAACTTATGTGATTTTCTTGATTAACACTTCTTTTGAAACACTTTTCTCCTTTTTCTTTCAGTCTTGGTCTTTGTAATGGGAAAAGAAGGGGTCCATGGAGGCGGATTGAATAAGAAGGCATACTCAATGGCAAAATACTTGAGAGACTCTGGGTTCTAGCTGCTAGGCAGACTGTTAAGTATTAGGGGAAAATTGCTCTTAAATTTTCCTAGCTGTAAGCTTAAGTCTTAATTCTGGAAACTTTATTAGCAATGCAGGGTGATGGGATATGAACCTGTGTCTCCTTTGTATCCCTCTGTTGGTGGGGAAAGGTGTCTTTCTTTCTGCCCCTTCCCCTTAAATAATTGTGTTCACTTTTGTTTTGTTTCCTTGTGTACTCCAGCATTGGTTATAGTCATGGGAAAGGAAGGTGTCCACGGAGGCACACTTAACAAGAAAGCGTATGAACTCGCTTTATACCTGAGAAGGTCTGATGTGTAAGCAGCCTCTCCCATCTACCTACCAACTGTCTTCATCACCACCCCAATTATGGTCACAGTGCTACCAGATTGTAGATGGTAGCTAGTTTTTCTTTATCTATTTTCTAACGTTATGATTCCCAAAGGGTCATTTGTATGTTAACCAATGTGTGTAACCAACCTTTATCTGGCGTCATAAATGCAGCACAAGAATGATTTGCATGATATCTTGAAATTAGGGGAAGGGAGCATGCCAAGTTGGGCATCACTTTGTCTTAGCAATTAATGGGATACTGATTACTAAAATAAGTTAATAATAAGCAAGGTGCCGGTTGTACAATCTCTAATTTGATCAATGTCTTTTCAGCACTTGGAGCATCTACTGGGCTCATTTAGTCTTCCTTTTGTAGCGCATGGTTGGGAGGAAAAAGTGCATGCATCTTTACTTCACTCTTTTCTCATCCCCTCCTTTCGAACATGAGGTATTTGGTTTGCTTCCCTTCTCTTTTGTATAGTGCCTGGTTTATTTAACCTAATTAATACCTCCTTTGTTGATGAGCTATTGAGAGATGTGGTGATTTGTTTTTAATACTATGATTGCACTTGAGACAGACTATTTGTAGTGTCTTTAGGATATGAAGAGTGCAATTGTCAAGAGCAAAGGCACTTCCTCCCATGACCTTACTATGGTAACCATAACGATCAAATTCCCAGAGCCATTCTGTCATTGCAGTAGCTCAGACTTCTTGTCTTTTCTTTGCACACCAGCTCTACTCTTCAGTAAAATTGTAAAAGGCTGCCATTATGGATATTAGGTATCCCAACATAACCATCTGGAGTGTGTCCAGTTTATTTTTCATAGGACCAATTTTTATTTGCAGCTTAGGTTTTTATATGAAGTTGCATTATTGTGGACTTGGCTGTCTTGTGATGTATTTTTTTCATATGTATTCTGTGCCATACTATTGTTAAAATGAACTGTTGCTACTGTGAGATGGATTTTCTTTCGAATGGCACTACTTTAGGGACATTCTAGTATTTGCTTCTATTGTTTGGGCATTGTGGATAATGTACAGATTTAAAAACAAATCTTGTTGCTGATTTGTCCATTTCTTTCCCTGCACTTTGTTACATCTGGGATACAGTCTAACTCATCTGATTTAATATGCATTTAAAAAAATGCCATAACTATTAAACACCTTGTTTACAGACAGATGAAATAAATTTATTCCAACCAAATACTTTATAGACTCCTGTTGTTATTATAAGTTATAAGTTGTTGGCTTTACTATTGTTGACTTTGAAGGGTGGGATAGGGCGGGAGGCTCTTAATGTATAGCTCTGATTGGTCTTCAAATACTCCTGCCTAAACCTTCATAGTGGTGGTGTGTGTCATCACACCACCTATAGTTGACATGGGAATGTAAGGAATGGGCCAAACTCATGTGTAAGCACATATAAGTACCTACAGATTTCTCTTAATTAAGCTTTGGTGGACTAACTGTGGCTTTTGGTAATTCATCACATGGTCATCCTCAGACTTACATGAAGAAAATCAATCTGCTAGGAAATAAACACGTTTGGTTGGTCTCTTGATGTGAACTTAATCTCATAAGCATTTAGGGCCCCAGTAGCAAGAAGCGTTTCTGTGGTCTCCATTATAGAGGGTTCTGGACTGCAGTGTCAGTGACTTCAGATTGGCAGGCTGATGTCATAATGAGGGAGTCTCCTGAGAGCAGAAGCCATTACTCAGGCAGCCTTTCAAGAGAACTGCAAACTTTCACATTCTCTGGTTTTCAGAGTAACATGTTGGCCATGCCTATGTATTTTAATGTTAGGTTTAAGTAAAATTTAAACTCAAGACTATTGAGACATTACTGCAAATTATCAAGCAGAAACAGAGTAGTAGTGCTGAAGTTATTCTGAGTGAAATTGGAGAGCTAGTAATCATGTACATGGACTCCATGTTTCTGCCCTAGACATAGAGATTCCAAAGACCAGAAAATCAGTGTTTAGAAATAAGTAAATGTGGCTTATATCAATGTCAAGAATAAAGGATGAACAAATGAAAAATTAGTGATAAAGCGATGATTTGGGATTTTTGAGTAACCATTCACATATTAGTTGTAGTAAACCAAATAGTGAGACCCTTACTGTATCTGTAAATCATAATGTACGTTGAACATGTGGTAGAGTGTGATTGTCACCGTGAGATAGTAAGACTGCCATTGCCCCTGTTCAGTGTCAATAGAAAATATACTTAGGGGAATGTATGTGGGGTGGGGTGTGTGTGTGTGTGTGTGTGTGTGTGTGTGTGCGTGTGTGTGTGTGTGTGTGCGCGCGTGTGTGCGTGTGCGTGTGTGAGTATGTGCGTGTGTGTGTGCGTGTGCGTGTGTGTGCGCGTGTGCGTGTGCGCGCGCGTGTGCATGCACACACGCTTAATTCTGAGAATTTAGCATAAGGAAATGGAGCTATACAAACTTGCATATCAAAATACCTATCACACTTAACAATAACCAAACTTGGAAAACTTCGTAGAGCTCAGCAATAAGACAGAGTAAATATGTCCTTTGGACAGAACAGTTTAGAGGTGTGACACAAGATGCTGCTGCTGAATGGTCTAGACAGGCATGCTTCATTGTATGTGTATTTTACACTTGAACTTGGAAGGCACAAAGTCCAGGTACAGTTATCCTTGGGCCAAGTTTCTAGGTGACTAGCATGAATCTTAAAGAGTTCTTATTAATAAGAACAAACCTGAGGCCAGTTATTGGGATGAATGCTGGAAGATCAGAGAAGCAGAACAAGCCACAGCTGTCTCACCTTGCTAGTTCCTCAGTGATCCTGTTTCCTCAGGCTGGAAGCTTCTGAGTCCTCCTCCACATGAATCTCAGCTGAACTGTGTTGCTCCAAAGCCTGAACGCTTAACCAACCAAATGCTTAACTAACTACATGCTTTTTTTCTCACTTAGTTCCTGGTCCTCACACATTATACACCTTTCTCTTTTTGCCCTCTCTCCCTGGGATTAAAGGTTGGGTTTCTGGGATTAAAGGCTGGGTCACCCTGCTTAGCTGTTTCTAAAGTGGCCTTGAACACACAGATCCACCTGGCTCTGCCTCCCAAGTGCTGGGATTAAAGGTGTGTACCACCACCACCCAACTTCTGTTAGGGCTTACTCTTCCCATTTTCTAGCCACCATTTTTGGCTTTGTTCTAGTGGCTGTCTGTTCTCTGACCCCAGATATGTTTATTTCAGGGTACACACAATATTTCAGGGAAATAGCCACCACATGTCTTGATTCCCAGTGTTGCATGTTTAATGTTAGAATTTTAGAGTAGACCCTTTAATAGAAAGTAGATTTTATTTTATGAGTTATTGAAAAAGATTAATAGGTATAAACCATGAAATTATAGATAAGTAAATATTGGAAACAAATGCCAGCCCTAGCCAGTGTTTTTAAAAGATGAACTCCTAATTTATATGTGAAGGCACCAGGTCCTTGTTCTGAACTATGTTTTAAAGATTAAAGGTAGTCACAATCTATTTTTTTTTTTTTTTTTTTTTTGAGCTGAGGATCGAACTCAGGGCCTTGAGTGCCCTACCACTGGGCTAAATCCCCAACCCAGGTAGTCACAATTTACTGTGCATTTGTTTGTAGACAGTGAGCTTAGTGTTATGTAATCTTCCTTTTCTCTTAGGCTAAATGAAATTATGGAAACCTAACTGGTTTAAAGTTAGGTCCAGGGTCTAGAGAGATGACTCAACAGTTAGGAACACTTCCAGAGAACCTGGATTCAAGTCCCAGCAACCACATGGAGGCTTGTAACTGCCTGTAACTTCAGTACCAAGGGATCCAACACCCTCTCCTGACCTCCCCAGGTACTATATGGACATCGTGCATGGACAGATGCAGGTAACACACCATGCACATGAAAAAAAAATTAAAAATTAGATCCATAAAATAATGTCATATTTTAACTTCTACCTAACTACCATGGTAAAGTGTTTCTTGGGCCTCTGCTTAATCTTTAAGGAGTAGGAGAATGACAGTTACCTAGTGTATGTTGAACTGAACCTTTTACTTTTCCAAATAGAAATAACATTTTGTCTTTTCATATCCATACCAATTTTATATCTTATAAGAAATTATAGTGTTGCCATTGCTTCATCTGTAGTAAGATTATGACTTTAGTTTCTTGTGTTTTTCTTACATATTCTAACATTTCTAAGGTCAGAGTATACTATTTTATGACAAAACAATTTACTGAATGAGGAAATATATTTCGAAAAAATCATATAAGTATAGGAATTTAATTGAGTAGCATTTTCTATAATATTTAAAACATTTCTAGTAAAAGTATCAATAGAAGAACTACTATAAAACCTAATTTAAAATTCTAAGGGGTTGAATATTTAAGCTGTTCCTCAAATCTGTCTGCTAGGTTAGCTGTGACAGCTGTGCTGTCAGTTAGCAAAGGCAGGTGGATTGCATTATGGGTGTAGTCCTCCACAAGGAGACCAAAGGTCTGGGATAGTCACTGTCCAGTAGTAGTTCTAAGGGATTTCTAGAAAATCACAGGGGCCAGCCTTAATGTGACTGTTGGTGTCTGTCATGCTGCCAGCAGCTGGTGTGCACATGGAGTTCTGGATGGTTCATCTCCATCTAACAGTCAACACACCCTGTCATCTTTATCCTAGATACACACACTTAACTGGACGAGACCACTAAGTACTTTAGTCTTGAAACCAAATAGCCTTTGTGTAAGTTTTCTATTGCATTTATTCATTTTGGACTGATGGCTTAAATTCTATGAATCAATTTTCAGACTGCCAGAATATTTTGTACATTGAGTGCAAATCTTTCTTATTAGAGATTTCAAAACTTGAAACTAAATCTAATTTTTCATAGTAAAACTTATTTTGAGAGAGTCTCATGTAGTTCTGTCTGGCAGCCTGCCTCTACCTTCCAGGGCTAGAATTAAAGGTATGTGCCATGCCCAGCTAGCTTCTGTATTTTTTAAAGTTTTTGTTTGATAGTTTCATACATTTATATAATGGACTTTAGTTGTTCTCGTGACCCCTCCCCCTTTCTGAATTGATTTTGTTTGTTTGTTGTTTTGTTTGTTCGAGACAGGGTTTCTCTGTGTAGTTTTGGTGCCTGTCCTGGATTTCGCTCTGTAGACCAGGCTGGCCTCGAACTCACAGAGATCCGTCTGGCTCTGCCCCGAGTGCTGTGATTACAGGCGTGCGTCACCACCACCTGGCTTGATTTATTTTCTTGCTCAAGCATAAGTGTGAGGCTACTTACTAGAGCAAGGGTATCTTATTAGTGTCTACACCGCTAGAGAAAGTGATACCTCTTCTAACACTGTTGATGCCAGTAGTCCTGCGGGGTGGGGGGTGGGGGGTGGGTGGGTGCGGCTTCAGTGGGTCCCCTCCCTGATCCACAGTAGAATGTTGCTAGGCCAGTCCTGTGCAGATAAACCACAGCTGCAGTGAGTTCATGAGTATGATGGCTGTATCATGTCCAGAAGTCATCTTTTCGCTTTGACTCTCTTCAACCTCTGGCTTTTAACAGACTTTCCACTCTCCCTTTCATGCTGTTTCCTGACCCTTGAAGGAGGTGATATTATATTAGCTGTTCATTTAGGACTGAGCACACCACTATCACTTATTGTCAGCATTTTGGCATTTAATGACTTTCTACGTTAACCTCTCTCCTCGGCTCTAAGCTTCTCTGATAAATAGGTTTGAACATGAGTATTTATAAGCCAGTTTGACAACGTGACCGTGTAGTAAAACAATAATAGTAGGATCTCCATGGGGCCTGTGACTCTCCCAGCCATGGGCTCTTGACCAGGTTTACAGAACTAGGCACAATTTCCCTCTTGTACAGCAGGCCTCAAACCAGCAGTTGGTATCCTCGTAACAGTCACGGCACTATGTCATAAGTTGGCACATCTTTCCTGGTAGGTCATTATGACAGCTCTCGGGATTCATAGCTGAGCAACAGTTAATGACTTTTCTTCCCCAGCAGCCTGCATAGCATCACATTCTTGCACCTTGAAGGCTAGCCAGTAGGGAAGAATCTTCCAGCTCAGCTCCAGTCTGACTCCCTCTGTCTTATGACCAGAGTGTGTGGTCTCTCCAGAAGTAGTCTTGAGTTCAGGTGGGCAACCAGGTTCAGTATCAGTGACCTTGAAATGTTTGAGCCCCCTCCCCTGACCCCAGTCAAACATTCAGGAGAGGTATCCCATATATGGCATTGAGATTTTTACTTAATAATCTATAGCATTTGGAGAAACATTACCCATCCACAGAGGATACTTTTAACCAAATTTGTTTCTTTTTTTAATTAACCTTATAAAACTAGTACCCATATGGGTTTTCTATATATCCTTAATTTAGGTTATCCTGCCCTGTGCCACCCTCCTCTTCCCTGATTTCCTGTCCCTCCCTGCACACGCACACACCCCTCTCTCTCTTGCCTTTACCAAGATTCAACATTAAGCATGCTGTTAAAAATTCCTAGCTAGTATCAGCATGTAAGGGAGACCATGCAATGTTTGACTTTCTGGACCTGGGTTACCTCTCTCAATATAATATTTCTCAGATCTATCCTTTTTTTTTCCCCCTGGAAAGTTTAGTAGTTTTATTCTTTACCACTGAATAAAATTCCATTGTATATATTACATTTTCATTATCCATTCTTCATTCATTGACATTTAAGCCTGTTGCATTTCCTCTATATCATGAACAGAACTACAATGAACATGGATGTACAAGTACCTCTGCTGGAGGGTATGGAGTCCTTTGGGTGTGAGTCCAGCTGGGTCATACGGCACAATTCTGGTTTTAGGTTTTGGCGACACTGACACTTATCTTCTGCACCAGTTTACAATCCTACCACCCGTGTATAGGGTTTCCTCCCCCACAACGTTGCCAGCATTTGACCTCATTTGCTCTGATAATGGCCATTCTGACTTGGAGTAAGATGTTGAACACTTAAAGTATTTATTAACTATCTGTGTTCCTAGACTGCTGTTTTAATCAGATTGTTTCTGTTTTGATATTTAGCTTTTTAAGCTCTTTATATATTCTATATACAACACTCCTCTATCAGATTTCTGGTGAAGATTTTCTTCCATTCCTTAGACTGCCTCTTCACTTGATTAACAGTTTCCTCTCTTGGCCTTATGTCCTGAGCAACTGGAGTCTTCTACAGACTGTCATAACCTACTCCTATACCTGGTTTACTCCGACTTTATCCTGTAGTGGTTCAGAATTGCAGGTCTAACACTCACAGCTTCGCTGTATCTGGAATTGATTTTTGTGCAGGATGAGAGCTAAGATTCAAGTTTCATTCTTCTGTATGTGGATACCCAGTTTTCTCAGCCCATTTGTTGAAGATGCTGTCCTTTCTCCAGTGTGTATTTTTGGCATCTTTCTCAAAAATCGGGTGGCTGTAATTTTGTAGCCTTATACCTGGGTCCTGTTCATCTATGTGTATTTTTGTCGGTGCCATGTGCTTTTATTACTATATCTCAGCACTCAGTAGGCAAAGGCAAGAAGATCTCTGAGTTCGAGCACAGCCCGGTTTACAGAGCAAATTCCAGGACAGTCAGGGCTACACAGAGAAAACGCTGTCTCAAAACAAAGAAGGTATAAAATTTTTAAAAAGAATTCAAAAATTACAATTTCTTTTCATAGTGTTACATTTCTCTTAAAATACAGTATTTCTTAAAAATAATAAAAGGCTCATACACCTGATAGACTTATTCTATAACATGATTTTATTCAGTTTCCCATGTCACTAGATACATCTACTGTAAAGCATGTGCCACAATTTACAACAGAGTACCCTAATTTACACTACTTAGGGGATGATTTTGACTGTAGTTAACTTTGGTGGATAAGCCTAAAAGCTCGTGAATAGTTAGTAAGTAACCTTGTATAAAATCCCAAGGTGATGTATGGTCTCCATTTTCCTTTATAGCACCCTGCATGTAAGGCTAATGTGATAAGAGTTCATCAGAACAAATATTTCGTGGCTTTTAAAGTGGAAAACATTTATTAACATTGAAGCTCCCATCATACAAGGCCATATAAAAATTCTTAGCATCTGATTATATTTAAGTATATTTTCTACATAGTTACAGTGTTAATATTATTTAGCTTTTCATAATACATCGCTCAATACATTAGTTCTGTTAAGCAAAAGCACTTATTTTCAAACCCAATACTTGAACAGTTTCCTCTGCACATGGTTCAGCAGGGCTAACTAGCATAAGATGCTCTTTATGAAGAGGTATATGATCTCAGTATTAACAGTTGGCTGAAATTTGGTATTTTTATGCAGCATTTTTTTTATTGCAACACAAAAGGATACTGAAATATGGAAAGTAAGGTCCAGAGACGTTCCTGTGGAGTCAAACTCATAATACTATAGTGTTTTTAAAAGCCTTAAAATAAAATATTTGAATTTTACACTAGCCCTTTCCTATGAGGAAAAACTAGTTGGATAGGAAGGAAAATGACATCTTTTAGATTCTGTGGTTCTAAGAAGAAAAATCCTAAATTGCATGTTGCCACGCACTAACCATGACAGGGGAAATATCAGAACAGACATGTGCCAACCCAACAATCCTAGGCAACTTTATGGAAATGAGAGCTGTTTTAGCTCATGCTAGATGACCATAGGCAGACTTCATGTGTAAGACATTTGCATACTGTGATCTAGGTTTTCATTTCAAGCTATATTGAGGATTTGTAAAGTGTCTTAGCTACATTTCATCATCCCAGATAGCTAATTTGATGCCTGAGTTACAGCACCAGTCTGTTACTTGTTAGTGAAATGGATGTACACTATTGAAGATAAGTATTATAGATCAAATAGCCTATTTCAGGAACGTGATTACACTAGAAAACTAAAAAATAAGTTATTTCTACAGAAACCTCTAAAGGGAGCAGAAAAATCAAATCATGTACCTAAATAAACATTTGAAAGGGAAATAAAGCAACCACCTGAAAGTCACACAGTATTTGCTATGTTGTAATCCTGTTCACCATTAGGCTGCAGCTGGACCACAACACTGTGCTCAGTGATTTCATTGTCTGCATCACTGCTGTCCGTCTCATTGTCATCCTCCTCGTAGTCTGAAGACTCTGTCATGTTCTGATGTGAGTGGGATTCTGACAAAGACCCAAATGACTGGGTCCTGACAGAAGCGGAAGGTGGAAGTAAAGGGGTGTGCTCTGACACTTCATTTTCTTCCTGACTGCTGTCTGTGTCAGAGTCCGAATCACCTTGGGAAGGAACAACTTTTTGTTTGCAGACTGGACAGGTTTTTTTGGTTTTAGTTAGCCAAGGATCTACACACTTGCAGTGATAAGCTGTTGAAGCAAAATATACATCTTCAGTACGACAATTTTGTTAAACAAAAACACTAATTTTCAAATTCAATACTTGATTTGGTTTGGCAGGGCATAAGATGCTCTTTATGAAGAAGTATATGATCTCAGTAGTAACAGTTGCTGAAATTTGGTATTTTTATGCAACACACTCTTTTTATGACAACACAGAACAATGATAATGAAATATGGAAAATAAGGTCCATAGACATTCATTGAGTTAATCATGCCTAACACTATAGTATTAAGAGACTGTTACATTTAATTTCTTGCTGTGTCCATTTAGTGTAGTGATTGGTACACATTGTGTACACACATTTTTATAGAATCGCATCTACCCATTAGTTTTGTATTTCAGTCTCTTTGCCCTTGATACAGAACTCAAAATCAAAATATATGCAAATTCAAGGTATGTGATTACTCATACCATGGGAACAGGGAAGGATCCTTAGCTTATCTCCATCTTCATATTCCTCCAAACAAATAGCACATACATCATACTCATCTCCTGTAACAGAAAGTTATAAATAAGAATATGTAGACTTGAGCATTACTTAAGCATTTGAATGTTAGTTTTAAAATAGTCTATACTAAATTTCACCAAAATTTTGAGTCATTTTTGTGGCTGATGAAAGGACTGAATTCAGGCATGCTAGCAGGTCTTACCATTGACCTACATCCTTACCCCCCTTACATACAAAAGCTCATCAAAACATGCAAATACTTATAATATGTTAATTAAAAACAGATCCGAAGTTAAGACATTTTTGGTCTCAAATAACCAATATTGCCAGTTCTGTGGGGTTTTAGGCTGATCGGCAATCTAATGGCCAGGAAATAGGTATTCACTAAATGACTGCTTAACAGTAATGCAATTGCTGTTTTTGTCTTACCCTTGTTCACTGCCTTATAATATCTAGTTTCCTTAATTCATAGCTCTTTTGGGATTAAAATGATACATTTTTTTAAAGGAAGCAAAGCAATACTCTTAAATACAGCTGCTTTTTGGGGGGGGGGTATATTTGAAAATACTTCATTACCTCTGACTGCTTTAGTTCAGTGTTTTCCAATTAGTTTAAAAAATAACCTTAGGAAACAGAAGAGGGTTTCACTGCCTGACCTACACAGGTATAATTACTTTGGAAGGTATCAAAAATAAAGCCACTATCTGGGAAGATAGTCAGGATGAGCACCATACATAAAAGTGAATAATGACTCTTTAGAAGCAAGTCATTCAGTGTCCTCTAATCATTTAAACACAGTAAGAAGAATCCAAAATAGAAAGCTTTAAAGAGAATGAGTATTTTTGTTTTGCTAGTACCTGATTTTGCTTACTGTATTATCATTACCAAGTACACTCATGTATATACATGTTAGACTCTCCTGTGGAGTTTAGTCAGACAGATTAGATGTGTCTTCACTAGAAGTATTGAAGAGCTCTAACATATTTATGATAACTTATACAGATGAGTCACTGACATGGAGTAGAGTTTGAACACATTAAGCAATTAAATCACAACAAATGTTATCACACATGTCAAACATTTAGTTTCATTACCTGGTAATATGCCTATTAGAAAGAGTTGTGGTTAACAGGGATCAAGGTAGTTAGGGAGAATAGCTTGGATGTTTTCACATGAATTCAGTATGGCCACAAGAGTCCTTATACAGAACTACAGGTAATACATTTGTAGTGCTTTAAGATACTGTGTTTGTCATAATTTGTAACCCAAGAAACTAATGAACGTAGTTGTTTCCTGGGTTGTCAGTAAGTGAATAAAATTGATATTTTAGAGTCACTGAATTTTCATCCATGTCCTGTGAACAGTTCTAAATGATGACTTTATATTGATCTTGTACTTTTTGCACATAGGAATCAGAGATGTAGTTTTAATTGTGGACCAGAGTAGAGCCTGGTGTTCTGTATGCTTTGTAGAAAGCCCTTGTTGTCCTGGACTAGTTAGGAAATGGCAAGACACACTGCCTCATCCCATCTTGTATGTTTATTTATTTGTTACCTTGGAAAATACAATTGTAAAGCTAGTGGGTAGGGGCCTAGTAACTTAAAGTAAGAGGAAATTTTCCCCCAAAGTAGGTTACTCTTGCTCACTTTTACACATTAAAAGTATAATGGCAAGGTTAAGAAACTGTACAAGATCTTACACACAATATATGGGGAAATCCAGAATTCCACAATGTTCTATACTTCAAAGTCTTTGCATTATCTTAGCTGTTGTGTTTTATTGTCTCCTCGCATATGTACCTAGATTTCCAGTCATCTTTAAATATTGCCCTTTGACTCATAGGACCTAGAATTTTTTGGTTTTTTTTAGTCTGTATATTTTTGTTTGTACATGTATATGGAGGTCAGAACAACCTTGAGTGTTGGTGTTTGCTATCTACCTTATTTGAAACAAGATCTCTTGTTCCATGCTGCATACATTAAGCTAGCTGACCTTTGGAGGATTCTTCAGCCTCCACCTTCTATCTTGCCAGAGGAGCTCCAGGATTACAAATAATCACTACTGGCTTTGGGGCTAGGGGGCTGTGGGTATCCAAACACAGGTCCTCACACTTGCTCAGCAGGTGCTTTACTCATTGAGGTTTATCCACCTCCCTAGCCCAGAAGAATTCTTAAACAGCCATCTAGGAAATTAGGGTGTAAAATCCCTTTCAGAGCTGACTTCAAGACACCTAAATTTATATACATCCTGGGCTAGAGAGGTGGATAAACCTCACAACCATCTGTAACTCCAATGCCAGAGATCCGATACCATCTTCTGACCTCTACATGCATGTGGTGCATGTACTTGCATGCAGGCAAAACACACATACACATAAACTGCTGGATAATTGAGGTCATATTTTTCCTCCTTGTAAATTTTCTAATGTGTCTTTAATAGTAATAGGTACACATTCATTTACAAATATAATTGAGGAAAATAATCAATCCTGATAACTGAAAGGAACAACAGCCCAGCAGGACACAATAGAAACTGTTAGATCATAGTTCAGGTTTCTTTCTCTGCGAAAGTTAAGACATTCTGAAGCTCACCTGGCCTACAGGATTTTGAAGACTCTACATCTATTATGGCAGTACAGTTCTGGATTTTCTTTCTGTCAGCCCACAGAAATTCTTTATTTGAAAAGACATAGTTTTGCATCACTTTTCCTCATAACTGAGCAAAATGCACAGCACAAGTATTATCAGGGAAGTTAGGTTAAGTGGGTCCTCAGGTCACATCCAAGTGGTAGGATGGGGTCTTATGGTTCATTCTACTGTACCATGCTTGGGGAAGTGATAGCCTACTAAAAAATAATAATTGCCAGCTTCCTCATTACTATAAGCTCTCATACACCTCCCATCCCATGAATATGCTCTACAAAGCATAAGTAATGCTGAACTTCAGGGATAAGAGAGACTGAGGAACCAGACACAGAAAATAAGATGACTTGTGATGTCATGGGAATTCTGGTGCTCTGTAATTCCTAAAGTGGAGTGGTCCCTGTAGGGAAGATAGTAACAACAACATTCCTCACTGGCTTCTGGATCTCTGCTTAGATGTAGTCCCAGGTGTGTATCCCGTTGCTTTCACTTTTTTTTTTTTTTTTTTCCCCAAGACAGGGTTTCTTCTCTGTGTAGTCCTGGCTGCCCTGGAATTCACTCTATAGACCAGGCTGGCCTCGAACTTAGAGATCTGCCTGCCTTTGCCTCCTAAATGCACCACCATACCCGGCTCTTAACATATTTTCAAATTAGAGAAATTTTAAAACATACATAGATAAAATTATACCATTACAAAACTTAATCTTCAATGATCAAGCTTAACAATTTCAGTGTTCATTTATCTTTGTTAGATCTACTTCTAGCTTGAAAAAAATTAAAAACCAATATGAAGACATTTTATTATTAAATATTACTATATGTCAAATAAGAACATTAAAAGCATAATCACTATTAGCATGCCTAATAAGAATGAATGACAGTTTCTTAATATCAGAATTAATATCAAAGTAAATTAAAATTTCACCAACTGTCTAGAAATCTTTTTTCATAGATGATTTGTCCAAAGCCGGATCCAAGCTCTCAGCTCCCTGCCCCTGCCACTATGCCAGCTGCCAGCTGCCTGCTGCCCTGTCTCCTCACCATCAAAGACTCTTCTCTCTAGAACATAAGCCAAAACAGACTCTTCCTTAAGGTGTTTTGCTCATGGCATTATTTTATCCCAGAAACAGAAAAATAACTAAGACATCTATAGATCCACGTCAGTTCATTTCTTAAATTATTTATGTGGATTTTTGGAAACAAGGTGCTCTGTAGCTATTTTCTCTGAACTGTGACATTTTTGCATGGAACACTTGAGACTCACAATATTCGAGAAGCTCACAAAAGTTAAGAGATTCATATGCCCCCCTCTCAAAGATTATATATGAAACAGCACACACTCATGAGAGAGATGAGACCCTCTTAGTGGAGCTATCTGCTAGTTATGTGTGGCACTTCAGAGATACTACTTTCCAGAGTCATTGCCCATGCTGGGGTGCACTATCCAGGGATGTGACTACTTTCTAGTCGTCCATACTCCCATAAGTAACCTCAATAAATCCATTGGTTCACCATGCTAGACTAAGGTGGAGTTACTTGTGTTTGGTCTGTCTTTAGTTCCCTATCAATGGTGAAAACCCTTTATTTATGGCTTCCCAAGAAAAGCTGTACGATACAATTGGCACCTGAAAGGGACTGATGGAACCAAAGATGAGTTGGGGAGAGTCTGTGTGGCCCATGGTATGGTGATAAAACTGAGGTAGATCTGTCTGAGGGTGTAGCTTATGTGGGGGTAATCTTGAAGTAGCCATTTTCTCTATGTGATATGGATGGTGTGCCTCCTTGCTCTGCTGCACTGGCAGTTCCTAACAATGAGAGATAGATAGAAAACCAAGGTCAATCCACCTGGAAGCTGGCCACTTAGACTGGCCATCTTTTTCTGTGGTATGAGGTGTCATGCCTCCTTGAGGAATACAGACCCACCTCCCTCCCCAAACAGCCAAGGACTAAGGAATATGTTGCAGTCTCTAAAGCAGTTTGTGACAGATGTTGCATGGTTTCTCTGTGGGCATAAGACATGCAACTAGGGCTCGCTATCTTATTAGAAGGAAATTGTCAGAGTACAAGAGGGATTACATTGGGAAAAAGTCATGTGAGTGTTAGCCTTGCACTGACCTCTGCTGTGGCAGGAAATAAGAAAAAAGGAGAAAACAAGATGAGGGGTGCTGGCCTTCTGTCTCCTAGAGTTGGCAGGATGCAAGGAAAAAGTACAAATTAGATCTCTGCTAAAGAGCTCATGTTGGGAATCCAATAATTGGAACCCATGTGCAGAACAGGACAGTAAGGACAGAGAGAGTACAGAAGGTGCAGAAGGGATCAATATGAGTGTCATGGAAGTGGAGAAACAGTATTATAACCTACCCATCCCTCCTTGAGACAAGACTCTGTATTGAAATAATACAAAGGAAACCAGTCTCTGATGGATTGGCGCATACAAGTCAGTAGGTTATTGATGGCTGAAGTCTCCATGAATATCAAGGACTGGAAGATAACAGTGCAAGGACAGGTGTAATGAGCAAACGGGGCAACAAGAGATGATACTACAAGTTCAGTTCCACGCCTGATAGCGCTGTTTCACAGGACACTTAAGAAGTTGCAGAACTGGGCTGGAGAGACTGCTCAGGGATTAAGAGTACTGAACTTTAAGGGACCTGTGTTTGATTCCCAGCACCTACACTGCAATTCACAACAGTCTCATTCCAAGGCCAGGAAATCTGATGCCTCTTCCTTACCTCAGTGAGCACCAGGCATGCACGTAGTATACATACATATATTGAGGAAAAACACATAAAATTAATTATCTACTTAAAAATAAGAAGAAAAAGAAGTTGTTGGGAACCAGTGACATGGCTCAGCAGCTAAAGGCACTTGCCACCAAGCCCTTGACCCAAGAGTTTGATCTGCAAGCTCACACGGTGGAAGAAGAGAGTCAACTCTTGTAAGTTGTCCTCTGACCTTTACATGTGTCCTGTGACACCTGTACTCACCCACAAACAAATGCAAAATAAGTGTAAAAAAAGAGGGTTTTCCTTTTTTCAGCAATGACCTTTGGACTAGACTAGGGCTTTAGTGGATTTCCCAAGCTTCATGGAAGAATGTAATCTTTGTAAGGTAGAAGGAGCTCTGGTAAATCTTAACTGAAGTCCAGCATGTAAATTGAATTTAGTCCTAAAGCAATCCAGAGGCACTGAGAGGGGTTAAGCAAACAAAAGGCTCTATCTGACCCATTCAGAAGTTGGAGTTCCTGAGCAAAACATTAACAGCAAGACTACACTAGTTTCTGGAAGGCAGAAAACTGTTGCCTGAGCAACAGTTTGGAGAAAATATAAATAGTGCAAATGAAAATAGCTTGTCCTAGGGGTGTATAGTTATTTACACATGCACATGTGTGCACATGCGCGTGCGCACACATACACCATAGTATACTCGGTACACATTTCTTCCCATTAAAAAAAAAAAGTCCATTGGAGTTAGAGATTGTTCACTCAGACTGGGGCCTTCAGCAGCCAGTTGTGCCAATGAAAATGAAAGGGACACAGTGCAAGCCTGAGCTTATCAGAACTGAGGAGCCAACTCCAGTGGCAGGCACAGGAGACTGTTGTTCTTGCTTCCCCTTGGGCCTGATCCAGGATAAGCAGCACAAACTGGCCTCACCAAGCCTGCTGGATATTTAAGAGGATGCACAGAGACTCCACAGCAGATGCAGCAACACACCAAGATAAGGGGACCAAATGGCTCATGGAAAATGACTGTGGGTCATAGAGAGTTGGATGGATTAGTGCCCCATCTATGCTGATGTACAAAACACTGCTCTTTTGACAACACAGGTGATACAAGTGATAGATCTTTTCATGAAGTATTGGACCTTGTGAATGCTTTTTAATAGCAGTCCAAGATAACAGCAGGACTTCCAGACTTTGCCCACCTTCTGTAAATGCTAACCCTTTTGTGTCTTACAGATTTAGAAAGGTACCTGGAAGGATGGTAAAACTACCAGTATTTAAGTGTTTGAATAAAGTCACTGTGCATGGGTAGGGAAAGATATTCCCAGGAGCCATAGGTTGCTAGGTAAAAATCTTAAGTCCCAGGAGTAGGTTGCCTTCCTATGACTTGTTGGCAAAGGAATCCCCTGATACTGTACAATCCATAAAGTTATTTATTCTCACTGCTGTTGGGTGCACACTAGAGCTAGATGGTAAAACCTTATTTCTAAAGATGATCCACACATAGAGAAATGAGGCTGAGACCAAGCTAAAAGTCCCTTCCCTTTTTCTATAGTATCAGACTGCCCATTCCTAGGGAAGAATTTTTGCTGATCGTTCTGTCTGGATATGGCTGCTGTGTGCTCTACTAATGACACCCCAAATAAGCTGAGCATGCTGGTACAACAGTGGCATGACTGTTGGGCATGACCAACTGCTGTTTAAAATTTTTAGATTTAAAACTCACTCCACAGGACAGAATTCATGGTTGGTATTATAAAACAAACAACAACAATAACAACAACAAACATGGTTGAGGAAATGAAGAAAGACTAATCAATGGGGAAGAGGAGACAGAAGAGAATGGGGTGAGTCAGTCATGCTGAAGATGTATGGAAAAACTCTTATAGAAACCTACTACTTTTAAACTAATTTTAGTAATAAAAGGAGGGAAGAGAGGAAGGAAGAAGAGGAAGAGTTTAAATACAGACACCCTGCATGGGTGGACAATGCTTCTCCTAGAAGACATCAATTATTAAATGAAAACTCCTTGCCACAAGTGGGATACCTCTCTCTTGAGTTATTAGTCAGGAAGGCCCAGAGGCCCCCTAAATAACATGGGCTATTGCCATTGTTCTTAGTCGCCTACCAGAACTAGACAGTAAGACCCTATTGCTAAAGATACAACCAACATATTTGCTTGCAGTACATAAAAAAATCAAGTTGAAGTGACCTGGAAACATTCTCCTTGACTGTTCCTCTTATTTTCACTATTACTTTTAAGTTTTCTGCCAACCCCATACCCTCTTCCTGCCTCTACCAGGCTACCAGAGCATAAAAATACCTCTCATAAACATTCATTACTAATGTTAGTTAGTGTTGGGCATGGTATGTAGCCGAGACTCAGAAAGTAGTATTCATCATGTATTCTGAAACATGCTAGATGTCATTGTTTTCTAAACAACAATATTAACTTACCCTTCTTGAATTTATGTACAGGGAGTTTTTTAAGTTGATCTTTACGAAGTCTGTTTCTTCTGTTTCTATGTCTGTCCTGGACAAATTTTGTGATCTAAAAATAGAAAAAGAAATACGGACAGGCTGAATACATATGCAAAATTGGCACAGAAATAAGAAACAAGTTATGTATATGAGTGCTCTATCTGCTAGAAGAGAGAGCATCAGATCCCCACCATAGATGGTTGTGAGCCATCAAGTGGGTGCTGGGAATTAAATGGGGTCCTCTAGAAGAGCAGCCAGTGCTCTTAACAGAGACATCTCTCCACTGCAGCTTCCATGATGAGATTTTCCCTTTCTACTACCCCATAATAATTTTTATTTATTTATTTATAAATAAATATCCTAACAATGGAGCCCAGAAGTGACAGTTTCTGAGGGAAAAAAAAAAACAAGAAACAAAAAAACTTGTTTCTAAATGACTGCTGTAAAAACAATTCAATTTATTCAATCCTAATGACAATATTATTAATTAAAACATTTAACATAAGTTAAAAGTGATAGTTAACTTACATATTCTTTCAATTTCCTATTAATGAATTTAACCTTAAAATTTTATTTATTTATTCATTCATTTATTTATTTATCTGTTCTATGTGTGTGTGTGTGTGTGTGCATACTCGCATATTCCAACATGAGCATGTGGAAGTAAGAGGACATCTTGGAGGAATGGGTTCTCTCTTTCTATCATTTGGGCCCCAGGAATTGAACTCAGGTCATCAGGCTTGGCAGCAAGCCTTATTCCATGAGCCATTTTGTCAGCCCAAACTTTACCCTTCATTTACTGATAGTGACATTATAAATAGTCTATACCTATTGTTTGCAAAAATACAAATAGTAGGCTACAGATTACGAATACTTGAACTGGTCAAAAACAATGGGAAGTTGGGGCTGGAGAGATGGTTCATTGGTTAAGAACACTTGCAGCTCTTGCAGAGAGAGGACCCAGTTTCACTTTTCCAGCACCCACATGGAGACTCACAACCATCTGTAACTCCAGCTCCAGAAGATCCAACGCCCTCTTCTGGTATCCATGAGCACCAGGCAAACTGGTATGGAATACAACTCAAAATAAAAAGAATGTATAATCAACATACTCAATAATTTACATAAATCTCAAAAATTATGCCAAAAGATGACACAAAAGACCACATAGTTCATAATTCCATTAGTATAAAGTGATTGAAAACAAATTGTACCAAATAAAATCAGGTTTGTGGTTATCAAGGCATGAGCATCAAAAGAGACATCTAATAGGAAGGGATTACCAAGGAACATAGGGAAATTTTTAGAGGTGATGGACATCTCATTGTCTTGACTGTAATGGTAATATTTTTATACCTGTGTGTGTTTGAGTACACATATATGTAATTATATAAGTGCTATGATTTACTAAGATGTACAACTTAAATATGTGTGGCTTATTTTAACTCAACCATACATTAATAAATATTTTAAATAACCATTAAAACATTAAAAATAACAGTATGAGCTATGTAGCTTTGAATAGAACTCAGTAGTAGAGTGGTTGAGTAGTTTATATAAGGCTCTTGCTTCTAAAAAGAAAAAGCTACAGCAATATGATGTAAGTTTTTAAACCAATAGGAAAAAGAAAAAAAGAAAAGTTATGCAATCCAAATTTATATAAAGGAAAGCTGACTAATATGCAGACGTTAATCCAAATATGTTTGAGTACAACAGATGTAAATGGAGTAAGTTCGTCAATTTTAAGAGAGTATATAATAAGAAAAACAGTTTTATGCTATTTACAAGATACTTTTAAAACTGAATGACACCTTAAAGTTTAAAAAAAAAGGAGGGGCACAGATATGCCATCAGCACATTAAAATAAAAAATAGTGAAAAGTATATTTCATCAAGAATATGCAGAAACTCAACCTTAGGGATTTGTATCTAAATCAAACACGAACATTTAAACAGTAGAGCTGCACTGGCTCTCACTGTATGTCACAAACAAGCACTTAAAGTGAGGGTGTGCTCTGAGAATGGACACAGTGGCCTGTAAGATGCAGTACTGAGAGATAAAAACAGTTATGTATGTGGATTGATGGCTCAAAACATTTAAACTTAGACAAATTATTCAAATTAACTTCACTCATTTCTTCTTACTTTGTTGAATTTGGCTGCCAGAAGATTAAAAATAATAGTGTTCTATTGCTTAGCATTGTTTTAGAAAACCTAAGAATGCAAAACTATAGACAACTATACTTACAGTTGTACAGTTTTGTGAATATACTGAAACCATTAATTTGTGCATTTTAAATATGTCAATTTTATGTTGTAGGAAATGTGCTTTTTAAGTTAGACAGATCCATAAATTTTAAATGAAAGGACATGTAACTTGGCATTCTCTGCATATGTGAACAACATTTATAAAATTTCACTACAAAAGGATGCCACAGAGCAGGTGTTTCAAAATTACATAAGTAAAATGAATTTAAAAAAAATCTTAAAAAGTAAAAAAATAAAAATAAAATGATTATGGAAAGAAAAGAAAATTACATAAGAATTCGTAATTTCTCTGACCATAATATAACTAAATTAGAAATACATAGAAAAGGGCGCTGAAAACATACATGTCTGAAATTTAAAACTTTAATAAAGTAACCCATGAATCATAGAACAACTCACAAAGATTAACAGGTTTCTGGCAAAGCCTCTTTACCACCTAGAATCTCAACAACACAGAAAAAACGAATTATGGAGGATGATGAAACATGAACTCACTGGAGAAAGAAAGATTTTTACTGAGCTACAGAATTAGACAACCTTAACCACTCGAATAATATCTGAAGGCAGCTCTGAGATGGTGTGGGCCACTGCAGAACCAACCCCGAGGAGCCACACAACAGCCACAGCTGATGGGAGGCTGGAGTCCAGCCAAGGATGCCTATTTTTTCCTGCAAACGCACCACAGGGAAAATCTCTCCTAAGACAGATGGAGCAAAAGAACAGAGAAAGGCTGGACTTGAGTTCTCTTCACAGAGAAGGGGACACCAAAACAAGCAAGTGTCTTACACAGGGATGGAGCTTTAAATGAGCTGTGCAGCCCAACTCCAGTGGAGATACAACTCCCCTCCCCGAAGTCTCCAGAGGCACTGCAGAAGAGGGCACAGATTTTAACAGTCCAAGGCTTAGGGAGTTTGCTGTGAGATTATGTCTCCTAGTAATACCAGAAGGTACACCCATGAAGTCTCACCAAGACGACTGCCCAAATGTGAGCTGAGCAAAGATGACAACAATGAATATAGCAGACTGGATGGAGAAAAACCCATGAGGCTACATGAAGAATTACAAGCAAACCAGGAAAGCAGGGAAGAGGAGAAGTGATCCACCCTAGAGGAGAGCACACCGATTGGTTGTCCAATACCAAACAGACGTCCCTGAAAACATACATTTTAGGTAGCATTATGTGGACTGAACAGGTTTTATATATATATATACACTTACATGCATGCAATAACAATTTCTTTAAAAAAGAGGCAATGGATTTTGAGGAAAGAAGGAAGGGGTATATATATGGGAGGGTTTGGAGGGAAGAAAGGATAGGGAGAAATGTAATCAAACTATAATCTCTAAAATATAAATATTTCCTTAAAAAAAAAAAAAAGACTTGACTTCACCTAAATCCCCTCAGGGCAATAGTGTAAATAAGGGCAATAAAAATGACTAAGAAAGGAAACAAAACAAAAAACTTCTAACCAGGTGTGAGGCTACATGCCTTTAATCCCAGCACTTGAGGAGGCAAAGGCAGCTAAATCTCTGTGAGTTCGAGACCATCGTGGTCTACATAGTGAGTTCCAGGACAGTCAGTGATACACAGAGAAACGTTGCTAAAATAAATAGATAAATAAATAAAATAGACAAACAAATGAATAAATGAAGAAAAATTATTTTTATGTTTTTTTGCTTACTGATGAATATATAGATCCCAAAGCAGTGTGGGCCTAGTTTCTTATGAATATAAAACAAAAGTCTACTTCTTTGAAAGACAATTAAATCACATAAACATCTAACAACAACAACAAGGCAGAGATGGCTAAGAATAAAGAGAACTCATTCCACATATGACAGAAATTCTCTTAAAACTGTTAGTGAAGTATATGAATAACTGAAATCCTTTGTCTTACTACACTGAATAATTTCTTAAAAATATAATGTAGTAAGAAGTTGAGGCCTTCCAAGAAAATGGAGGACTCTAAGCTGCCTGTACATGACTAGTTAAGGAGAGACATGGGGAGGGATGAGGGTTTAGCTCAGTGGTAGAGAGCTCGCCTAGCAAGCGCAAGGCCCTGGGTTCAATCCTCAGCTCAAAAAAACAAGGAGACATTGGGATGAGAAATAGTAGTGCTAATTCCAAAGGAAGAAAGCAGAAGTCGGCTCCAGACACTCAGAATGGAATAGATGGATACCCAATGACACAAAGCAACCTCTGCCAAACACACTTCTAGCCTTGGCTTAGAGGTGGGGTGAGAGGACACACCACCTCATCTCCAAATCATAAGCTGGGTGACCCTGGTGAGAGGAGACTTCTCCTACGGGAGAAAACTTAGAGCCCTCGCCAGCCTCCAGTGTAATTTCTGGTTTAAGTAGGAATGATTCCTCCGGCAATCAGTGTAGTAGAGAGGAACCCCACTTTATCACTCTATAACTAGACAGTGAGATCTTGACAGGGAATCTATGTTTAAAACTGAGCTAGATTAGGGCCCTGAGAACAGAGAACAACCACAAGCCAGGGAGCTATTTTAACATGGCATAGCCCTGGGGCAGGAGACAGTCGCTTAGAAAAAGCCGGCATGCTGAAATTGCAGGCTTCAGGAGGGCTCTCGGGGGTTAAGTGGACAGCCCACGTTTGGTGGCCAGGACCAGGGCACCAATGGACACAGCCACACTGACTGGCAGCTCTGAGTCACATATCTACTGTTCATCAATACAGAGCCCAGGAACTCTGAAGGGCATCCACTAGTATGGGGACTGACCCAGATCTTGAACATAGGAACACAGGCCCTTCCTCTCCACATCTCAAAGCCGTGCTGCTTCTTATGCATCTGACACATTTGAGAGATGTCCCCTGCTAGAACATCAGCCACCCTCTTGGATATCATCTTGGGAACCTCTAGAGAGTGAGAAAACTTGCCTAGCCCACAGTCTGCTAGCTAACTATGACAGCAGAGGACCCTGGTACATAACAGAAATTATATTAGTGGAGACACTTTTGGTGGACAATGGACACTTGAACAAGACTCAACACCAGCAGGAATCACATGAATGACAAAAGGCTACAAGTTCAACTATCTCTCCACACATGCCCGTCTCCACTCACACACCTCACACAAAAAACTGGCAGTCTCCAAGTTTTAGGTCTCTAATACTTCATCCCCTCCCCGCATCATGCTTTCAATTTTTCTTTGCTTTTTGTCTGTATGTGTTATGTCCATGTTCATGTGTGTGCACATTTGTGTCCTGGTGCACATGTAAGAATGTGTGTGGAGGCCAGAGGTAGAAAGGTGTCTTCCTTCCCCAATATCTACCTTATTTTTTTTCCCTGAAGCAGGGTCTCACACTGAAACTGGAGCTCACACATGCGGCTAGATGGGCCTCAGGGATCATCTTATCTTCACCCCCAGCACCGGGACTGCAGGCAAGAGCTTCTGGATGCTGGAGATGACACTGGTCCTTAGGCTGAGCTCCAGGCACTCTGCTGAGCACCGTCTCCCCAGCCCATGTTACTTTTAGTTCATACTTTTCATATCAGTTGTAGCAGTGAAAGTTGACTCTTTTAAATTCCCTGTTGTACATTCTCTAGTTTTGTTTCTGCTTTTTTCCTCTTCTGTCTTGCCCCTCCTGCCATATTTTCTCCTTTCCCATCTCTACTTTTAACAGCATTTTATCTTGTTGTAAAACCTCACATGTAGAGTGTGTGTGTGTGTGTGTGTGTGTGTGTGTAGGCACACTCATGCTACAGTGTCCACGTGGAGGTCAGAGGAAAAGCTGCAGGAGTTGTTTCTGTCTTTCCACCATGTGGGTCCCAAGGATCAAACTCAGGCGGTCAAGTTTTGCAACAAGTACCCTTATTCTCTAAGCCATCTTGCCCACCCAAGCTTTTATATTTTATCTAATTTTGTTTTCCAATTTTGTCATTATTGTGAAATCTTTATGCTCTTGAGTTGTTTGTAATCTCATGCTCTTATCTCTTTCCTTCTATAACATCTGTCCACTTGTCTTTTTTCCTTTTAATTTTGCTTCTCCATTTTTCTGGTCTTCTTCATTTCATTCTCTTATCATTTTTATAACTATCTAAAACAACTAATCACAGTACATTCAGAATTGGTTTTCCCATTTACCGGTTTATGATCATTGGTGATGAAGTGGGCTAGGTTAAACTACTTTAGTATAGTTCTATATCTTATAAGGTTGATGCTGTTTGTTTTCTCCTCTCAGTGGTACTGGGGATCAACCCTTCAAGAAAAAAAAAATCACCAAATAAAACTAGAAATGTAAACAAACAAATGTATAACATACACACCAGAAATATTAAGGCAGCATGAATCTATCAAAATATCCTAAATCAGACAGTGAATTGAAAGATACTTAGTTTTGTAATAGAAATGATCAGTACCCTGGAATACAACACAAACATGCAGATTAATTCAATTCAGAACCTGGAGAGGAAAATCAGCAAGACAGGAAAAGATCAGAAAGTTAACAATATGGATGAAAAATCTTAATATAATAAACAAGGTCAGAAGGAAAAAAATCTAGATTTCATAAACTAGAAATAATTGAAATTTTCAAGAAAGAAAGAAAACACACAGTAGAAAGCACCAATAATGTACTGGAGGAACCAGAAGAAAGAATGTAAGGGATGAGGACACAGGTGAGTAATCAGTACATTCAAATATCGTAAGGATGTTCAAGACTGCTAGGACATTCAAGAGACCAGCCTAAGAGTCCACAGGATAGAAGGAGTCAAGATAATAACTAAAGTTATAGGGAATGTGATGTGTGCACACACTATGCAAAAACATGAAAATAAGGCACTTGAAACTGAGAAATAATATTGTGAAAAATGGTCATCCCACCAAAAGCAACCTACAGACTCAGTGTAATCCTACCCAATACCATTCTCATGAATTACACCATTCTCATTAACTACAGAAAAGAAAAAAAATAGACTTAAGTTCATATGAAAACATAAAACAAAAAGCCAAAGACATCCTGAGCAAAATAAATAATGCTGGAGGCATCACCAAACCTGACTTCAAGTTATACTACAAAACAAAGATACCATGGTACTGGCAATACATCAGTGGAATAGAGGACCCAAATATAAACCCACACAACAACAACTATGATTTTTGATAAATGCTTTAAAAATAATACTGGGAAAAAAAGATGCCTCTTCCACAAACAGTGCAGGAATATGGACTATCCACATACAGAAGAATGAAACCAGATCTCTTATTTCATTCTGTACAAAAATCAACTTGAATCAAAGACTTTAATGTAAAACTTGAAGCTCTGAAACTGTTACAAGAAGGGGGGCTGGGGAAATAATGGCTTAGTCCATTGATTCTCAACCTTCCTAATGCTGCGACCCTTAAATACAGTTCCTCATGTTGTGGTGACCCCCCCCTCACAACCATACGATTATTTTGTTGCTACTTCATAACTAATTCTGCTACTTTATCAATCATAATGTAAATATCTGATACCCAGGCAATCTGATATGTGACCCCCCCCCCCAAAGGGATCGTGACTCACAGGTTGATAACCACTGGCATAGTCAGTAAAGGACAAGCACAAGGACCTGAGTTTGATCCACAGAGGCCACATAAAATAACCTGGTTGTGATGATGTACACTTGTAATCTCAGCACTGGAGAGCCAGAACCAGCCTTGCCTGTCTATTCTAGGCTACTAAAAGGCTCTTTATTAAGAAAAAGCTGGATGCCACTGCCAGAAGGACACCCAGGATGGTTCTCTGGCCTCCACACACAAGCACACAGTGACACACACACAATACACATACATGGAGGAGAGGCAAAACCCTTCAAGGTACCAGCTACCGGCAAGGACCTTCTCAATAGCACTTGAGTCACCTCAGAAATAAAGCCAACAACTGAGAAGTAGAATCTCATGAAATCAAAAGGTTTGTGTACAGTAAACAGCTAATTCCATGAAGTGGGGAGGGGGTAGCCTACAGTATGATAGAAAAGTCTTTCTAAGCTATGCATCTGACAGAGAATTACATTCTAAAATACTATAAATCTATACAAAACCTGTACAAGAAATCAACCCAATCAATAAATGGGCTAAGGAAATGAAAAGACCACAGGCAGAACATTAGTCATTAAAAAAAAATACAGTAACAGCAAACAGTGGCAATGATATGTACAAATGTGAGGCTTACACACTGGTAGTGGGAATGTAAACTAGTCTAGCCATTATGGAAATTAATATGGAGGTTTCTAGAAGAGCCTAACACTTATCTCCCATATGACCCATCTATAGCAGTCCTGGGAATTTACTCAAAAGATTTCAAGTTGATATGTCACAGAGAAACACAAACATCAATGTTAAGTACAGTACTTATAGTAGCTAAAGCTACTCTAGATGCGAACAGCTGAGGAACAGATAAGGAAAATGAAGCACACACACACACACACACACACACACACACACACACGTCTTTTTTAGCCAACAAAGTTACACCATTTTCAGGAAAACAGATGCAACTGGACATACTAATATTAAGCAAACAAACATCACTTGTGTGCTGTGGATATCGCTCTGTACAAATAAAATGCTGTTTGGCCAGTGGCTAGGCAGGAAGTATAGGCGGGACAAGAGAGAAGAGGATTCTGGGAAGTAGAAGGCTGGGGAGAGATACCGCCAGCCGCTGCCATGAGAAGCAACATGTAAAGACACTGGTAAGCCACAAGCCATGTGGCAAAGTATAGACTAACAGAAATGGGTTAATTTAAGATAGAAGAAGCAGATAACAAGAAGCCTGCCACGGCCATACAGTTTCTAAACAATGTAAGTTTCTGTGTGCTTTCTTGGTTGGGTCTGAGCGACTGTGGGACTGGCAGGTAAGAGAGATTTGTCCTGACTGGGCCAGGCAGGAAAACTCTAACTACACTTGTGGCTCCTAGGTTTTATGCAGATATATAAAATTACGAACATATACACATACATAGACTTGAAAATAAAGTTGTCTAAGAGGACAAAAGGAACCAATGGGAGGGGAGAAGCATAAGAAAGGAGTGAAGGGTCATGAGGAGGAATGTTTAACAAACAACATATACATACGTAAAAACTTTGGATGGAGTTTGAATGGAGGTACCCTCCATGGTGAAAAAAGCCACACTCAGAAGCCCTACGATTACCAACTACAAATCCCAGAGCTAATATGGGCTGCCATCCTATGAGTCATTAGCTGGGCACCCCCTGAGACCTACAGAATAAAACAGCTATTTCCACTGCTTATTGGTTGCCTACGTTAGTGCTGTGGTGGCCACACACTCTGGTCATACAAAACACAGAGATTAAACTGAAACTGAGGTGGAAGCTTCCTACTTACTTTCTAGAACTTACAGTAGTGGGTGGTGCTACGCAGGCTGCTGGGGAAGAGTTGTCCTCAACAGTTTATTCAGCAAGGTATACTCAGTGCACCCAGCATACTACCGAGCAGGCAAGCGAGATGTGCTCCCTGGTGTAAGGACAGCACTATGGAGGCAACTCACACCTTGATGTGAGGCCTGGTCCCCAGGAGAAAATTCATGTCTAGTACTGTAGATCTGTAGAGCTGGTAGCTAACTAAGAACTGGGTAGATATCTCAGCAGGTTAGAGCACTTACTGTGCAAACATGAGAACTTGGGTTTGAATACCTATCGCCCATACAAGAAGCTGCAGACATGGCTGCATATGCCTGTAACCCCAGCATTAGTAGGCAAAGAAAGGCTGAATCTCAAAGGTCACTGGCTAGCTAAAACAGTGAGCATTTAGTTTAGTGTGAGACTATGTCTCAAAGCAAGATAGAAAGTTATAGACAAAGACACTTAACATCTTCCTCCTCTGATCTCTACATATGCACACATCAGAGCATGCGCCTACACACTTATGTACATGTACTACACACATACACCATACATACATATACATATATAAGAAAAACTAAGGAAGAAAAGGCCCATGGTTAGGGAGATCACAGACCCTAGTGGGGAAGCTATGCTATTGTTTTGCTAAATAGACATGATAAACCTATCAAATCACCTTCTAAACCTTTACACTTATGCCATTTCAGAATTCCTGCTTCTGAAAATGGTCTGTCAGATACTCTAGGCCTGTAGCCAATTTGAATGCACCAACTATGCTGAGAAACATTAGGTGACTGTCCAGGCTGCCAGCTGTCTCTGTCTACTCTTGCAAGACTCCCGAAAGTTGCTTGCGTCCTTCTCCCATTTCTCAGGTATTATTATATTCCTTCTCAGGTCTTTGATGAGGTTGGAGATTAACAGTTATAGTTACAACTTAGTATATAAACATATATAATATCTAAGATAGAATATATTAAGTATTAGACTCAGGTTCTTTAGGATAGAACACCTTTTGGAATGATCTTTGTAACATGCCACCTACCCATGCTCTAGACTTCCCTGGATTTCACTATGTGTTTTTTGCTTGATATTGTTTGCACTTATTGTAATACCAACTTATCTAGGTCATTATCCCTCATTACTCCTGGACAATATTTGATAACCATCTCTTTGTATATAGTCTTGTATTAGGTTAGAACCTTCTTATTTAGACAAAAGGGGGAGATGTAGTGGGTAGCCATCACAGCATTGGCCTGGAAGTTCCAACCCCCATTGAGGCTTTGGTAATGGTCACGCCCACAAGGCGGGGCGGAGGAGGAAGCGGAAGACCCAAGATAGAGAGCAGGGGCCCGCTCTCTTGGTTCAGGACGCTGGACACAGGAGGTAGACTGAGCAGAGTTCTCCAAAGAACACCGCCAGACTGCGCCATACCTTTGCTAGACCCTACAACCTATCCCTTCATTTGTAAGTTACCCCACAAAATAAACCTCCCTTTTAACTACGTGGAGTGGCCTTAATAATTTCACCAATAGTATGTATTACTTAATCCTCTCCTTTTCATATTCCTTATCCCAATAAATCCCTGTTCTGCTTTCATATCTTCTTACTATTGATGAAAAAAAATCAATTTAATGAGCATAATTTTATGGGAGTGCAGGTAATGGTTATTTCTAGCATCACAGGCAACTTATCCACAGCACTGAAGAAGATGTTTCTTCCTCCTTTAACTGCCTACAAACCCTCAGGGATGGGGTGATACCTAATACCCTCTCCCCTAACAGCTAACTGCCTACAAGCCCTCAGTGAGATGAGACCTCCACACTCCAGGATGGAATGCTGACAGGCCCAGTCTTCCACAGGTCACCATAGCTGCTGACAGACTAAAAGAGCAAGACCGGTTTTTACATCTTGATTTTTCTGTTAATATTTGAATAAAGAATACAGCATAATTGTATATCTATTCTCTCTTCAAGTATTTTTGTATCACATGTCATAGTGCCTCTAGAAATGTCCTCAATGTAATTCTAAAAGAATTAGGAGTTAGCTAGGTGTGGTACTGCACACCTGTAATCCCAGTAACAGGGAGGCAAAAACACACAGATCTCTGAGTTTGAGGTCAGCCTTGTCTACACAGTGAGTTCCAGGCCAGCTAGGGATACACAGTGAAACACTATCTTTAAAAAAAAAAAAAAAAAGAATTATGCTGGGCGGTGGTGGCGCACACCTTTAATCTCAGCACTCAGGAGGCAGAGGCAGGCAGATCTCTGTATGTTCGAGGCCAGCCTGGTCTACAAAACAAGTTCCAGGACAGGCTCCAAAACTACACAGAGACACCCTGTCTTAAAAAATCAAAAAAGGTAAGAATTAGGAGTGACACAGGCAAATATTAGCTTAGCATCATTTTGAAAATAACTTGGGCCTCACAGACCCTCTAGAGTCTAAAACCATACTTCTAGATGAATGTGGAGAATTTGGTAATAATACCAATATACAGGGTCTACAAATGATACTGCATGTCTGTGTGCCAATCAATACATCTTACTTTTTTTCTCCATAGCTTTTTTTTAAATTTAATTTTTTTTTAAGTATATGAATGTTTCATCTGTATGTATGTGTGTGCACCACATGCATGCCTGGTGCCCAGGCAAGTCAGAAGAGGGCATCAGATCCCCTGGAACTGGAGTTACAGATGGTTGTGAATCACCATGCGAGCGATGGGAACTAAACCCAGGTCTTCTGTAAAAGAACAAGTGCTCCTTACCACTGAGCCATCTCTCCAACTCTCCTTAGTTTTTATAATACATTTCAAGCTAAGTTATAGATATTGGTATATGTCCCCCCAAATATGTGTGTGTGTACACACACAATGTGTTTATATACAATTTAATAGCTTAAAACAAATACTATGCATCTGTGTCCCCCAAATTTCTATCTAGATACAGAACATGGTTCTTACCTGGGAAAGTTCCCTCCTACCCTTCCAGTAATCCTCCACCAGGTTCCCATACACAATTGCTGTTCTTTCTTTCTTTTTCTTTCTTTCTCTCTCTCCCTCCCTCCCTCCCTCCCTCCCTCCCTCCCTCCCTCCCTCCCTCTCTCTCTCTCTCTCTCTCTCTCTCTCTCTTTCTTTCCTTCCTTCCTTCCTTATTTATTTATTTCTCTCTTTCTTCCTTTCTCTCTCTTTCTCTCTCATTTTTCATTTTCTTTTTTGTTCACACTATATTTCCCTTCTCCTTCTCCAGAACTTTGTATAAATAGATATATGTACTCTTTCAAATAAGGCTTCTCTGAATTTTTTAATAATTTTTAGATCTACCTGTATTAGAAGTTAACTGACATACCATAAAAATGACTATCAGGATGAGGCAGATGCCCACTATGATGAGGAAGGGAATCAGATAGTACTCCAAAGGAAGAGTAAGTTCTGGAACTAAGATGACATGGCCCCTAGAAGAAAGAAAAATTAATAATTGAGAGTTAGTAACAATTATCAAGTTATGTTGTTTAAAAACAAAAATTTAATGACATAGCCACTAAACTTAAATCTACTCTGTACATCTCATTTTTTAAGGTATGACTTACATCACGACTCATAACAGTAGAAAATTACAGCTATGAAGTGGCAATGAAAACAATTTTATGGTTGGGGGGTCACCACAACATGAGGAACTGTATTAAAGTGTCACAGCATTGGGAAGGTTAAAAACTACTGGTTTAAGGGATACTTTTCACATTTTTAAATCTATTTAAGATGTGCTACATCTATGGTACTACTTGTGTAAGCCATTGATCTTCTGGTACATCACTACCACACACTCTCCAACAAGCTATAAATTAACAGTGCTGGTGTCCAAAAGCCAGACTACTCTATAGCTAACTTTAACCAATGAGAGCTTCTCAGTATCTTTCAGTAGGACGCTTATACTTCTACTCTGGTTTTTCTTTTCTTCATGCTTATGACTTATGTAGATACATTTTTTTTCCATATGACAAAATAAACACTGTTCTGTGATTTAACATGATGCTCAGATATAACTTGCTAGGCAAGAAAAACAATCTAAAAAAGCAAATCAGGAAGTTTCAGTAAAGTAAAAATTAACACATTTTAGAATTCTGGTCTGAAATTCATTACAGACATACCCAGATGCACTGATAGGATTCAGTGGTCTGGATTCTAAACCTAAAATTCTTCATGTCCTATTCATGCTAGCTGCTACATTTCAAATCATTTTAGCTACAGTCAAGACATATTATGAGAAGTCTAAATAGTTTAAAGTGGATAGAGTATTTTAAGCACCTGGCTAATTTATTGTCAACTTCATACAAGTAGCGTTATCTGAGAAGAAAGAACCACAATTCAGAAAACCTATAAGATTGGTCATAGGCAAGCCTGTGGGACATTATGTGTGGTTTCAGGTTAATAATTTCAAACCCGATGTCAAGGTCTACATGTCAAAACAACTTGTTCATTTCCCAACCCTCCTGTTGACACAGACAGCCTTGTTTTGTCTCTTTCTGACAATCAACAACAGCCAACTAAGTACAGAGCCTTCAGAAGAACCCACACCAGAGTCGCCTAGCCATACAATTGTCAAGGAAACAACCTGTGATCAGCTCAGATACTGGATACTGATTGATGGGCATGCTGGAAACTGAACTCAGGTCCTCCACAGGATCAGTATACCCTCAATCTCTGAGCCATCTCTCCAGTAGTGTTAAAAAAAAAAAAAAAAAAGTAAAGCTGATTCTTAATATGATTAAAAGCCAGAATCCTTTTTGAAATAAATTATCTCACTAATGAATAAGGCAAAGACACCCACTATCTCTACTGATTAGCATGGTGTTAAAGGTATTGCCAATGCATTTAGATGACAGAAAGCAACTCGAAGTAGAAAAATTAGAAAAGTGAAGCTGTTCTTATGTGTAATCGAAAAATTATTATCAACCCTAACATAATTTTGGCAATCACAGATTAATATCACCATATAAAATAAGCTTTCCTTTATGTAAATTAAACTCTTCTTAGTAACTATAATGAAAGAGTAGTGTCTACCAATAATTGTAAACAATAAAACATCTCATCTTAAAAAGAAACTATAAATAAAAAGTTTATTGTTAGCCACACTGATGCCAACACTAGCACCTCCCTGTAGCAAGACCATAATTTTAATACATAATCAAATACAAAAGAAACACTTTTTTACAATACAATGGTTTGTATTAAGAAGAGAAAATTTAGCACAATCTACTAGTACATTATAAAACCATCTTTTCCGGGCCAGCCAGGGCTACATAGTAAGACCTTAACTCTGAATAAATAAGCAAATATCAATGTATGTAAAATTACATAATTCTACTAAAATATAAGGAACAATCTAAAGTTACATGATTTTTTTGATATTCATTACTTACCCTTTTTCATATGAGAATTCATCTTTCAGGGAATTGGCTGATGATTCACCAATAAAGACAGACGGAATGTCAATTTTCTTCAATACATCAACTGTGTAAAAGAACAGTGAGTTTATTTGTAAAAAGCCAACATTTAAGGTTCTCTCTAGCAGCAGCAAATGCAATTGGAAACAATCACATCCAAATTCCGATGCCTACCAGTTGATCCTTCAGACTGCAGATTTACACTTACCATCGAAGTAAAGCACCACATGGACATTACAGGGTAATGTTTTTCCTATACACATCCTATACACAATATTTCCATTTGACTTACTCTCCCATAGATAAAACTTTATCAAAGAAAGAAGAGGTCAAAATTTTAGCCATCTTTCCCACAGAATACCTAATTCCTAAGTAAAGAGGAAAAATTTTACTTTACATACCCAATTCCAAGATGGACAGCCACAAGCCACCAAATGTATGACTACTTTAAAGAGATCTAACAGACAATACCGTGGCTCTGGTCCTCAAGAGGGAAATGTGACAGGGATTAACTGGCAGGAGGAAAGGAGCTAAGGGAGTCCCAACTTTCTCCTAGAGGTTACAGAAGAGCTAACTTCCAGCTGGTGTCCCAGGATACTTGACCCCGACCTCTGTATTTAAAGCCAAAATAAAATGCTGCCCAAAGAAGAATTTTTTTTAAATTACCCTTTATTTGGGTAATAAAATCATCAGAAACACAAATAGAAACAATCTTCTTAGGGGAGGGAGATAGCCCATTTAGGGCTGAGCTTTCCAAGGTCTCTCACTCTTTGCATAACATCTGGCTGGGGTCTCTGTATATGTTCCCATCTGCTGCAGGAGGAAGTTCCTCTGATGACTGTTGAACAAGGCATGATCTATGAGTATAGCAGAATATCACAGGAAGTCGTTTTATCATTATGTTTTTTTTCTTCTTTTAGACCAGTAGTATTTGGTTTTAACCTAGCTCCCTGGGTGATCTAGTCTCAGGTTCTTGGTCACCCAAGCAGTATCAGATAGGAGTTCCATCTCATGGAGTGGCCTTAAGTCAAATCAGTGATTTATTCCCACAAGTTTTATGGCACCATTGTCCTAGAATATCTTGCAAGCAGTATACCATATGATGAGGTAGGAAGAATGTATGACCCAGAGGGGATGGAGGACACCAAGAAAACAAGACCCTCTAAATCAACATGCACAGAAAGATTCTAAAAGACAGCGGACCAAAATGCCTGCTGCCAGATAATATCTTCTAAACAGATAGGAAAATGGTACCCACGAAAACAAGACCTGCACAATAACAACACCAGCTGACATGTCAACACTGATAAGAAAAATTTCCCAAGTCTCCACCTCCACATGAAGAGCTATAGGCATTCAATGGCTGCAGATATAGATATATAGAGATAGATAGATAGATGATAGATAGATATAGATATAGATGTGTGTGTGTGTGTGTGTGTGTGTGTGTGTGTGTGTGTGTGTGAGAGAGAGAGAGAGAGAGAGAGAGAGAGAGAGAGAAAGAGACAGAGAAAGAGACAGAGACAGAGAGACAGAGAAGTAAGTTTTCTCCAGGAAGAGGCTGATATGGCAGTCCAATCCCAAGTAGTCAGCCCTAAACACATATACATATAAACAATACTAAAGAGATTCAGCAGGTTGTGTGTGTGTGTGTGTGTAAAATAGTAATTAGAGGAGAGAAAATCATGAATTTAAGAGGGATAGGGGAACACAAGAGAGAATGGAGAGAAGAGAGGGAGAGATGAAATGATGTAAATACAGAACTATAAATATCCATGTGATGTAAAAGACCAACTGATAAAAGAAAGCATATGGGAAGCTGGGCATAGTGGCCCACACCTTTAACCCCAATACCTGGGAGACAGAGACAGGCAGGTCTCTGTGAGCTCTAGGCCAACCTGGTCTACAGAGTTGAGTTTCAGGAACATATAGAGAGACCCTGTCTCAAAAACAACAGAGAGAGAGAGAGGGGGAGAGAGAGAGAGGGAGGGAGGGAGGGAGGGAGGGAGGGAGAGAGAGAGAGAGAGAGAGAGAGAGAGAGAGAGAGAGAGAGAGAGAGGGAGGGAGGGAGGGGGAGAGAGAGAGAGAGAGAGAAGGAAGAGAGGGAAGAAGACAAGCAGGCATCCATCCATCCATCCATCCATCCATCCATCCATCCATCCAGGGACTGGTGAAATGGTTCCACTTAGGGAGATCTAAGTTTTGGGTGTCTAGCACCTATATAAAAAGCCCAGTTCATCACTGTAATTCCTACAGTGGGAGACAGGGACCAGAGGATCCCTGGAGCTTGCTGGGCAGCAATCTAGCTAATCATAAACAGTACATTCCAGGTTCAGTGGAAAACCTCAAGAAATAAGGGGAAATGCTGGAGAGACGGCCCAGCAATCAAGAGTACATGCCTGCTCTTCCATAGGACTCATATTCTACTCCTAGCATCCATGGCAGCTCACATTGACTACACTCCAGTTCCTAGGGATCCACTACCCTCTTCCAGTCATCTGTGGACACACATGACACACAGACACACATGCAGCAAAATATCATATCCATAAGATAAAGTACAGTGAGGAGCAATAGGAAAAGACACCTGATGTTGGACTGTTGGACTACTCTGCCCCCCCCCATAAACACACACATACATACACACATATGTACATGTGCGCACACACACACACACACACACACACACACACACACACACACACAACAAAGCACGCACATGCACAGAACATATGAAAGAAAGTATAATGTATTATGGCTTTGAAATTTCACCAGAATACAGTAGGTACTTCAATCTATACATCTTAAAATTTCATGCTTTGTATCTCTAAATAAATTACAAAAATGGTTCTACAGCATTCCTTAACTTTTATTACATTTCTGCTTGTGTGTGTCCCCAGCATGCATGTGGAGGAGAGAGGACAACTGTCGGGAATGGACTTTCTTCCTCACATAGTTTAAGAAGATTGAACTTAGGTAGTCAGTCCTGGCAACAATGCCTTTGCTCACTAAGCTATTCTACAGGCCTTCCATGGCATTCTTAACAAGTAATTTAATTACTGTTTATGGCTTTTGAATTATTTTTTAAAGAAAATATCTATAAATCAATAAACACATAAGCTAAAAACAAACAAACACCACCCCACCCCCCTTAACTGTTCAGAAAAAGGACAAGTCAATTCTAGCTCAGTTGGGAATTAAAATTATCCTTTAACAGAACCCCAGACCTTAGGAAGACTCCATGATGGAATTGCTTTCATGCTGTAACTCAGCACACAGACAGCACCACCTGAAAAAGCTAAACTAAAAGCCTTACTCATCAAAGACCATCTAGTTCTGGGAAAGTCTCTAAATGTACCTTGCTTTTCAGCTTCTGTAGTTCTGCTTCTGGCGACTGTTCTTGTTAGCTAACTGAAGTAGGTGAACCCAGAACATGGGTTTGTGCTCTAAAAGCTCATCCTGAAGAAGGCTCAGGGCTACACTGGGATCCAAACCCCAGTGGAGTTGCTGGCCTGCAATTAAAGACTTTCTATTGGCTTAAACCCATGCCTGGCAGTCTCCTCTACTGAATACCCCACAACAATCCCATGAAGGCTGACAGCTAGGAGTTATCTGGTGGCAAAAAAAAGAAGCTTCACTGTCTGAACAGAAGAAAAGGAAAGAAGAAATTCTGTTAAGTTTAATTTCAAATGATCTGTCAATCAGGAGACAAGAAAAGTGATACCTGTACTTACTGTCGTTGGATCCCATGCTAATCAGGTCTTCAGAGTCTACATTGTGAACTATGGCTGCTTTGTATCCTGCTCTCTGTGCATTTAAAACCTGCAGATGAGAAGACAGTCATATTTTGCAGGAGATGGTCACAAGTCTTTGCTATTTGCCTGGAAGCATATCATGTGCTTTTGTAGGAATAAAGCACAGATGTTCTTGAAACATATGGATGCCTATAGGGGACCGCTGAGGAGTTCACTAGATACTTTCTTAATTCATTCATGGCATTAAGAGAATTCAAAGCCAATAAAGGTTGGAGATGTGCCACAAGTATTAAGAGGACCCAAAGCAATAAGGAGTCTATTTCCAGAACAGAAACTTGCTGTGATCAGGCTGAGTAATCACTAGGCCCCAGACATTCAAATCCCATCTCCATACTTACTAGTGGCATAAACTCAGGCAAATGACTTTCTCTGTATGTAAGGGGTGAATACTGTATGCATGTTCATATGTATATATATATACAGATGTGTGTATCTGTGTGAGTACATCTGGAGACCAGAGGGTGACATCAGTGGTCTTCTTTGATCACTCTCTATTTACTGAAGCAAGGTCTCTTTAAACCCCCAGCTCTCAGATCTAACTAGTCTAGACAGCCAGCTTGACCTGGGCGGGGGTGGGGGGATGGGGGGGTGTCTCTGTCTCCTCCTCTCCAGTGCTGGGATTACAGGAAGGCTGCCAATATTTAATTTACATGGGTGCTAGACATCAGTCTTCACAGTTGGGGGCCAGGGACATTTAGCTCTGACAACTGAGCTAAAAAGAATGAGGCTGTGTGTTCATGGCAAGTCAGCTCTACACAGCCAAGTCTTTTTTAGTTACCCAATGTAAGTCATCTTATTTTTTAAAAAATGAATCTGTAGGAATCTGTGTCTTAAGCCAGGAATGTTTTATTTATATTTATGGCCCCATCATCTATAAAATAGTGCAACACAGAGTAGAACAGAATTAAATAAATGTCACTGAATGACTTAAGTAAATGAAGTATTTGTTTGGATTAAAAGTTCACATAAATAGTAAAATTGGGCAGAAAGGTTTTCTGAATAACTAATTAAAAGAAATAGCACACTAACATAGGACCTTCAACATTAAGAACTTTAACTCTTAACATTAGGAATAATGGCAAGAAATCAAGTAGTTAACAAACCTAGTATATATCCTAGTATATATTCTGTACTCATGAAAAGAAAAGCATAAGTTTATTACTTTTACACACATGTGCAGTATTTTTATTTTTATTTTATTGCCTAACTAAAACTGAGACAACAGGAGAGCCTCTTCCTCACAGAAATGGGCTCCTTCCAGAGAAGAACACTGGAGTTTCTGCCCCCCCACTACAATTAACATACCATTCACTCATTACATTGCCATGATAATACAGACTGCTATAGTTTTTATTTAAATAAAGCATGCTTAGGTGGTGTTCCTGTTAGATTTTCCAACACAGAGGCCATTTTAATTCTCCCCCTAAAAGCTAGCCAAGTAACCAAAAAGTGTTTCTTTTCACATCAAAAAGCACCTTTTGCCATAGACACAACTTAAGAAATAAAAGATTAAATCAATATCAAAAGCCATTTCCTGCTTATCTGAAACATAAGGTTTAAAAGTTTTAAAGCTAACTTTAATTCTCTGAGAGCAAAGATGTAGCATGTTAGTGCTGACAAAGCCACCACAGAATCCACAGTAAAGAGCAAGTAAGATACTGTAAGTCATGCACAACAGAGATCAAAGACAGATCCTTATGGAGGCCTCACTCAGTCTTCCTAGACAGCCAAAGAGGCTGATGCTGTCTTGCTTCTTACCATGGCCTCCAGCAGGCTCTAGCTTCTGAAGAACTAACTATGAAGTGCACCCTGCCTTGTGTCCTATCTACACACCCTCTCCACCCACACCAGTCATTCTCTGCTTAGAGTACTTTCATCAATCTATTTACTTAATAGATTATCATTATATTAATCTTAAACCATGCCACATGTTAAATTTATGCATATATGTATCATCCCAATCAAGCTGTCAGAAACAGGCTATCAAAGGCTCTTTAAATATTTATAAGATGCTTTCTCATTCCAAAATTATTTTTGAAATTTACTTGCTGTTCTTCCTGGTGGGGTGATGCTGGTAGTGTGTGTGAACGTGGGTGCACAGCGTGCCAGTGTGTGTGTGTTGAGGTCAGAGGACAACTTTCTCAGGAGTAGTTCTCTCCCCCCTTTACATGGGATCAGGGATGGAACTAGGCTTGCAAAGCAGTAGGCTGCCTGCTGAGTCCTCTCTCCAAACCCTCACTCTCAAGTTACTAAGACCCATCAACATGAATGAATGGATTAACAACGGCATGCTGGGTGTACAAATAAATAAAGCAGCCATTAAGTTTTTAAGACTTGATTAAGCAATTGAGGAGAAATATTTATTTCATACATCTAGCATGTAATGGTTTCCACAAGTAAAATGCAAAATTATATTAACTATTGAAAGCTGTTTCTGCTAACAAAATAAAAGGTCCTAAAACAGAAAATGTTAAACCACCAAAATGGGGAAGAATTCTGTGAGCTTAAGTGTGAACTCTAAAACAATTAAAAGAATATTTTCAAAAATTTAACAATTTCCCCAAGATTTTTTTTGTTTTATTGTTTTTAAAATGAAGAAGGGAAGTGAAATCAAGAGACACATTAACATATGAACCAAAATGCTTATGAAAACAAACAAGGAAAATGTATTCATGTTTAGAAACTATAAATCTCAAGTGTCAGTCAAATTAAATTACATTTCAACTAAGCAGCAGCTGGTATTTTTAAAAACACATGAGACAGAAATAAAACCTAAATCATTTAGTAATTATCTTCATGGTTTTACATTCATAAAATGCAACCTCAAACACATGGTGTCAGATGGAAGCAAAAGATGAAAAGATTCATGAATAAAAAGCACACACGGTAAACAAAAACCTACATCCAAACCATCCATTAAAACTAAAAACGCAGGGAAAAATCCACTGAAACTATTACCAGTCTACCTCTTAAGGGGCTGGCCAGGCTATTAGTGCAAATTGCAGTGACTAGAGGGAATGCTTCACATCTAGTCACCAAACTCGATGCAACTGCATTATGTAGACCAGGTGGCATCTAACAAAGAGTTGCAAGGGAATAAGGAACAATAAGGCTTGTCACTGTAAATAGTCAGCATGTCACAAGACAACTGCTAATGATAGAGTCAGTGAAACAGGCTGCAAAAGGAATCCTAGACGTGAAACCATAGTTCATCTCTTTTTCAGTCTGAACAAACTGGTAATCACCTTGTCAGAAGAAAGAAGGGACTGTGCTCTCAAGATGACCGTGAATGAAGCACTCACAGGCATTACAAGCTGAGAAGCTATTGATAAGACATATGTAACTATGTTCCAGAACAAAATTGGTAAAAACGAAAGGAACATCTATGTGCTAGACATTTGTATTTTTCTATCAATGTTCAGCATGGTCCTAAATCTAGATATTCTTTTCTACATGTTAGAGATGAGGCAAGATAGGCCCTACAGTCAGTCACACTTGGGCAGAGCTGATACAGAACAACATTTTATTAGGTTAGAGACAAGTTTGGGGCTTTAGTTTGGATCTATAGTATCCCAAAGACCCACATTAAAGGCTAAGTCCTTAGTTTGGTACTATTAGAAGGTGGTGGAAACTTTAAGATAGGGATCTTAATGGGATGTTTTAGGTGAGTGAGAGGTAGAAGCTGCCTTTGGGAAGACTGTAAGATTCTAATCTTTTACTTCCTGTTACTTCCTATGTTACTTCAGTATTATCTTCTTGCCTAAACATTCTTCATTATGGCACATCAGAATAATCTGAGTATCCTGTGTCTGAGGAACATGCAAATAACTTAGTTCTCTAACATTTGCTTAAGCTAATGCATTCATACAAAATTACAAATAGACATAAATGGACCACTATCGACTATTTGAAATATATTTATGTAAAATTCAAAAAAAGGTTTGTATATACATTGTAAATCATTAATTAGATTCTATATGTAATATAAAGCTGTATATAATCATCAATCTGGAAGTTCAGAAAAAGATAGTGATTTCTAATCAAAGGCTGATACTTACTCATCAGAAATTCTCTCTGAAATAAAATTACACTTGTTTCTTCAGTAACTAAGATGATTCTACCCTTCCTTAAATTACTTTGATAGGTGGTCCATAATTATTACTATTAGTAATAACCTGTATTTTTTATATTGCATACTAATGTAACTAAACTGCCTTTTTTAATCAATAGCAGAATTTTACAACTGATACCGAGTCACTAAAAATCAATGTCCTTTACCAATAACTACCTTTCTTTAAAACTATCATTTTTGCTGTCTCTATTATTATATTTATCTAAAGTGGGAAAAATCATGCAACACTGACAGCTGACACCTATTGCCTGCATCTTACATTCAAGGCACTGACAGGCATTTGGGATTCAAATGTATGTCATTTCTCTTCAGGTCTTGGTTATAATCACTCTTCCCCTACACTGATGCCCCTGTATTTAATACAACTATGAAGAAGATAAAACCTGTGGAAATTAAGTCATTAAGCACATCTTTAAAGAAAAACTAATAGTTAAAAAGCATGCACAACCAAATGTGATGTTGTATTGTGTACCCTAATAAAATTTGCCTGAAGATCAGAGAGACAAAGAAACAAGCCACTGCCACATCTCACCTCTAAGACTCCTCAGCCTGAAAAGCTTCAGTTCTTGTCTCCTCTCGCCTTATATACCTTTCTCCACCCTGTCATATCACTTCCTGTCTCAACCTCTCTAGTGCTGGGATTAATGGTATATGTGCTTCCCAAATACTGGCATAAAAGGTGTGAGATCTCAAGTGCTGGGATTAAAGGTGTGTGCCACCACTGCCTGGTTCTGTTTCTCTCCTAGACTGAGTCAATCTCATGTAGTCCAGCATGATTTTGAACTCAGAGATCCAGATTGATCTCTGCCTCCCGAGTGTTAGGATTAAAGGTGTGTGCCATCACTGTCTGGCATGTATGTTTAATGTAGTGGCTTGCTCTGTCCTCTGATCTTCAGAGAAATTTTATTAGGGTACAAAATATATCACCAAAGCCAACTAAAATTTTATCCATTGAGACTGTGCCTATATAGTGAAATCTAATGGGGGAAAACATTAACATCTTTCTTCCTAAAATGAAAATGGCTTAATTTAAACATTTCTACAAGTTTTCCACATATATATTCTTTTAGATTTAGTTTTATTTTTAAATATATATGTATGTATCTGTGTAGAAGATTTGCTAAATGGGTCTTATTAATAAAAACCTGGAGCCAGATATTAGGGTAAAATGCTGAGAGAACAGAAAAGCAGAAAGAAGCCAGCAACGTTCTTACCACTTGGAGATCCTAAACCAAAGAGACCTGCTTCCTATATGCCTTTCTGTTCTGCCATCTCATTTCCTCTCTCCTCCCAGCTACATCACTTCCTCTTCCTGCCTGCCCAGCTCTGTCACTTCCTGTCTGTCTGTACAGACCTCCAGACCTTTATGGTTAGTGCTGGAATTAAAGTTATGTACCACCACGCCTGGCTCTGTTCCCAATGTGGCCCTGAACTTACAGAGATCCACTTACTGTAGTGGCTGGCTTTTTCCTCTGATCCTCAGATAAACGTAAATTAGGGTACACAGATAAAATATCACCACATATCTGTGTTGGGGTATGTGTACAGAGTGAAGGTCCTCTCAGAGGCCAGAGGCATTGGGATCTCCAGAAGCTAGAGTTATAGGCAGGCATGAGCTTCCTGATGTGGACACTTGGAATCAAACCCAGGTCCTCTACAAGAGCCATATGCACTATGACTCCCAAGACTTACATATATATTCTCTAAGGATGCATTATGCACAAAAGCAGAAAGCTAACTATTGCATTGCTTGATTTAATAAGCCTTGAGTAGAAACCCACAGAGGGAAGATAAGGAAAAGTGAGGCTTCCAGAGGAAGTAACATGCTTTTGACATATAAACAACCTGGTGAATGGATGATAATAATCATCTTGGACAAAAACGTTGGACTGAGAAAATTATGTAAACCATGCAAGTGCTGTCAACATGCCCACAAATGGAGAGGCTTCAAAAAGGTAGTGTGGCTGCAGCATAAAATTAAAGGCAGGAGATGCAAAGCAGGGGCATCTGTTAGGCACACTCAGATTCATGGTTAGGCTGTGTTAAGGCATAGATAATAGCTAGTAATCTAGAAGCCTGCCTGCCTATCCCATTCTCACACATGAACAGGCAATTACAGCCCTAGCTTCCAGGTTACCTGTCTCCAATCTCCATCTAACAAGAAAAGTTAGAACAACAATGTAACAGCCTAGCTGCTTCTTACGGAAGATTGTACTGAGTCAGAAATTAATAAACGAGCCATCACTTAGTTTTAATTTCTTCATAGCAAAAATTAATATTTTATTTTGTATTAAGTTTACTTCTGGGTCAAATTTTGAACTGGTATAAGTTAAAACTACATAAACAACTCAGAAGAGACAATCCAGATTTGACTCACACACTAACTTGTTTCTCATGAAAGGGAACTGAGAGTCTAAATTTGGAACTAATATACAATAGCAATGTTACTTATCGTAACATTCTCTACTTTTTCAGGCCCCTTTCCAATTATTATCTTACTCTTTTAATGAGTTTATTATAGAGGTATCATTTCTTCCATGTAATGAAAGTTGAGAGTCAAAGTTCAGAATGGCTTTTCATATTGAACAGAACATGTTATGATCAAATGATGTAAAATGTATTAAAATATATCCGGTGTCTACTAGTGAGCGTTTTGAGTGTGTCTAATTATAACATCAAGATTTTGTTTCACAAGGGCTCAACAAGGTTATTCTCCTAGTTGGTACACAACAACCTGAAGCCACACCTTAGAACACTGCTAACAAAGCCATAAGTGAATTAATAGCCACTGTTTGCTCTAAGATCCAAACTGGATCCAGGAGCCCAAACAATACAGGATTCCATCACAGTACTGCGCTTTGTGGGCTGCAGGGTCCCAGAGGCTGACTAAGTGATCATCAACGACCGATTGAGTGACTCACTGTGGCCAATGAAGCTGCTTTCTATGCCTCACTTCCATTTCTTGACCATTGCTGACTGATGGGGTGCTGGGTAGTGTTCTCAGCTATAATTCCAGAAGGTACCTGGCTTTCAAACCATTGCTGGTTTGCTTTGCTCAAATTAACTTTAGCTGACATACCTGGCCTAAGAAATTTTCTCTTTAATAATCATTAGAGCAAGACGTACTGCCATAGGCCTTTAATGCCAGCATTCAGGAGGCAGAAGCAGATGGACCCCGTTGAGTCTGAGGCCAGGCTGTTCTATACAGATTTCAAGGGCAGTCAAGGCTACATAGAGAGACCATGTTGTTATTATTACTATTTATTTTAAAATGAGAGACATTCCAGGATGAGTCCTGCTTTACTGTCTGAAATATCAGTTCCCCCAACTGTAGGGAAACAAAGCCCAACAGAGGGACAGACTAAACGTATTACAAAAGAAATCTCCATTGTCAGTGACAATAAAGGTAAAGAGTAAGCATTTTGTTGGTACTGTAAACGTTAAGGCTAAAACTAAGCTTCCTGAAATGGACAGTATCTTCCTTTTCCCTTTTTCACTGGCCACTAAAGTCATTTTGTAACAAATGAGACTTAAATACAATATCTCCCTAATCTTTTCTTCTTTAATTTCCTTGGGTTGGCTTCATTCTTATTTTAATCGGAATAATTTCATACACTAACTCTTTCCTGAAGGGGGAAGAGTTTAAATTAGATAATGAAAAAAATTAATATCAAAAATAAAATATTACCTTTATATCAAAATTACAATCAAGTCTTCTAATCAATACGATGAAAGTGCTGGAAGAATTGTCTTTTAGTGGTGGAGGCACTATGGGTTCACAAGCATTCTCTGGTTTCGAGTTAATCAAAAAACCCTGAAAAAGAATCAGTAGTAAGTTATTTCCGTTTCACTTAGGAGTCAATTAGCTTACCTCCACAGACAGCTTCCACTCTCCCTCTCCATCTCTCTGTCTCTTGAAAGCCTGCACATCCTTAAAGTTGTCCTCAGGCTTCCACGTGCACACCATGGAACACATGCACACTAACATGCACAAAAACATGCACATGTGTGCATGAATGCACACACATAAAATAAATTAACAAGAAAAGGACACAAAGGCCTGTAAGTCATTGGTAATACTTAACTCTTTCTACAGAGTATGGGGGTTGGGGATGTAGCTCAGTGGGTTCGGTCCTCAGCTCCACAAAAAAAAAAAAAAAGAGTGTGACTGGTAGGTATAGCTAGAGAAGAAACAAAGGAAAGCTTTTCCTTTTCTTATATGTTCCCTGGTCTGTTTAAATACTCATTCCAATGATAAATAATCACATGATACTGACAGTATGTTTTTAATAATTTAAAAGTTTTCTTAAAGAAAACTAAAAGTGAATAGATATGCCCATTGCAGAGCTACACATCATGCTAACTGAGAACTGGAAACATTATGTTTGTGTATTCTACCTTATACAACAAAAATCTCAGTCTTGGAATGAGGAAGGAATTTCCAACTATTATGCCAGAGAAAAATGGGAAACATACTAATTTTTAACCACATAAATAAAATTACTGGGCCGGGCGGTGGTGGCACTCGCCTTTAATCCCAGCACTTGGGAGGCAGAAGCAGGTGGATCTCTTTGAGTTCAAGGCCAGCCTGGTCTACAGAGTGAGTTCCAGGACAGACATGACAATTACACAGAGAAATCCCAGTCTCAAGAAAAAATTACTGAAACCCAATTACTTAAACTCAAGAAAAATTACTTAAACTCAAGAAAAATTACTTAAACTCAAGAAAAATTACTTAAACTCAAGAAAAAAATATTCTGAAGCATACGTAAAAAACAATTAATACTTCCAATATAGAAAATGATGGTTCTCAGTTATTAATAATAGAATTTTAAACTGCCTTTAACTTTCTATAGGGTAACTTTAAATCTATATCAAAATTTAAAAGATGTATGCCACAAAGAAAGCAGTTTTATATATTTCAAGACATACCCTATAGAGATAAATTCAACAGGATGAAAACATTGATTAAGCAAGGACTGGTAATGGATCTTTTTAATCCCAATACTCAGGAGGCAGAGGCAGGAGGATCTCTGTTGAGCAAGCTCTAGGCCACCCAAGGCTACATAGTGAAACTGTCTCGGGGGGGAAAATCACTGAAGCAAATGTTAGTAATAGGCTAGAAAATCTAAATATACACTTCAAAAAGTTAAAATGTTCAAATTCCATAGTATTTCATGATATTGCAAACCCAAGAAATCATTAAAAATAATAATGGAGGTCTTTTCCTATCAGCAAGACTACTTGACATAGAGAAATAATTATGGGGGCAGGGATCAAGGAGCAAGTTCTATTAGTATTAAATATAGCTTTACTGTGTACATAAGTATTTACATAAACATGTATACATACATATATTTCTTACTTTCTCTGATCAGGAAAAAAGCATCTTAAAGTAATAGAACATAGTAAAATAAAATGAAAGTAAGTCTAGGGCTGGAGAGATGGCTCAGAGGTTAAGAGCACTGACTGCTCTTCCAGAGGTCCTGAGTTCAATTCCCAGCACCCACATGGTGGCTCACAACCATCTGTAATGAGACCTGGTGCCCTCTTCTGTATACATAATAAATAAATCTTTTTTAAAAATGCATGCAATGGCTTAAATAACTTCATCTTTTCAAGTGACTACTTCAGGTTTTATGACAATAAATACTAAGAATGTTTTCACTCAGTAAATGACCATTAAAAGCAACTTATTAAACCCTGTGCCTCTCCATTAGTACCTTCTCACCTTTAAGCCTTCAGCTGGTAGTCTATAGCCAAATCTTGCTGGAAGATCCTCAAATGTCTGAGATGCATTTTCAAAATTATACTAAATTTAAAAGAATCAAGTTAAAATCAATTTATATATTACACTTTAAGATTTACTAAGTCATATAAGTTATCATTTCTATAATTCCGATTTACTACTGCAACTTACCACAAAACAGAAAGAGCATCAGTTAAAATAGCAAGAATAAATATAATTGACATAAACCATTTAAACTGAAGCCTAACTTCATGCACTATCAAACACCAACAATAATTCTGTAACATTACGTATCTACTGTTGTCTGGGTGCAGATAATTCCCTAGCAAGGGATTTTCTAGGTATATAATTCCAGCAGAAGAGTTTTATTTCATTTTCTCTATATTTTAAGGGTCTGATTTAACAGAAGAAATTTACAGGATTTCTGGTGATAGCTATGAAAGAAGACATTTCCCCCAGAAAAAGCAACATCAACTCAAATCCTTATGCACTGTCAATTTTTATATGAAAGAAAACTTAAGGAAGTGGTTCTGACCTTCCTAATGCTGTGACCCTTTAATACAATCCCTCGTGTTGTGTGGTGACCCCCCCAACCATAAAATTATTTTTGTTGCTACTTCATAACTGTTATTTTGCTACTGTTATGAACCATAATGTAAATATCTGTGTTTTCTGATGGTCTTAGGCAACCCCTATAAAGCCCCCCACCATGGGTCACAACCCACAGGTTGAGAACCAGTGACCAAATTCAGTGGAGCACATAATAAGGAATCTAAAGCTAATTAAGTATTTTGATTTATTATTGTTGGGAATGGTACACACATGCCATAATGGGCATTCAGACGTAAGAAGATAACTTTGTGGAGCTGGTTCTTCATGTCCACTTTGATGTCGGTTTCAGGGATTGGACTCAGGTCTCAGACTTGTAAGGTAAACACTTTACCCATCTCGCTAGCACAAGTTACTCAAACCATTTCCATTTTCCATACAGATATTGGTTCTTGTGCTACATTATTAAGAGTCTTCTTCTACCGAAATAAGAGTGTAGAAGATAATAGGAAGACTAGGGACATAGCCCAGTGGAAGAGCCTTACCTAGCATGCATTAAGCCCTGAGTGCCATACACACACACACACACACAAAAAAAAAAAAAAAAAAAAATCATAGATAATAATAGTACTGACCTAACTGTGAGATAAGTCTGCTGTATCATTTAATAGTAATTAATCTGCTACATAAAAAACAGGAGAAACAAGAACAATAGATAGAATAGACAGTAAACAAGGAACTTTTGTAACACTTTTTAGCCTCCATGGGCAGGCACTATGTATGTAGTGCACATACATACATGCAGGCAAATTACAAATACACATAAAATAAAAACAAGTAAGTCCTTTTTAAAAAAAGATATAAACATCAAGTAAGCCTTAGGAGTCACATAGCATAGAGGTCACATATCCAGGTGGACAGGTATGCTACCCTGAATCAGTCACCTACTGGACAACCCTGCTCTTCTTGCACCATCTGCCAGAGGCATGAGATAAGTAGTACTGCAGTTTAGCAACATTATCCTTATGTCTATGCCAAGGCACAGACATCTGTCTCTCTCCTACAGAATAAGCACCATTCAGTCAGGACACCTGCCAGCTGCCAAGTCATTTGCCTCCCCCTCACCTCGTGTTACTGTCAACAGTGAAAGCTGAAGCAGGCAGCAAACAAAAGACCAGGCTAACATGGCAGACAGCACAGGGCCAGGGTGATGCACTGCCTGAGTGTCTGTACAACCAGCTTTTCCCTTTGCTTCTTACTGTGAAACTACAATCATCCATTCTGTTGACTTGGGTACCCAGCCTAGAATCATAACTGGGGGCCACCAAATATACAGTGACTGCTCTACATTGACTTCTTATTGCAACAATAATCACTTTCAATGTGATTCACTTAAGACACAAAGTGCTTTCAGATCAACCAACACAACTCATATTTGATCTCTTAAAGTATTGTTATTTTAGTTATTAACCATGCTGTGGTGGGTATTGTGTTCCCTGAAATATTGTGTGTTCCCCGAAATAAACATACCTGGGGGCAGAGAACAGACAGCCACTAGATACTGAGTCACAAATGGTGGCTAGAAAATGGGAAGAGTAAGCCATAGCAGAAGTTGGGCGGTGGTGGTGCACACCTTTAATCCCAGCACTTGGGAGGCAGAGCTAGTTGAATCTCTGAGTTCAAGACCACATTAGAAAGAGCCAGGCATGGTGACTCACGCCTTTAATCCCAGAAACCCAACCTTTAATCCCAGGGAGTAGGGGCAGAAAGAGAAAGGTATATAAGGCATGAGGACCAGGAAATAAGTGAGTAAAGCATGTAGTTAGTTAAGCATTTGGTTGGTTAAGCATTCAGGCTTTGGAGCAACAGAGTTCAGCTGAGATTCATTCTGGATGAGGACTCAGAAGCTTCTAGCCTGAGGAAACAGGATCACCTGAGGAACTAGCAAGGTGAGATAGCCGTGGCTTGTTCTGTGTCTCTGATCTTTCAGCATTCACCCCAATAACTGGCCTCGGGTTTGATTTCATTAATAAGACCATTTAAGATTCCTGCTACACCATGGTAATTTCAGTATTGAATCTGAGGTCATTTAACCCTCCCCAAAGACACAAATGTAAAATGAAGAGATTGAGATTGATTTAGATCAATGTAGAAAGAGCAAGGGAAAATACAAGTGTGTGAAAGTAGCACTTTAAAATGTATACTTTGAAAACTAGGAAATGGAACAATCTACAAATAAATGTTCTTTGATTACTTTTTTTTTTTTTTTTTTTTTTTTGGTTTTTTCGAGACAGGGTTTCTCTGTGTTGCTTTGTGCATTTCCTAGAACTCACTCTGTAGCCCAGGCTGGCCCTGAACTCAGATCTGCCTGACTCTGCCTCCTGAATGCTGGGATTAAAGGCGGACCACCACCACCGGGCTCTTTGATCACTTTTATGGCTAAATTTTTGGAAATAAAACCTCTACCTTGAATAGTACTTGTAACAACCATCAGGCACTCATTAACTTACAGCCCTATAATATAACTATTACTATCATCCTCATTTTGAATGATGATCACAGAATACTAAAAAACGATTTACACCATTAGAGGGACCAGGAATCTAACAAAGGCAGTCTGGCACCAGAGTCCTGGCTCTTCAACTACTGGCCTACAAGGTCCATCTACACTTCCACTTTCATTGTCAACTGTGAGCTGAGATGTTAAGTAATTTGCTCAAGGTCATCTTACCACATGAACAAGAATTTTGCTCAGCTTGTAACTCAATTACTAAAGCTCTTGACTACCATTAGTGTAATCTATCCATCTATGCCACTTCTTACTATGTGATTCTCTGATGTTCATCTTGCTGACCATCAAGTAACCGATTCTCTGTGACAAATAAACAATAGAATCAAGGGCAAATTGGGATCAATTAAAACCATGTCATTCAACTGTAATTAACAAAATAACAGAAGTGGCACATCCAAGTTTAATGCTGCTGCTACATTCACAACAGCATGATGTTTGCTATGGGGGGGGGGGGGGGGGGAGCAAGAGCAAGAGAGCAAGTATGGTGGTACACACCTGTATGAGAGGCAGAGGCAGATGGATCTCTAGGCCAGCCTAATCTACATAGGATAACCAGGGTTATGATAGCAAGAACTGTCTCATAAAAAAAGTAAATAAAATATACTAGGTACTAAAGAAACCAGTAAGATTCTACACAAAACACAAGCATGTAGGTATGGGCACACAGTCTCAGGAACAAATACACTATTTATATGGTACTTAAATGCACATGAAATTTACACTGAATATTAAACAAACAAAAGAAAATAAGACATGCCCAATTTTCAAGTAATTGTATGTAGTTTGACATGTTTATAGACACATTATAAGATCACAACATTCATGGCTTTTTTAAAGCATTAAGTGATGTTTCCAGACATAAGAAAAAATGAATCATACTTACTGCTAAAATGTCTGCTTCTACAGGCAGCAGGTTCAGAAATGCAAAGAGCTGCACAGTCAAGATGGTGTAGACTTGTGTGGCCGACAGCATGAGCATCCCTATGGAGAGCAGCATCTCGTAAATCACCTAAGAGATAAGGAAAGAATAACTAACACCTGGTGCCTTCTCCCCAATAAATTATTTCCCACATTAACTCCTAACATGCAAAAATATCCATATAATTCCAAATGTGCTAATATTCATTATAAATGTGCTAATAAAACTAAGACATATTTTGAAGCCAGGCATGGTAGTGCACACCTTTAATCCCAGCACTGAGGGGGCAGAGGCAGGCTGATTCCTGTGACTTTAATGCCAGCTAGGCTTACATAATGAGTTCCAGAACAGAAAGGATTACAGAGAGTACAGAGAGAGACAACTTGTCTCAAAAAAAAACCAAAAAAACAAAAGTATTTCAAAGAAAACCATAGGACTGGAGGAGGGGATTAGTTAAATGGTAGCATTCTACCAATGATTCTATGTTCTTCATTTTAAGCACAAAACAAATGTTTCCCCACAGTGTTTGGTTAAAGCACAACTTGTTCACCAAACCAATTTATGGAGAAAAAAGATTTCAATCAAAATATAGTAAAAAGAAAACAGACTTTGCTTTAAAATATAAAAGTTTTTCTACATTTCTAGAAATCACATATTTTGTTCAATATAAAAATTCATATATATTTGTTAAATAAAAATTCATGTGATTTGAGATAGGCTGTATGTCCCTGGCTGGCCTAGAATTCCCTACACAGATCAGGAGATCAGGCTACCTTTGAACTCACAAGGACCACCCACATCTAAAGATAAAGGCCACTGTGACCACATACATACTTCTCTTCTCTTTTCCTTCCTTATGAGTTTTCTTTCTTTTTGAGACAAAGTCTCACAATAACAACAGCTGACTTACAAATTAATACGTAGTTCAGGCTGGCCTTGAATACATAGTGATCCATATACCTCTGCCTCCCAAGTGCTGGGATTAAATCTATATCCAAAAATGACCCCTTCTCTCCCTCACACTCTTGGAACCAGGCCACAGTGAATCATGGCTGACCTCCAGACCCCCTTTTATCTTTCCCTTCATAAACTATCTTCTTTGTTGTTAAAAATAACAATTGATGTCTACTTCTCCTAAATCATTCAGTTCTCTAAATGACTCTCCAGTCTACCTTATAGTAAATCAAAATCCTAGGTAGGATAGGGCTGAATATTCAACAGTGGATAACATTTTATTGGCAAGTCTCAATCAATTGTATAGTATACTTTTTAAGAAAAAAATGAGAACAAGATTAACAAAGACAATAGACTTTATAATGAACTGTTTCATTAAATAACACCAAGTTACAGAGAACCAACGTTGATGAGTAGGTGTTCTTGGTGGAGAATGACACAGATTCAAAGTCTGAATCTGACTCACACACTGAAAGCAAAATACCTGTGTGTAGTTTTTGAAATACCATTTTACAAAGCCATTAATATCAGCAATAAAAATGAGTTAAAGTTGACTGATAGTTGACAGAGGCAATGACAAGAAGGTTTAGTGAAGACAAGAAGGACAGATGGGAACAGAGACTGCTCACAGGGGCAGGAAGAGAAGATTAGATAAATGTTCTAAACTAGATTTTGGTGTTATTTGCACAATTTTATAAATATATTCAAATCACTGTACTGTATATTTGAAATAAGTTTTATATTGTAAATCGGGCTACAATAAAAAATGTAAATGCATAACTTTGTTGAAATTACTTTTTAAAGTAAAGTCTCTTTACCAGTGTGTTATTCAGACACTAGGTAGCACACACATTCATCCTATCTCTATGGTGTGCCATGGTGTACAAAGGCCAGGCCAAGGCTGCTGGTGATGGTACAGCCAGCCTATAAGCTGCATCTTCAAACATTTGCAAACTAGATCTCAGATTCAGAGCAAGTGAGTGTTCCAACAGACTATTGGCCATGATGCGCTCATGAACCTCACATTAGATAATGCAGCACAGATGCATAAAACAAAGTCAAGAAAGATAGTGTTTCTAAAACACTTATTCACCTTCACCTTATTTTAATGACCTTTATGTTATTAACAGGTGACAATAAACACTGTGATTTTTTTTCAATAAGAATTGGGAATAAAACTACAAATCTGATGCAAATGTTAATTTTGTGTGTGTGTGTGTGTGTGTGTGTGTGTATCTGTGTGTGTGTGTGTGTGTGCGCGCGCGCGCGCGCGCGCGCGCGCGCGTGTGTGTGTAAATACATGTAGTTTCTATGAAGAAGGTTCATTGTGCTGGCTAGTTTTATCAACTTAACACAAGCTAAAGTTATCTGAGAGGAGGGAACCTCAACTAAGACAATGCCCCCTAAGAACATAATATTGGATTATGGCCAACCCTGTAAGGCATTTTTTTAAAATTAGTGATTGATGAGGGAGGGCTCAGCCCATTGTGGGTGGTGTCATCCCTGGGCTGGTGGTCCTGGATTCTATGAGAAAGCAGGCTGCACAAGCATGTGGAGCAAGCCAGTAAGCAGCACCCCTCTGTGGCTTCTGCATCAGTCAACTCCCACCTTCAGGTTCCTGCCCAGTTTGAGGTCCTAACTTCCTCCAATGATGAATAGTGATGTGTAAGTGTAATCCAAATAAACCCTTTCTTCCCTAATATGTTTTTGGTCATGGTGTTTTGTTTGCTTGTTTGTTTTGTTTTTGGTTTGTTTGTTTTTGGTTTCTCGAAACAGGGTTTCTCTGTGTAGTTTTGCACCTTTCCTGGAACTCACTTTGTAAACCAGGCTGGCCTTGAACTCAGAGATGTGCCTGGCTCTGCCTCCCAGTGCTGGGATTAAAGGCATGCTCCACTACCGCCTGGCGGTCATGGTGTTTCTTCCCAACATTACTAACACTAACTAAGACTTTCATGATTAATACATTCTCAAGAGAGCACAAAAGTTTTTTATATTTCAGTTTAACTTTGCTTCACCAAGAAGCCTTCTACAGGGTAAAGCCTTAAATTCTTTGTTGGCTCCTTCTGGCACTTTACTTACTGTGTGAAGAGAAATGTAAACTGTCAATCATATTACTAAGCAACATTCAGGTACAAATGATTCTTCACTGGAGAAAAGCATTTAAGTGGAAATGACTCTTAAGTTTGCTATAAAACCTTTTCCAAGCAAGATACAATGAATGGCACAAACCTGTATTCCCAGTACTTAGAAAGAAGATCACTTGCGCTAGGAATTGGAGACCAGCCTGAACAACATAGCAATACCCTCACCCCTCAACACCCACCCTTACCGCACAGTCCCTACCCTAGTACTGTAGGAAGAAAGAAAAAAATAATGACATTTAAAAAACAAAAGTGTCTGCTTGCATGTGCTATATTTTTTTTTAAACTGAGCACTATCTTCAAGGGAACCTGGAGGCTACTCAGTGGCTGTTACAGGAAGCTGTTCCTTCCAGATACCAAGATCTTCCACAACCTGATCTCATGGTTCTAATTCAGTATAGTCTATGCTAAGTATGAAAGATTCACCTGGATAATGGAAGACTTCTCCATAACCATATTTTACACTGGTATCCTGTGCTTCCAGTTTGTATATTCCTGCAGAGTGAATATAAGGCCACCCACACAATGTCTGTATGGGAGCATACATTTGAAACTCCAAAAGGGAGGGAGGGGGAGACAGGCAGAAGATCCCAGGGCTCATCCTTCAGCCTGTCTAGCCAATTGATGAGCACCATGTTCACTGGGTGCTCCTACCTCAAAAAAGTAAATAAATAAGGCAGAGAATGATATAGAGATAAAGATATCACCCGCCAGACTCCACAAAAAAACTCCACCTAAACTCACAAATACACTCATACACAGAAAACATGCATGCATACTAAGAAATCTAACAAATCAAATTCAAAAACACATTGAAACAATATATGCCATAAAGTTCAGTTCAGCATGCAAATCAGTAAATATAATTCAGCACATAAGCAGACATAAGGACTAAAACCACATGATCATCTTAATCACTACAGATGAGGCTTTCAAAAAAGTCCAGCGTTACTTCATAACAAAAGCCCTGAAAAAATGAGGAACAGAAAGAAAACTCAACATAATAAGTTATGTATGACATAGCCATAGCCTATGATGTTCTAAATGGGGAAAACAGAGTATTTCCTCTGAAATCTAGAATGAAAAAGGTGCCCCCTCCCTCTGTTCACTCATTATACAACTGGAGATCTTGACTAGAGCAATACAACAAGATAAAGGAAAGGGATACAACAGACAGGAAATGAAATGGTAAAACTATGCCTACTTATAGACAACATGATCCTATACTCAAAAACCTTCAAAACTCTACCAGAAAATTCTTAGACCTAATGAACATTTTCAGCAAAGTAACAGGATCCAAAAAATAATCAGTAGTTTTTCTATATACCAATAGCAAACTTGGCAAAAATGATATAAAACAGAAATTCCATTCACAATAGAATCACTAAAACAATCCTTAAATCATATTACAAAGCCATCATAACATAATCAGTATGGTACTAGCACAAAATTGACATGCAAGCATTGGAACAGAATAGAGGACCCTCAAAAAAGCCCACACAGCTGATGTCAAAAACACACATCAGAGAAATGACCACCTTTTCAATGAATGGTGCTGGGAAAACTGTATTTCCACATGTAGAAAAACAAAATCAGATCTGTTCTCTCTCTCTCTCTCTCTCTCTCTCTCTCTCTCTCTCTCTCTCTCTCTCTCTCTCTGAAAACCCAATTCAAAGTTGATCCAACACTAATGTAGACCTGAAACTTTTCAACTGCTAGAGGGAAATATATGTGTATACCTCAAGATGTAAACATAAGGCAAGGACTTGTGAACAGGATTCCAATAGCAAAGAAAATAATCACTAGACTCAAGAAACAGCCTACAGAATGGGGGAAAATATCTTGGCCAACTATATATCAAACAAGGGATTACTATAGAAGATAAAAAAAACTGAAAAATTAAACACCAATAAAATCAAATGATTCAACCAATCCATGAACCAATGAACTAAATGGATAATTCTCAAAAGAAGAAATATGATGGCCAATACGTACCTGTAAGTATGTGTTGAACATTCTTAGTCACTGAAGGCATGTTAATTAAAACTTAAGGATCCTTTCTCATCAAACCCAGAATGATAACATAAAGGAAACAAATAACAAATGCTGGCAAGGAGGTAGGAAATATAAAGAGCCCTTGTTTACTGCTGATAGGAATGTAAATCTGTGCAACCAATCTGCCCAATCAGATTTTCCTTAAAACACTGAAAAGAGAGCCACTGAGCTGGATGACCAGGTGAATGGACCTGCTGGCAAGGTTGACAACCTGTGTTTAATCAAGAGGACACACATGGTAGAAGGACAGAACCAACTCCTTTGACCTCCACAGGTGGAATAACACATCTGAACATACACTTAGATACAGTCACCAAAAAACTGAATAACCATATGACCAGTTAAACCATCCCTGGATATACAGCTGAATGATTCCAAGGAACACCCCAAAATGCTTTGTACACTCATGTTTATATCTGCACTGTTCAGTCAGGAAATGGAAAGACTAGATATCCATCAACAGAAGGATAAATAAAATACAGTACATGTACAAAATGGAACTTTATAGGGCGATAAAGAAAAATGAAATACTGACACATTCAAGAAAAGTGATACAATTGGAAATCATTAAATAAATTAAGTCAGTCTTAGAAAAGCAAATAACATGTTTTCTGTCTTATGCAGAAACTTAAAACTACATGTGTGTGCACACATTTCAGCGTGTATGCACAAGTGCATGCATTGCACTCATGTAAATCACAAAACTTGAAAGAGAAGGATGAGATCAATGGGAAACCGAGGATAATAAAATACATGTGATGGGAAGCAAGAAGGGGGACTAATTGAGGGGAGGGAATCAACCAGAGTGGGAAGGGTAGATAACTGGGGAGAAAAATGAATGGGAACAAAGTACAGTGATGCATGACGACACACGACAAAGCCCGCTATTGTTTAATCTAAAAAATTAATTTAAAAAGAATACTTTTCAGGGCCACAGAGATGACTTGGCAGATAAAGGCACTTGCTGCCAAGCCTGGTAATCTGAGTTCCATCCACAGGACTCACAATGATGGAAGGAGAGAGAATTGTCTTTGTAACTTGGACTCTGACCTACATATACATACATCTAGAGCATGCACACACCAACACATACACACATACACACACACACACATACAAACACACACATCAAATAAAAATAAAATGTAAATTTGGGTTTTAAATATGCTTCTTCCCAACGATCTTCCGGAACAGTTCCATATCACTGAGTGCACCTCCATCACAAGGTATACTAATTCAGTGGAGGGAGTTCAAAGAGACAGCTCGAGAAAACCTGCCTGGCAGTTTCCTCAAGATGTGACCATCACATTCTTTTCTTTTTTAAGATTTATTTTTATTTCATGTATGTGGGTGTTTTGTCTGCATGTATGTCTGACCACCATGTGTGTGCCTGGTGCCTGTGGAGGTCAGAAGGGGGCATTGGAACCCTTGAACTAGGAGTTACAGATGATTGTGAGTCAGGTAGGTGCTGGGAATAGAACCCCTCTGGAAGAGCATGCAGTGCGCAACTACTGAGCCATCCCTCAAAGCCTCCAGCCCCATGTGTGATCACAATCTACTCTTTACCCTTCTTTGAAAGAATTCTAATAAATATTAATAGAGATTTTATCTGAAATTAACTTCCTGGTACAATATAAAGAGTTTTCCAATTCCCATTACATTTTCTGTCAAGTTTATACTATACCTTGCCAAAGAAATATCCTTACAAAAATGTCTTAACTTGATTCTAGCCTGTGATGGTTTTCTTCTCCATAAACTTCAAGCTTATGGGAATTAGATGAAATGCAAAAAATAAGTTATAAGACATGACAAGGTGAGTGTCTAGCTTAAATGTCAGAATGTCTACAAAATGTGATAGAAAACAAAGGCAGTAGTACAAAGGTTGAACAGAATGGGGTATCAGCATGAGATTGTCAAAAATAAAGGGATCACCCAGGCATAATGGCTTATGACTGTAATCCCAGCACTGGGGAAGCGGAGGCAGGGCTCCTGCAAATTCAAGACAAGCCAGGGATGTATATCATCAAGACCCTGCCCCCAAACATTTTTCTTTTTAATTTGAAATAAAGAGAATAAGATACTTAAAAATGAGAAACACTAAATACAACGTTTCACCAAACAATAAAAAGACAGTTTGGAAGCAACAAGGACAGTGTAGCTATGATGGTTATCTTTAGCTGTCTAATTGACAAAACCTAAAATCACCTGAGAGAAATCTCAGTGAAGAATGTCCATATGGACTGGCTTGTAGGTGACAGAGGTCTTCCCAGAAGTCCAGTCTCATCTTTGGTGTGATATATGTACAACTTACAATTTCAAAAAGAGTTCAGTGAGTATATTTTTACTGTCATGCATGATATCACCACCATATATCTCTAGAACCTTCTTATCCTGACAAAATGAAACCTGCAGCCCTTAGGAATACTTATTCTACTTCCTGTCAGAATATGACAACGTGGGGTAGCATATAAGTGGAATCGTTCAGCATGTCTTCTGTGACTGGCTTAGTTCACTAGCATGTCTTAAACACTGATCTGTGCAATAGAAGTGTAAAATCTGCTTCCTTTTCAGGCTGAAGTGTCCCATGGCTTGTACACACTCCATCTTGTTTACCTACTCACCCATTAACATTAAATTGCTTCCATTTCTCAACTTGTTAGAAACACTCACTCTTGTTCCCTCTTTTAGTTTCGTTATGATAGAGTGCCTCAGCTGTGAAAACAGAATTCCTATGAGATTACAGCTGGCTTTGTCCAACAGTTACGGGAACGCCCAGACAGGAATGTTTGCTAAGATAGCATGTCTCCCATGACAGTCTGTCCTGCCTGAAGGAAACAATTCCAGAAATTAAAGACCACAGAGATACACATAACCCCCAAAGCTGCAGCAAGTTCCTCATTCCAAAGCCCCACACCTATAAAGGGTCCCCCTTTGCAGACCCCTCCATTCTTATGGGAGAGGTTGCCCTTTGCATTTATTAAAATGCAACCATGTGTTGCGGTCAGACTCTGGTCCGTTTCTGCCTTCAGTTCAGTCTCTTTACTCTATGCTCCAAATCTAATATGGTACACACCAGAAGTGGAACTGCAAGACCACAGGTTAACACCAGCTTTCTGAGTATTAAACCATTTCCCACAGATGCTGAAGCAAGCATGTGTATCCCACCAGTAATGCACAAGGGTTCCTATGTCTTCTCATGGTTAACAACACCTCCTATTTGCTATTTTTGACACAGTTACTCTAAAGGGCAAAGTTGTGGTTCTGATTTGCATTTCTCTATGAATTAGTAATGTTGAGCACCTCTTCTTGTACTGTATGGCCATTCGCACATCTTCTCTGGAGAAATATCCACTCATCTCAGGGTTTTGTTTTTTTGGTTTTTTTTTTTTTGGTTTTTAGAGACAGGGTTTCTCTGTAGCTTTGGAGCCTATCCTGGACTAGCTCTGTAGACCAGGCTGGCCTCGAACTGACAGAGATACACCTGCCTCTGCCTCCCGGAGTGCTGGGATTACAGGCATGCGCCACCACTGCCCCGGTTCATCTCAGTATTAATCAAACTATTTTGTTGTTGTTGAGCTGTAGAGGTATTGACACACTTTAATTATCAAGCCTTGCCTAGTGTAAGACTGAAGATATGTTTTCTCCCATTTGGTACATTACCTTTTCGCCATGTAAAAAGTAGAAAAGTCTTTCATTGCACAAGCACTTTTAATTTTCATGGAATTCAACTCAGCATTTTTTAAAAATTTTATTATCTTTGCTTTTAATGTCATATGTAAGAAATCCAATGATGTAAACCTTTTCCCTGATTTCTTTATATATTATTTCTGTGTTTAGCTCTTGAATACATTTTTGTTAATTACATTAAACAGTAATGTAAGTACTGAGTCCAACACATATTTGGAAAACACTTTCCTGATCAGGACTGAAAAGTGGCATATCATGATTATTCATCAACTTCTTACAAGTCAAAGGACAATGAATAGGTCAAAGCAGACAAGAAGAAAAGGCGGGGGTAGAAATACTAACAAAAACATACTTCATACTTCCCTCAATGCCACTATTGTCAACGCTATCACAGGTTGGCAACCCCAGCAATGAACCACACAGAAAACAAGAAATGAACAATTGACAATGAAACTTTTTTCAAGCATTTTGAAATCTTGAGCACTAGAGAAACAGAAAATTCTGGTTTTCATGGTTATCAAAATATGCAGTGTACTTCAAATTATGTCTCCTAAACCAAAATGTTTTATTTTTATGATTTATCCACACAAATGTGAATCCTATCACTGTAGCTAACACTGAAAGAGAAGCTGATTTTATGCTACATCTGACAGGAATGTTATTTTACTCCCCTAACCCTCTACACAACCTTTAAACTAGAAGAGGAGAAAGTGAATTGTACTGTCACTCTGGCCCCCTACCTTAGGGGACAGAACTTCTATATGTAAGTACTAGGAACTAACTGACTGGAAAAAGCTGCTTACTCATCATCCCTCCCTCCATCCCTCACTCTTTAACTATTGTATAATTCTTAGGAAAATGAAAACGCAGCCGATGATCGACAGGGAGTATGGGTGTGTAAACGTGAACTCTTTCATCCTGTGTTAATGGTGGCAGACTGTCACACACCAGATCCAGGTACATCATCATTGTTACAACCGCTTTCTTTAAAATTTATTTTAGTTACGGATATGTGGGGAGAGGTCTACTTCAGTGCAGGAGCTCGCAAAGGCCAAAGACATCAGATCCCCATGGAGCTAGAGTGACGGGAGTTACAAGCAACAGGAGCTCTCAACTTCCTGTTCCTGCTGCCTGCTACTGGCAGCATGCATTCCTGCCACGCTAGATTCTTATCCCTCTGGATCACAAGTCTACATAAACCCTTCTTCCTCTAATTACTGAATTACAGGTACTAGGAACTTAGGTCCTCTGCAAATGTACAATTGGTACACCCCAACTCTACTTCCAAAATATTCTATCCCATATAGTAGTTCTAACAATGAGTATGATTGCCATAACATTCAAAAGCTGCAGGCATGTGCATCAGTAAACAATACATCTCAACCAACTACAGTTCATAGCTTAGTTAACTGTGATGCTGTGATTGCTAACATCCAATTCCAACTGGCAAATGGCTCAGCACTTGTGCTGTAAACCAAACCAAAAAACAAACAAACAAACCTCAATTTTTTTAAGTATACTGGAACTATTCCAGGTACCAATACCAAGTTTGTACCAGCAGGGAGTTATATCAAGAGACAGGAACCATATAATATGCTAATGTATGGCAGGATAGTAAGTGTAAAGATAGATATTACAGAAGCAGCAGAGTGGGAATCCTCTGGGGCTTGAGAAAATTGCTGAGACCTGTTTGTCAGCTTCATTATTGTAGCTGTTTCATAGCTATATAAATGTCAGTGCTTATCAGAGTTTATGCTCAATATCTCCAAGTGTTTTCAATCAACTAGTCAAAAATCTGTTTTTAATATTTTATTAAAAAAAAAAAGAGAGAGAGAGAGAGATGGCCAGAAATGGCCCTTAATCCAAGCACTCAGGAGGCAGAGATAGGAGGATCTCTATGCGCTCAAGGCCATCCTGATCTAAATAGCAAGTTCCAGGCCACCTGTAAGACCCTCTCTCAAAAAAAAAAATAAGTAGATAAACTGTGATAGGGGATTAAGACTGAGGCTCTCAAAAGAGTAAACATAGAAGAGGGATCCTTTTTTCCACAGCTGGGATCCAGTCCTCAATTGAGTATGGTGGAAGAAAATTAGTCAGCAGATAATTTCACTAGGCTGTCCAGACAGAGCTGATCCAAAACTGTCAGGAAAGCAGGACACAACCAGAGTTTCTGGTACAGGCAAGGAAATTCTGGTGTACAGATATCATCAGGTAATAGCTGCACACAGCTTGGAATGTGCAGTATTTGTGAGAATGGATTAAAGAATCCTCTTCCTAGGCCTACAAAGACCTAAGGGCCCTTGTAGAGAGCTAAGGGTCCCTCTGCCCAAGACCTGCATGAGAACTGTAACACTAGAGGATGTCACATGCTACTATACCCTCCTGCCTGCTGCCTTCACTCACAGTTATCACAGCTCAGGGATGAAAAAGCTACCAAATACCATCACGTGGTGTCTATTTGCCACTCAGAATGCCAACACAAAGGTGCACAATAAACATTGTTATGAGGTTTCAGGTGGGAACGACGACAGTTCTATTGGAAAATGATGTGTGTAATACTCTGACAAAGAATTCATCTACATTTTGTTCATGCCTTGGGAAAGAATGTGTTTGTGGCCAGGGGATGGTGGCACATACCTTTAATCCCAGCACTTGGGAGGCAGAGGCAGGCAGGTCTCTGAGTTTGAGGCCAGCCTGGTCTATGCAGTGAGTTCCAGGACAGGCTCCAAAGCTACAGAGAAACTCTGTCTCCAAAAAAAAGTGTTTGTGGCTTAATTTAGATGGAATATTACCCTTTGCTTACTAAATTGATTGATAGTGGAAACTAGGAACAAGTAAAACAGAAATTTGAAAAATGTGCAATTTGGCCAGAAAAGAAGTACTTTAAAGGTGAGGTCAAGGCAGTACTATCCCAAACTTAAAGAAGCTACAGACTTAACAGAACAATAAGATGACATGAAGGCATCTCAGGATCACCATGTAAGAAGAAAACTCATCTGAAAGCCTTTGCCGGATGGAAGAAGAGATTCGGGATGCCTGCTTGCACAAGGCCATCTAGCGAAGTGCTTCCCAGAGTCAGCACCCAGGCAATCACTGGTAACTACAGCCATGGTCCAAACAGGCCAAGCTGCTGCTTCAATGCTGGCAGACAATGGGAACATCTATGTGTTGCAAGTTTTACAGTAATGCAGAATGCAAAAGTTATGGGGTCATAAAAACACCCACTCATATTTTAAAGAAAACCTAGAAACTCCAGCATGTTTAACAGGGTCAAAGACCCTGAAGGCAAACACTAACAGGACAGTGTATGAGGCTGAGCGAATTAATGGGAAAAGCCCAGGAAGTCAAAGATGCCAGGAAGATGGAATGTCTACCAAGACAGGCAGCAAGTGGAGTGTGGGAGGCCACAGAGACACTCCATAGCGTGGCCTTATGCCATCTTGACTCAAGTTCAGAGAGTCCAAGCTTGCTTTGCCGAAAGCAATGTTTTGGGCAAAGGCATGGTTACCAGGTGTCTTATACTTCAAGACCTAATTACAGGATGCTCTGCCATACGGCGTGGCTACTAGATGTCTTAAGAATTAAGGAGGTGTTTACACTTGTCTGTACTTTGTCTTTTGCCTCTCCCCTTGCTGGTGTGTAAAAAGCCTATGAGGAATAAACTCGAGCCGACTATGGTATTGAACCAGAGCCCTCCCAAAGCTATCCTGTGTCTCTGTCTTTTTCTTTTCTTTCTTTTTTTGTTTTGTTTTTCGAGACAAGGTTTCTCTGTGTAGCTTTGCATCTTTCCTAGAACTCGCTCTGTAGCCCAGGCTGGGCTCGAACTCACAGAGATCCGCCTGGCTCTGCCTCCTGAGTGCTGGAATTAAAGGCGTGTGCCACCACCTCCCGGCTTTATCTATTATTTCTTAATCCTCACTTCTTCCTTCCAGGACAGTTCCTTAGTCCTTAGTCGGCAGGACGATAGTGGAGCTAGCTCAGCAGAGGCCACAGGGCTGGTAACTAGCAAAACTATGTATGAGGCAGAGTTGCCCGAGCCCTGGGAGGCGCGTGCCCTGCTGTTTTCAGTGGTGCTTCAGCCCCGCTTCACCATGCCTCGATTCCCTTTGTGCCACAGTAACTTCGATCGCTCCTTTTTACTATAACGGGGCTCACAGCTGAGAGTCTGGCTTGAGGCTGGGAGGAGACTGTAGACTCAGACTACAGAGCAATACTGGAGCCAGTGAGCTTTAGAGACTCCTGGAGAGGACTAAACAGTTTGCACTACGTGATGGGCGTGTGACTGTGGGGGAGCCAGGGGCGAAATGTGAATTTCACTAAGAAATGTCCCTCATAGGCTCATGTGTTGAAGGGTGTGGTCCTGTGGCAGCCAAGTAGCTAGCTGTGATGGTATAATGGTTAGTACTCTGCATTGTGAAAATTGGTGGCAGCCTGTGCTGCCGCACTGGGAGGCCGAGGACATTTTAGGAGGTGGAGACTGGTAAAAAGTAGGTTAGTGGAGACATGCCTTGGGATGGCATCTTATTTCTAGCACCACTGTTTTTGGGATTTTAAGATCTCTCTACAAAGTTACAATAATCGACAATGTATGATACTTTTACAAGCATGTTTACAGAGTAAGACAGCAGAACCCAGCATCAGAACATAAGCCCATGTTCCTACATAGGGACAAATTATCTTTTTAAAAGGTGCAGAGAGCCCAGAGAGTACCATCTTCAGCAAGGCTGCTGGCACAAAGGGATCTTCACATGCATGACAATGAAGCTGTAATATAAAACTCACACCACACCCAAACAATAACAGAAAAGTGCATCAATGACCTGAATATAAGAACGAGAAAAGTCCTTGAAGAAAATACAGGGTCAGGCCAAATATGGCACTACACACCTATAAATTCCAGAACTAAGAAAAATGAAGGGAAAAATCATAAATTCATATAGCTTATGCTACATGTTAAAATATTCTTTCTTTCTTTCTTTTTTTTTTTTTTTTTGGTTTTTCGAGACAGGGTTTCTCTGTAGCTTTGGAGCCTGTCCTGGACTAGCTCTGTAGACCAGGCTGGCCTCGAACTCACAGAGATCCACCTGACTCTGCCTCCCGAGTGCTGGGATTACAGGTGTGCACCACCACCACCCGGCCTGAAATATTTCAAAAGAAAAGAAATCCAGGTACAGTGGTACACCTATAGTCTAAGAAACTGGGAAGCAGAGGCAGGTGAGCTATGAGTCCAAGGTCAGCCTGATCTACACAGAAAGAAAGTTAAGTTTCTGTTTTAGCAATGAATTCTTAGACCAACACCAAGAGCATGAGTAAAAAGATATAAATTGGGCTCCTCAAAATTGACCACACATGGGAAAAAAATCCGTACATCTGTATGTCTGATAAGGATCTAATAAGTACAGAAAGGAGCAGCAGAGGGGACTCAGTTGTTAAGACTACTTATCGCTCTCTCAGAGCACTGGGACTCAGTTCCGTTCCAGGTTCCCAATATCCACCTCAGACAGCTCCCCACAGCCTGGAGCTCCAGAGGATCCAACATCCTCTTCTAGCCTCCAAGGGGACCCACATATACACACAAAAATAAAAACAAAATAAATGTCAACACATTTAATCTCCCCCCCCCCCTTTTTTTTGAGACAGAGTTTCTCTGTGAAGCCTTGGCTGTCCTGGAATTTGCTCTGTAGACCAGTCTGACCTTGAGCTCAGAGATCTGCCTGCCACTACCACCTGAGTGCTGGGATTAAAGGTGTGCTCCACCACTACCTGGCCATATAAAGCATTTTTTAAAAATTCAGTAACAAGCTGGGCAGTGGTGGCTCACGCCTTTAATCACTGCACAGCACTCGGGAGGCAGAGCCAGGTGGAACTCTGAGTTCGAAGCCAGCCTGGGCTACCAAGTGAGTTCCAGGAAAGGTGCAAAGGTACACAGAGAAACCCTGTCTCGGAGAAAAAAAAAAATCAGTAACAAAAAGATAATTTTTAAGAGTCAAAGAGCTTAAAAAAGTCTTCATGAAAATGTGCAAATGGCAAATAAGTATATGAAAAGATTTGTGCTCAAAGTCATTGGTGTCAGCACAACATAAACCAAAACTATGAGTAAGGCTTGGCATAGTGTCACATACCTTTAATTCCAGCAGTTGGGAAGCTGACAGATCTAAGTTTGAGGCTAACATGGTCAACATAGCAAGCTCAAGGCATGAGACCTTCTCTCAAAAAAAAAAAACAACAAAAAAAAAACCCAAAAAAACCATAGGTAGGTACCATTTCATACTCACAAAGTTAACAAGGATAACAATAATAATTTTTTTTTTGGGGGGGGGGCTGGCCTCAAACTCATGATCCTCCTGCCTCCGCCTCCTTCAACAAATCTTACCAGTGTGGGCCACCACAACAGGCAAGTCTCTTTTTTTTTTCTTTTGGTTTTTTTCGAGACAGGGTTTTTCTGTGTAGCTTTGTGCCTTTCCTGGAACTGACTTTGTAGACCAGGCTGGGCTCGAACTCAGAGATCCGCCTGCCTCTCTGCCTCCCAACTGCTGGGATTAAAGGCGTGCTCCACCACCGCCCAGCAATAATTTTTTTTAAAGACAAAAAATAGCAAGCTAGAGAAGGATCCGTAGATCCTTTCCACACAAATATGAAGATCCAAGTTCAGACACCCAGCCCTCGGCAATTGGCCATGGTAGTGCACAATTGTCACCCCAGTGCTGAGGGGACAGAAACAGGAGGACCCTGGTGCTTACTGACCAACTTGGCCTGCTGAACCAGTGAGCTATAGACTGTCTCAGAAATTAATGTCTCAGAAAGAGACTAAGGAAGACACAGCATCACACACACTCACTCTCACACACATGCATAAACACAGGCATAAACCAGACATACATACACCAAACAGGCTAATAAAAAAACCACGAAATAGGAAGTATTACAAAGATATAGAGAAATGAGTACCCTCACCCTCTGCCAATGTAAATATAGAATATTCTATAGACTGTGGAAACAGTTAAGCAGGCTCTCAAAAAACCTAGACGCAGGCTTTCCATAAGCAATTCCACTCTTGGGATATAACTAAAGAAATGAAAACTGGTACCTAATTCCTCATTGATGAATGCTAACAGAAACACTAAACACAACAGACAAAGGGTTAAAACAATTCAAATATTGTTGGGGTCCAGCCCCAACCTATTGAAAAGTCCCTTGAAGAGGGGTTGAGGAATTAAGAAATACTAGATAGGAAATCTAGAAGTAAATGAAGACAAAAGATACAGACACAGGATAGCTTCGAGAGGGCCCTGGGTCAATACCCAGCAGGCTCAAGTTTATTTCTTTTATTTTTTTTAAGATTTATTTATTATTTATAGTGTTCTGTCTGGAAGCATGCCTGCACACCAGAAGAAGGCACCAGATCTCATTATAGATGGTTGTGAGCCACCATGTGGTTGCTGGGAATTGAACTCAGGACCTCTGGAAGAGCAGCCAGTGCTCTTAACCTCTGAGCCATCTCTCCAGCCCCTCAAGTTTATTTCTGATGGGCTTTTTATACACTAGCAAGGGAAGAAGCAAAAGACCTCCCCCTTTCAAGATCTAAGCACAATATACAACCAAGTGTAGACCCTTCAAAACACCCGGTAACCACACTCCAAGGCAAAGTATCTTGTGATTAAGCCTTGAAGTATAAGATACCTGGTAATCATGCCTTTGTACCCTATTACACAGCCTTGAAAAAGAACATAAATTCTGACTCTCTGACCCTGAGTCAAGCCACAAGTTGGAATCTTTGTGGGCTCCCACAAAATAGCCATCAATACTGAAAAATTGTGTTTGTAAAGGAATATTAGCAGTAAAAAGTGAGGGTACATGTTACTACATGTCACTAAGTGAATGTCACTAAGTCATAATCATATAATATTTGATTCCATACAAAATACCAGAGTAAGTAAATGCATAAAAAGAGAAATAATTAGTGGTTGGTATGGCAAAGGGTATTAGAAAATAAAAAAGTAGCTGCTAATGGTACAGGATTTTTACTTTGAAGTGGTAAAACATCTCAAAACTAAACATTGAAAATATGTCACTGAATTGCTACTTTTTAAATGATTAGATCTTTTTGAAGGGAGGCATTGTAAGTATATAATATGGTGTGTGCATGTGAGTGTGCTGGTCTGCAACATGTGCACACATGCGTGGAGGCCAGCTGAGGATAAAGGATGTGTTCTTCCGTCACTCTATGACTTCCTACCGTAAGACCGGGTCTCTCACTTGCCATTGCAACTAGAATGGCCAGCCAGTAAGCTCTCAGGATCCTTATTCACAGCCTTGCCCAGCTTTTGATGTGGATGCTACATAAATTCGAACTCAGGTCCTCATGTCGCCGGGCAGGTGCTCTTACCCACTATGTTACCGTCTCATTTCTTAAATGGTTAATTTTGTTAGGTGAATATCAATTTTTACCCTAAAACAAATCAATTAGCATTTGTAATTCATGAGCATATAGCACTCTCTTTCTAACGGGCAAACATGGAAACTGCAAGGACAGTAACCAGATAATCTTCAACATCAATGAGGTGCTTTATATAAGAAAAGCTAACGTTCAATGACTGCTTTTCCTCTTGGGGCTTCACTCGGAAATATTCATCTCATCAGCTCAGTACAGTTCCTTCCCAGAGATTCACTCCCTCTGCAAAGCTTCAGTGGATATTTCAATCATTAAAAACTGAACTAGAACTAGACAACACTTAGGCCACAAAACATTAACACATTTCTAACTTCCTTAGAAATTATTCTCAAATTCTTTAGCCCAACCAGAAGTCCTCATATATGAGTAAACAGAATTATCCTGAAATCTGCTGCTCTTTTAATTATATAAATGTGGCTATGAATATTTGTTTTAATGTGTATATGTTTCACGATTATCAACAACCTTAAAAAAGCATGATATTAACAATGTTTCTTAGGCTTTGCAGTTAAAAGACTGATTTCTTCAAGGTCTATGATCATCATTGTATAGCATGTCTTCCTCCAGTCTCACCTTGAGGAAGCCAAGTTACACACAAAGTGTCTCAGCAAGTAGGAGTGGGAGGAACAGGGCAGAACAACAGTAAATGAATATGATCAAAACATTTAAGCCGGGCGGCGGTGGCTGGCGCACGCCTTTAGTCCCAGCACTAGGGAGGCAGAGGCAGGTGGATCTCTGAGTTCAAGGCCAGCCTAGGCTACAGAGAGATCCAGGAAAGGCACAAAGCTACACAGAGAAGCCCTGTCTCAAAAAACAGAAAACAAAAAAACAAAACAAAAAAATTAATAAACACGAATAAAATGTCATAGTGAAACCTAGTGTTATACATAAGTCTGTCTACTAGAAGCCTCTCCTTCTGCTCTTTGTCTGCACCACCTGTAGGTAACCAAACTAACTGTTCTTCATTCTTCTGTTACCCCCTCATGTTAGGAATTCTTTGTCTTTAAACTTCCTCAAATTAGGGACTGACATTCTCTGATGTCTAGCATCTCATACCAGGAAATAATGCAACTGTATAAAAAAGATGAATAACTACTATGACCTACTACTAAAGCTCAATATAAAGCACTGCAGCTCCC